>NC_046334.1:29766238-30066238 GCF_000738735.6 Corvus cornix cornix | reverse complement strand
GGAATGCGAAGACCGCATCTGTGGGGAACAAAACAAGACAAAAGATGTAAGCAGAGCAAATTATTTTATCAGGAGTTGTACAACCACAGAAAAACCTTCAGTACATGCTTTCCTCTGAACTATATTAAACAAGTATAATAGCAGTGGTCGCAGGTCATTAAATTATTAATAATTATTACAAAATCACTGTACTTAACAAGCAAAACTAATAAAAAACAACCATACTAAAAAAAAAAAAGGTCAGCTTCCTTAACTTCTGAATTTTCTGCAGAATTACTTTGTTTTCTCCAAGACCTATAATCTTCTATTTGGATTTTTTACTTGCGTAAGTATATTATATTCTAAGAGGAGATCAAACTATGCTACCTATCTTAAAGGCTCAATATATCATCAAGAGAAAAAATGGACCTCTTTGGAACAAAACTAATAAAAGGGGATTTAATGCTCCTTACTAAGTTTCCTTCACCTTAGTTTAGTAGATTTTAAGTACAGTAAGAACAAAGCAAGATTAACTGCTATTCCAGAGTATTACTGACACAACCAGGATTTCTCCCTTCTGCAAATTCAGATGAACTAAGTACCCTGCAAGACGGCAAAATCACTGTAACTGAGAGGTTTTCCAATATAGAACCAATGAAAACTAGAGAATAGGTTTTTTTCAGATCTCAAATATGTGTTTGTGTAGGGGTTAGCCACAAGACTGATATCCCAGACCTACAGATCCCGGACATAGTGACCACACAGAACAAAGACAGAAGCTGAGGACTAATTGTGGCTTGCATTCTTGATGTTAATCTCTCTCCTCACATTTACAAGTGCAGCTGCCCGCCAGTCACTGCCACAGTGAAAGCAGCATGTTTGTTCTCTGCTGTATGACATTCCTCAGCCTCTTACTTATCTGCCTAACACAACTACTTTTGTGAAAAAAAACCTGTTTTATTTCTTGTGCAGAAAAGAAACTTGGCACCAGTCCACTTGCACTACTTTCATAAGTCTTGTTCCCCAGAAGCAGCATGGAACAGACTAAAAAATAGCAGAGCATGAAAGCTCAACATTCAACCATACCTCTGTAGTTTAAGCCCAACGTGATATTTAAATCACATTTTACCGCATTTTAACATTATCTTTCTTGTCTACAGAGCATGGAAAGAAAGTTCAGAACCTCAGGCATTACCAGCTTCTATTACGTATTTAGGCAGTGCAATGCCTGAGATTATAAAAATTATTGCTATTAAAAGCAAAGAATGCCACCTACCAGAGCATTCAAAATCTTCATCCTTGAAACAATGCCAGCCTCAGTGGTGGCAGCAGACATTTGGATAAGCCTCTGCAGGAAGATAGAAAGCAAGAAAAATTTACTCACCAGCATTCATTTCCTTGAATTTCTGCCTTAGTTCAGCTGGAGTGAGACGGTATTGATCAAGTCCATCATTCCAATAAATACGATCAAGGACCTGTAGATCTCCCCCTACAAGCCAGTTCCCTTGCTCCATAACCATCTAAGAAAAGAAAGGAAAGTCCTTGTTAGGATTATTTACCAGCTTCTCCTGAGTATGTAGATGACTGCAATGGGGACACATCTTTACCAAAGACTGCGTTCCAGGTTAATTTTGACAGTTGTTAAGTCAAGCATCAGTGTTAAAGAAATGAAAAAAATTCACTGGAACATAGTCCAGACATGTTATACCATGATGTAGGAGAGATGCCCAAATCTTCAGTGGGCATATGCCTTTCTTTCAAAATTGAGATAATATATAGAAATGCAAATAGCCAATATTCTTAATCACCACTACATGACAAACAAAGATAGTGTCTGGAAAGCCTTGTCTATTACAATTTACTTAGTTATTTACCATATATATACCTTTCTATTAGTATATATTTTTAAATTTAATTACAATATATCAATAAAATGAAGTTGCACTTTCTAGTTATTGGTCAAAGCAAATGCTGTTGCAGTATCACTCTGTAGTTTACAAGATTCTCGTCAGCAATAAAGTAACAAACAAAACAATTCTGATTGACTACTCACCCACTTTAATCTAATAATAAAATCAGAATCTTTGAAGTAGAATAGCTTTTGGGTTTGTCTCATGGTAGCAGTTTACCCAAGTAACAGATGTCGGATCGTCACTACACTTCTTTTTATACCTTTAAATATCGCCTCACCCTTTATCAAAAAATAATTATGGCAAGCTGCTTAACATACTCTACAAATGGCCATAGACATTACTTAGAAATTTTTAATTTCTAAGAATGCATTTTCTTTTGAAGATGGAATCACAAAAAGCTTTCAAGTTTCATACACATTTCTGATAATTTTTTTTTAGCCTTATGTAATTTATAAATGACAATAAATCTTGATATAACAGAAGATACTACATACTAAACCCAAAAGCCAAGATGTGAAAATGAAGTGTGAATTTTTCAGTTTATTTTTCCTTTGACCTGCTGGAATTAAATGACACCACAGTAACCATTCCCTTCCCAAAGAAAATGCTGTACTTTGACATCTTACCAAGGTGCAGGGAAGGTGTGATAATGATATGAAGATGAGAAAACTCCGCACCACAGAATCTCTCAGGTACCCAAATATTTCTGATTCATTAAGAAGGGCCACCAAATTCACGTAGTGTCACGTTACCACTATACACCCCCGTACAGGCATAAGAACACAGTTCCTCATCCTAAGGCGTAAGAACACAATTCCTCATCTTCTACGTAACAAGTCATTCAAATTTTGTCTGCATGAGATTTTCTTAGCATTTATTAAATCTGTGCTAAGTTTTCAAAAAAGGGATAATCTTATGTTCAACATCATAGACCACATCAAGGGCTTTGAAAATCTTCTGTTAGTCATACAGATACTTTTTCAACATTTCAGAGGCTTTCCCTTTTCAAGAACAAGCTCATAATTTGAGGTTTTTTTGATTTCTCTTCATCTAATTTTAAGTCATACCTTTAAACAAAAAATACCTCAAAGACAAATGGGGAAATAAACATATTTTGGCTCTGCAGAGCTAAGATGCAACATTCACATCAGCTTGCATAAGCCACCACAGCATCATGATGAGTATGTTACAATTAGAACATTTCAGTATGACATATACATAAGGCCAAGATAATAAAACTTAATGAACACAATGGGTGGGAAATTACTCCCCAGAGGGTTAAATGATGAACTCTCCAGGAATACAGCCTGTTTCAAAAACATCTAAAGCAGGCAGGTCTCACGTGCTCCACATGCAGGCAGAAAATAAGTTTTCTATCCTTCACAAAGCATATATTCACTGATTAAGGAGCTTTGATGATCCATCTGGTGACACAGACGGATGTGTTTCCTAGGCACACTGGAGGGCAAAGTTCCCTCTTCTGTAGCACAGATACTACAGTACATTCTAAATTCATTTCATGTGTACATATTGACATTAGATTTTCACACTAAGTACAGACTATTCAACAGATGCATAGAAAAAAGTTACTTTTCTTTCTGTCAGATATTTCAATTAATTTTCAAAGTAGTTTTTTTGTCAAACTACAGCAGTCAGAGACATGAGCTTCACTTAATTTGCAACTCTACAACAGTACAGCGAACAGGACTAGACTTTCAACTTTTAAACACATACCTTGATATAGGGATGCTCCTTGCATGTTGTTCCCCATTGCCTAGCACAGCGTTCCTCTTTCCTGTGCTCGTAGAACTCAGGATTACGGAGAATGGCAACGCGGCAACCTTCATACACCAGTGCAATTGCTGTACACCCATCGAGCCTTTCTTTGTCTTCTTGAGTGGCTGTTAGCACTATAGGCACTGACAGATTAATAACTCCCCCTGCAGAGGGAAAAAGAAAGCCCTTTATCCCTAGTAACAGTCATCAATGTTCTTATGAAAGTCTACCTAATTAACAGGTTACTTTTAAGGCTGTAAGTGTATTACATGACAGGTAGTTGAAACACTTATTTTAACAGGGATTAAACAATTCTTAGAATGAACTCACGCTTCCATAAATAAAATTGCTATAAAATTGAGCAAAAACTGAGGTTTGAGAAAGAGTGAACGCAGTACTGAAAATAGCAAGTACTTAGAGCTGCACACAAATATTTAAACTGTGAGGACACTACTTTTTGGGAATCTCAAATTAATACCTTTCTCAAGAATCTATACAGAAAGTAAAAATACACAAATAACATTTTAAAATAGGTCATCTAAAATATCAGACAAGATTGCTACTGGAGTGGATAATTAGTAAAAAGGAAATTATATTCTCAGCACACATACTTATGGCCCCTTAGAAAAAAATCAATGCAATAGGAGCAGGCAAACGTACCCAAGTAGTTAACATACATAATTCAACTATTTCAAAAGGTGACTTTTGTTGTTTACTTAAAACTGTATTCAGATTCAAGCATTCAGCTTTCAGAAAAAACTGCTGAGTCAGGCAAACATTCTGCACCATTTGTTCAGCTGAAAGTTTACCAGCTACTTTACTTCTAAAACAAAGCCAATGTAGCTGAATTTTAAGGTTACGTGTGGTCCTCGTTTCTAAGCACCTACTTCACTGCCAGGTGCTGGAAAGTCTTGTTTTTCTTTACTACAAGAGTGAGATTTGAGAAACCCAGTGGAGTAAACATTCTAAGTCTTCTACAAAGGCTTGGGTTCTAACAAGCATATGCTTGAGTGCAAAACTTTTGGGTGGCCTCCAGGAGAAAAGTCATAGACCCTTTAAAGTTAATGAAGGTTTTGGCATTTGCCAAGACTCTAAAATAAGGCTAATTTTGCTATTATTTAAGCAATACATTTTTTGTTAGGAAATTAAATTTCCTAGGAAATTAAAAATTATAAAGCTGGATGAAAAGTTTAAGAGAAAAACAGGTCCCCCTTCTTTCATAACGCAAAATGCATAATGCATGCTGTGCATCTCCTCCTAATTTCAGTCTTGGTGCCCACAGTTATTTTCAAAGCAACTAGGTCATAAAATGGAGTTTGGCAGCAGTCACAGAGAGTGGTTTGACACCCAAAACTGATAATTTAAAACAAACCTTTTCCTTTGCAAACAATAAATATTTCAAACTAGGAAGAGATCTCAAACCTGTTGTTTATTAAAATTTTGTCCATGACCAGCAATAAATATATAATAACTTCTACATTTCTCTTCAGCCACTGTACAAGTAAGAAACTGAGGTAAGGTAGTGAAGCAAGTCTGTTAAATCACAGATGAGAACAGTGTCAGGATGAGACTTTTTCAGACGACTTAATCTTTAAAGGCAGATTATCAACACATCTGCACTGATCTCCACAGCCTAGAAGTCAGCCAGTATGAGCACTACATTTAAAGCCCAAAGGATGAGATGTATTGCAGGTAATAAACCATTTTCCTCTCTTCAGAATCAAAGCCCTGCAAAATGACTGCTGCTCTAAGACCCAGAACTAATATAACAAGCAAGGAGGAAACTTCAGGATGTTGTTTTGACTTAACAGCTGCCATTGCTGCACGTAACAAAGCAGCTTAAAGGCAATCATATTTTTCTGAAAAGATTTTCACATATAAGTGTTGTAGTAGTTATCTAAAAAAAAGGAAATCAGTAACAGGAAATCTAGAGGAACATGACTATTTTATTCAAGCTTAGGACTGAAAATTGTTTCCATCAGTAAGTTATTTTTCATTACTCATAGTTTTTGTAGCATAGATGAGATACTCAAAACAACTGCAGAAGGAATTTAAAAAATTGTTATATTGTTATATCTGAAACACTCGCCTATACAAGGTCTTAAATGCCTTATAAAAATCCTGATTTACTGAAAACTACAGGACAGAACTAGGACCTACAAGCTCTTTTAGCAGCTGAATACATTGCATGTCATCTGCAGAAGACTTTTCACCTGGATGGATGTACAAAAGGCAAATGAAATGAAAACAAAACTAGCAGTCCAAAATTATACTGCAAACTTTAGATACTCCAAAATAGCAGGATGGCATTTTGCTGTCTAGGATGGCACCTGTGAGACTTCGAGAAAAGGGAATTAAGAAATATAAGAAGGACAACAGATGTCTATATCATAGAATTGAAAGACAAGTGACTTTTTTTTGTTCTGCTATTTGGTCTCTAGCAAGACAAGAGTAATGAAAAAGGAAGCATGAAGATAGCAAAAAGGCTGGAGTAAAACAGAGCCTTCAAAGATGAATAAATGAAAAATGACAGAGGATTGCAATCAAATTCCAAAATCTGAGGATGTTATGACTTATTCACTACCTTAACTAAGTTCTTAGCCTACTGGTAATGCAAAATAAAATTCATTCATTCATCATCACAGGATAATTAAGTCATAATAATTCAATTACATGTGACAATTGTTCATACTCAAACCACATACTCATATTCTGATTTCACACTTGCAACAGCTCCAGTACTCAAGTCAGTTTGTTGTCCTTTCCTTCATTACTAATACAGAACAAATCTTTTGGTACATAGAGCTAAACAGCAATTAAATTGCAATTCCAAATTCTAAGATCAATTTCTTCAAAACAAATTACAAGTGTGCATTTTAGAATTAAACGTCTTTCAAAAATTAAGGTATTTGAAAAAAAAAAAATTTGTAAAGACAAAATATTCAAATCCTAATATGATGGTAGGTATAAAAAGAATAAAACCATCAAGTTTAAAACTGGTTGTTATACAATTCTGTTCTCTTATCCCAGACCTCAAGTTGTGCACAAGCCTGATAATGTGTTACCACACCACCAGTAAAAAGCAAAGCATCAGAAGTAGGATTAGTTTGCTTGGTTTTACAAATGGTGTGTTTTACCCTACCGTCAAGCAGACAGTCAAAGTGAAGGCACTGGAGGTATTCTCTCTCTCTCATAAAGCCATTCAGGGGTGTTGCCCAACCTTCTGCTAGCACTTGTACCCACTGCATATCCACCTTGTAAAGAAATGAAGAAATAGAGCAGACAAAAGTTGCTGCTTAATTACTGGCATCAGGTATTAATCATAAAAGATCATGATTTAATTCTAAAATGCAGGACAATGCAGACGGAAGATTTCTCAATACTACAGTTTTTAATCACAAATAGTTTAAAAGTTTCTACAAGTAAGGGGAAAAGAACAACTTGTTCATATTTTTGGCTATTTTCCAGTCCTTATACTGGATCAAATTTCCGTGTGTTAAAAAAATCGAAACCAACAAACACACAACAACAAACTTTATTTGTAAATCTTAATAAAGTTCATCTTAACAAAATTAGAGAATCCCATTTGCCTTTATTTAACGAAAGAAGATAACAAAGATGTTAAAAAGAAAAAAAAAAAGAAAAAATAATAACAACACATACAACAACCACAAAAAATATCAGAATTATGTGTGTAAATATTAAGAGGTCTAGTCTTTAAACAAATGAGAAATAAATTTTTTTCACAAACTAGTGAGACAATCCAGAAGTTAAATTCTCTCTGGACTAGTACTTATTTAGCATGAGATATCAGTTTACACAGGATTTCCTTCCTTAGCACTCAGTCACACTACAACTTAGTGTGTGGTCTCTACTACTTCTGCATATGCATTACTAAGACTTGGTCAAGTTTTTGACAAGGACAGGCTTTGCTTGTGGAAGTCTCTTTTGCAAAAGGCATGAATAACTTAATTACACTGTTTAATTCATACTGAGGCAAGTACAAAACAGTTTCTTCCCAAGCTTACATTATATACTTGTTTGATATTTAACAAGCCACTGGTTGGTGGTGGAGGGAGAAATGATCTGGTTTTCTATATAGGGAGCAATTAAGAATGGGACACTATCGAAGTTTAATAAAGGTGACCTTAATTGTTTATTCCTCAACAAACCAATGAATAGTTTTACACAGACATATGTGAAAAGGAATTAGTAATATGTGGTGAAAGGAAGTACTAATATTCATTACTAGTAGAAGACCAGGCAACTTTTAAAACTATTTAGTTCAGTGCTTAGGATGCCACCCCAATCCTTCAAAGTCTACTCACTACAGATGTTGAACTCTGAACTTAGTCAGCTCCTAGATCAAATGCTTAGCATAAAGTTCTAGTAATACTGTCAAAAAGCCAGTGAAAAAACTCATGCATTGCATCTGTGTATAGGCTTAGTTCTTCAGAAAAATGAATGAGGTAGAACAGAAACATAGCCAGAAGCAGCTTCATCCAAATGATCTCAGTTGAAAAATAATGCGTTGAACCAAAATAAGAAAACGGTTGATCAAGTCGATCCTTGCTTTTCCACAGTCTCTCTGCTGGAAACTAGAAAAGTAGCATGAGTATGCTCTAATCAGGAAAAAAAGAAAAAGCAGTCAAGTAGATCTGATCATCTGTTTGCAACTGTTTGAGTTTGGTATATATATTAAAAGTTATTGATGTTCAGCTGAAGACTACCAACAGGAAGAATCAAGAAGCAGTAACTGATTTCCCCCATATTTCTAGGCAATTACAAGTCCAAATAAAATGGTTTCTGCAAGTAAACTAAAAAAAAAGTTAGCAATCTCTCTGAAAGCAATTTCTCATACAAGACACTTTAGGCATGGTTTACTCCATGGATGTGGGGGGAGCATGGGAGAAAATTACTGTAAATTTTATCTCTAGGCTAGAGATAAACTAAGTAACACTATACCAGACATTGTTCATGAAATTATGAAGATTCAATTATCTCTGGTAAGTAGACAAAGAAAACACAGGTGCTGTGCTTTCTCTCAAGGAAAGATGGAAAAAGTGTATCAAGCTGTACTCTGTAACTGGTACAGGTATTTCAGCTACATGTACTTACACTAAGCAACAGATCAGACCATCTTTCAACTGCAGCAGAGACACCTGAACACACAATACCTTATTTATTTCCAAGGTTAACAGAGACTCAGCATCAGTTTTGGCCAACTGTAGCTTGTTTTCTGGCACATAAAGCTCTTTCACCTCGTAAGACGCATCCACTGGTACAATGTCCTGTATAAAAGGAATAAACAGAACTTAATGTTTGCTCAGAATGCCTCTTGGGCACTGAACACACATCAAGAAATAAAATTCTAATGTTGCACTACACAGTAGCAAGAGTTTATTCATTATGCAGTTTTTACTCATTTAAAAGCCAGCACTGTTCCAAGATGATGATATATTGCTAGTTACTCAAGCCAGCAGATTGGCTAAAGTGAAACACTCTGACAAGAGATTTTTTCTAAACCTTAAGTAACCCATATAACATTTACCTAGTAAATATTTAACCATTGAATTGAGTGAAGTTTTTATGACTTATTAATGCCCACATTATCTACAGTAGAAAGGAAGACTCAATGCTTTTACACACGCTGAAGAAGTAAAAAAAGATTTAGAGACTGAGCATTTATGAATTTAAGCCATTCACTATAGAAGATACATTAGAAATGGAAACATGAAAGTAAAATAAACAAAGCTCCTTCTCTACTGAAAATTAATACAGAAGTACAAATTAAATGTATTTCCTACAGCTAATGACATACTACCAGTATTTTCATCTATATACTAACTCTTAAAATATTTAAATGTGATGTCATCTGTGCACATATATGCAATGAACTGAAATCTAGCTCTATAAGCAACATATCAATTTTTTATTTGAAAAAAAAATCAGTTTTCCCATGTGTATTAAACAAGATATTCTCACTCCACAATGCTCAAGACTCAAGACCTTAAACTTGTTAGAAGACATTAACCCAAAGATAAAAACATAATTAAAAGAAGAGAAAAGGTCATCATGATAAAACTGTAAAGAGTCTCCTCCAACAAAGGATGGTGTAATATATCAAAACCCAGTCAAATGTTCCAGTGAAGTTCAGTAGCAAAAAATCAGTGAAAACACACTGACTGTTCTTTTTAAAACACATTTTTCAGTGTTTGAGAAACCTTTGTAAAGTAATGCTTTAATTTTTGAGAAAAAAAGCTCACCCTTAGAGCAGAGTATATACAAACCCATAACAACAATGAATAAATTATCTTTACTTTTCCAGTATATGCAGGCCAGAGTAAATAGGTATGCTTGCAGAAAATGCAAAGGTAGCTCAGGAATTTTAATGCATTTATCAGACCTTAGGCACTACCTCCATGGAAAGTAAAACAAAGGCAGTAGAAAGCTGACAAGTGAGAGATAAAATGACTATGGGAATAACAAGATGTCATGAGTCTCACTGGCTGCTGCATAATTCATATCCTCAAAGACACATCAAAAGAAGACAAATCAAACTAGCACTTAGAAATGGTGTTTTATAAGGAAAAGTTTGGTCCGTTACATATCAGACATCATTTTGGAAGCAGATTTTATTACATCGCAAGTTAGGCAAAACCTTCCTTTTGTTTTCTCTGCCTGAGCAGCAGCATTACAGCCCAGGAGAGCTGCAGAAGACTCCTGCCACAGCAATAAGCCCAGAACCAAATGAAGGCATTGTCTCCTGTAAGGAACACTATAATGATGGAGTGCACGTTATGCTGCTTCACAGATTTCCCTCTGGACCCTAGCTCATTACCAGGCTAGGATGGCCTAATTTTACAGACCATCACCAGCTTAAAATACATGTGCCTATTAAAAAGATCTCTTCAAGCATTATCCTGGGTTTAGTATCCCACTAATAGTCAAAACAAAGGTTTCACAATGCACTTTCCATCAATAACCTACTTCATTATACAAATGTAAACAGCTTGAAGACAGTTCTAGCAACTGAGTCTGACATTTAGAGAACTTGTAGGATTAGTAAACCTAGACTCCCTTGCACACATGAAAGTGGTACTTAAAATAGCTTAGATTAAAAAAAAAAAACAACAACAACCAAACAATAAAACCTGAAACAAGAGGAATCCATGCATCTTTAAACTGCATGAATTTTAGGAATTGGGAAAATGCTAGGCTAGCAAGCCATCTAGTGACCATTCTAAGGCATCAATTTTACTGAAAGCTTAATTCTACCAAAGGACAAGTTACAGAATATTCCTCAATATTTACTATTTCTCAATGCATTCATATAAAAAATGGCAAAATAAGAAATAAATAAACTAGATGCTTTATGGAAATGTGCCTCCTCACACTGGGGTGGTAGGTTCTTTGCTGATGCTGGTTGCCTCTGGAGATCATCCTGTCCAGCCTCCAGCACAAAACTGGTCCCACTACAGCAGGCTGCTCAGGACCTTGGCCAATCAAGTATTAAAAATCTCTAAGAACAGAGCATCCACAAACACTCATAGCAACTTGTTCTAATAATTGATCATCTTTACAGTGAAAGGTTTTTTTCCCCTATGTCTAATTTTAATCTCCCATATTTCATCTCATGTCTGCTGGCCCTTGTCCTACCCCTGTGCATCTCTAAGAAAAGTCGTCATCAGTCCTCCCTGTACCCTCCCATTTGGATGATGAAAAGAGCAACAAGAACTCCTTCAGCCTTCTCTTCTCCAAGCTGAACAAATCCACTTCCCCTCAGCCTCTCCTTGTGCAGTGACATCCTCCAGCCTCCAACCATCTCAGTGTGACCTTCTGCACAACTCACAGAAGCACATCGATGTCTGTTTTCTTCTGAGTTTGGGAGAAGGGCACAAACCTGGATAAGGTATCCAGACAAGGTCCCACAAGTGCTACATAAAATTGCAAAATTACTTTTCCCAAGCTCCTGGCTATGCTCTTGTTATTTACAGTAGAGCCTGCAGGCAGTCTTATCTGCAGCACAGGCACATGTTTTCATAATGCTGACAAATGTTTTTACAATGCTGAAAAATTTATTTCATAGAACGCATAGAAGCACAGAATGGTTGGGGTTGTCAGGGGCCTTAAGGATTCTCTAGTTCCAACCCCCCTGCCATGGGCAGGGACACCTTCCACTAGACCAGGTTGCTCAAAGCCCCTTCCAACTTGGCCTTCAAGACCTCCAGGGTCTTGAAGCTTCTCTGGGCAACTTGTTCCAGTGTCTCACCAAGCTCACAGTAAGGAATTTCTTCCTAACATCTAATCTAAATTACCTTCTGTCAGTTTAAAATCTTGTCCTATCCCTAAATGCCCTTATAAAAAGTCCTTCTTCATCCTTCCTATAAGCCCTTTTGTTCAAATTACAGGAAATCTACAGAAATTATATTCTCAAGATAGCACTGCATTAATATGGTCTAAAAACAAGACGTGCCTATTTAGCCTTGCCTTGATTTCATTGTCTCTTATTGAACTAAGCAACCACTAAGATATCTTGCTATTCACAATACTGTTATCTCCAAAGAAAAGGAAAAAACTGCTAAATGTGCCTTAAACAAAGCTGACTGGGCTAGGTGCCAGCAGTCAGCACTGTATAGCAATGCAAGACTTCAGGGATCACTATCTTGGCACATGTGACATCGGTTTTCACAACTGTGAAACACACTGAATTGTTCTGAGCAGGAGGCACAGGGCCCCCACAGTCAGGAACTGCCACCTCTCACAGGTAGGACTCCTACACAGATCTCCTTTTTTCTTAAAAAAAAAATATTCAGATGGGAATTTGGTCAAAAATCTAGAACTCTCCAATGGTTTTCTGCCCTGTCTTATCTCCTGAGCAACTCTGAGCAACCAGTCATCCATGAGCAGTTTTCTTGAAAATTTCAATACAAGAGACCAAATCTCTCCAGAGCTGTACTTACACAGAGGGTTAAAACTAACTCCATGCTGGCTACATGATGAGCTCTTTTGCTTTTATCAACTTCAACACTTGGTGGAGCTTTACTCAAACTACTGCCTATACCCTAAATTTCCAGAACATCCAACTCACATAAAAAAGCATGAGTAATTGTCTGCAAGAGTATCTCAATTAAAATAAATAGTTGTCTGGAATGTCATCCACTACCCACTGACTATAGATAATGTAAGGAAACACATTTCTTCTACATGAAGATTAGCAAATTCTAGGGGTATGGTTTCAAGAGGATAAAGTCATCTCTTGGCTGCCTTCACTTTTAGTGTTGGGTTTGGGGGTTTTTTTTGTCTATTTGTTTTGTTTTCTGTGTGGGGTTTGTGGGGGGTGGGGTTTTTTAGGTTGGATAATTAGCTGAATCCACTTATCAGGCAAAAGGAGAAGGCCCGGAGACTTGAAAAGGAATGGTGTAAATTGCAGGCACGAACAAGGAAATAGACCTACCTTTTCAGAAGCTATGAACCATAAACTCAACTCAGCCATGCCAAGAAGATCAGCTTCCTGAGCTGCTCATTACACAATTGCAGGACCACTTTTACTAGTGCAAGAAAAACAGTGGAAACAAGGGAAAGCAGACACAAGCACAGCAGCCCCTATTTAAGTGAGATCAAATAATGTGTAAGTGCAAGCCTGTCTCTTCACATCTGCAGTGTATATTAACTTGTACACTACAGAGACAACATAAAAAACTCAGACTCTTAAAATTGGTTGCTAGCATTTTTAAGTCAGCATTCACTGTTGGTTCTGTAAAAACTGAGACAGGTTTCTCTTCCTTCCTGTTATTGATATAAATTAATTTTCCACTTGTCCAAATCTTATTTCACTTGGAGATCAATGTTGTGCAATGTTCAGGTTTAAAAAGGAAACACACAATAGGACAAGTTTAAAAGTTTGAATTGAAAGATGCATAAGCCTTTAACTCTCAAATTGTCTTTGTTTTTCCCAGTACTTACATTCATATTGCAGGTACAAATACTTAAAAAAAAAAGTTTCTAAGATATGTCTCCATTTCTGCTCACCCTCTCTTGAAGAAGTTCCACAACTTGTTGTATACAATCATTCACATCACAGGAATCTGTTTTCAGCACAAGCTCTGGGGCTTCTGGTTTTTCATACTCAGAGTCAATCCCAGTAAAACCTACAGAACATAAGACAAAAATATTAGGTGACTTCTTCCAAAAGATGACTCCATTTTAACGCCATTCACAGACAGTTTTCTATACATAAACCAACACAACAGGCAAGAACATGGAGTTTTAGATTCCTTAATACAGGATTTCTTAGGGAAGTCAGCAGGTTTTTTCTTTATCAGACACTTTGCTAATCATACTATCTGACTGCATCAAACTTCAGCATTCTGCAGTACATACGTAGCACTTTTTTCTTGGTGAAGCTATTTGATTTTTACTGTGAATAAAGAAAAGAGCACTGACGGAAGAACTGTGCATATCAACCCAGAGTTAGTAATCCATCCACTGTCCTTCATTAGCAGCTGATTGCTGCTCTTAAAAAAAAATAAAAGATGAAAAAATATTATGAACATCCAGTATATATGGACATTTACACTCATACCACCTAGCAGTACTCTGAAGTAAGGAATTTCAACACCTATTACATTAGTTTAGCTAATACACTCATCTCAAGGTAGCTGCTAATGTAAGATTGATGAGTGTGCTTATTATAGTTATAATAGCTGTCACAGACTGTACAAGCCACCGGTGACACTTGTTCTGGCCTACTTAGCTTGCAATCTGCTTTGAAATCATGGGGATTCTAACCACTCATGCATAAACGAGGAAAAATCAAGCCCAAAGGCAAAGTGTATAAGCACTACAGGTCAGATCTGCATCAGGAATATCAACTGGGCTTCAACAACTGAACAGCTGTGTCCCCCACAAGTGCAAATGCAAACAGCAGAACTCCAGTTTTTCACTTCAGATTTAAATACCCTCAAAATTAGTAGTTTAGCTCCTCAACTAAGAAAAATATCAATTACTGCAGTACCCCATGTGATAAAGGAGGCTGGTAACTTTTCCAAAACCTGTATCCTTTAGAAGGATCTGATTACCAGAGGAGTGGGAACAGCAGGCGAAGAAAGTGTCCCATTACCATTGCCAGAGAAAAAGAAGATAACAGTTGCTGACATGCCTCATGAACTGGCAAGGTCATTTAATTTTCATCCTTCATATATCAGATAGGTCATGAGATACAGCCACTGCTACACCAACTTGTAGCTTACTCAGGCACTGTTTACTTCTCTACCACTTCTACAGGAACACAATTCCATTATGGGGCTTGTAAAATTAAAAAAATACTAGGGATATTCTATGGCACAAATAAGCATTCTGTATAGAACTGTACCTTTGTATCATGTCAGGTCAAGCCACCTTGCTTTGATTTTGAACAAATCTTAGTTCAGCTTTATTTATTCCTGGTGTTACATGAAATATTCTGTAGTACTAGAAGTATCAAGCAAATAGTATGAGTGATAGTCAAGTATCACTCATATGGAATGTCTTAGATTTCTTCAATTTTATATCACTTTTGATTAACAGTGAATTCATACAGCATCTGCAAACTCCCCAAAAGTGATTAGTTTAAAAACTACTTTGCTACTAAACACAGATCTAGCTATCATCAGCCTCTGCAAACTACAATGTAACACAGAGCAAAGCAGCACTTGAAACAATACTTGCAATGTATGATTGCACAGCTGAGGTTTTTTTATTGCAGTTTATACTTAAATCTTGACCTGAGGGTGAGAATAGGAAATAATGTTCATGGGCACTAGAATAGAACACTAATTTAGAAGTAAAAGTTAGTATTTTTTGAAGTCTTCTTAATGGTCTTTACAGGTAGACAATAGCCTTACTTTACTTCTTGGAAGGAACTAGCAACTTTTTGGAAGAAACTAGCAACCAATGCAGTTCTTCAAAGACTTTAGAAAGAATCAGGCTCTTTTTTTACTAGTCAATGGACACACAAAGGAGACAGACTAATCCTCCATCATTACATGGTTTCTATTGCAACCTTTAATGTGCTCAAGGTTTTTCCTTGTGTGAGGTTAGCCACTTTTACCCTTTCATAGTCCTACACATTTAACTAGTCAGTTCCATGAGTTAGAAGTAAATTTCAATTTTCTTCTCAGTCCTGTCCTGCATCCATGCTCTTTTTAAGGGTGGTACACTCAGACTTGAGCACATCCACTTACATGGAGTCAGATTACACCAATGTTTCACTTATGCAGAAAGATGTGATTACATCTAGGTTCACCTTTAATTTCTCCAGCCCTGGCTTTCTTATAGAGTCCTTTAACATCCCTCTGCTCACAGACATGCAATGGAGCATCCACAAATACTTCAAAAAAAGGCAAACTTGCCCCTTCATGAATTCGTCTGGCATTATTACGATCCTGAAAGAAAACAGAAGAAAAATCCTAAAAGGTTGCCCCCACATATTGTTACTTGGTTTTGCCTTTGAAGTTCATTTTAAAGAAGCTGACAGCACAACGTAAGCAAGCTTTCAAAGTTGGAAAAAAGAAATGTGATTTGATTAACAGATGCCCTGCAAGCTATATCACTCTGGCTACAGTACATCACATGGTAAAAGCTGACAGGATGATGTGAGATATTTTACATTAAACTTGATATATTAGAAAAAACAGAACCAAACCCAGCCAGTAGAATGCAGGATTTTCTCTACCCATGCATATATGTCTGAGGAATTACATCTGCCTAGCTGAGTACAGCCAGGAGGAGGTGTTACCTGCTGCTCCTGATACAACCACCCTTCTCTCCCAAGCACCAGTTTTCCCTACATTCCTTAAACTGACAAGACTTGTGTAGTCAAAATATTGTATTATTTGTATTATTTTATTTTTATTGTATTATTTTTATGGCTTGCCAAGCATTGGAACAATATTGGTGGCTTTCATTCAGAGAAAAAAAAAAAGCCTTCCAAAATCCACTAAAATCTTCTCTTACCAAATACTGTTTATTTTATTAGTTATTTTCCTCATATCTAGAGACTTCTGTTTTACTGTAGGATTTGAGTTCCCCAAATTATTATCAGAAGAACTGTTTGTACCACACTAACCAAAGAAACAACACATTCTCATGTCATGAAACACCTAGGCTTAAAGTCCCTGGGTCATTCTTCAAGATACTTGGGTGTTCACACACCCTTTTTGTCTCTCCCCTCCAGGTTCTCATGCACGGATGAAAACAGTCTTCACAAAACAATGTGAAAGTGGATTTACGTTAATTTTCAGTATTACATAATATCATGTTGTATACACAACATGAAATAAAGTAAAAAGAACCTACAAGCAATTAAAACACTTCTCCCTTAAGCCACCTGGTAAAAATAAAGCTCTCACTGTTCATTCACTAAAGGAAAAATTGCTTATAAAAACAATTTAACTGAGTCTTCAGGTTAAGTGTACACCTAGTCTTCATATTTATAAAGTACTGGAATCTACATGGATCAAACAAGATATTGCAATTTTAAGAGTCTTTCTTGGAACATCATTTGAGCTTGTTTGTAATATTAGAATAATAATTCTGTTTAATGGACTGAAGGATAGTTCCAGTTATAGAACTAATGTAAACATTTTATATTTAAGATTAGTATTTCTGTTTTGAGTAATCACCTCCATAAAGCACAAACATCACCAAAAAAAGCAAGTAAGTATTTAATTCTGGCTAAGTTCAGAAAGCGATTTCTGTAACTAGAATTCTCAGTGACATTTTGCATTTTGTATTTTCCCTACACTTCATCCAGAGGTTTTTCACACTTACCTGAGCATAAGGAGAGATGAAACTAGTAATGCACACCAAACCAGCATCTGCAAACAATTTAGCAACTTCAGCAATACGACGAACATTTTCTTCTCTATCTTCTGGTGTGAAACCCAGATTCTTATTAAGGCCTTGGCGAATATTGTCACCATCCAATGTGTAGCATGGAATACCATGGCATACTAAATACTCCTCCAGTGCCATGCTCACTGTAGTCTTCCCAGCACCAGATAGACCTAAAATATTCAATAATAATATGCTATCAGCATAGAAACAGGTTAAGTCAAATTGTAGTACATGCATATTATGAAAACTCCAAAGCAACAGGCATCAGCAGCAATGCCTTTTATAGATAAGCTTACTTGGAATATAAGCCAAGTGGCTTTTATACAGATAATAGGTATAGAGAGAAAGGCACAAAGTTAAGTGTGCAATTTGAAGCAGGTAAGAGTTTGACCTTGAGCTCTGCTGCTGCTGCTTATAGAGACGGTGCACTTTCCCTAGTGCTACTGGCAATTATTACTACCTGAGCAAACTTAATTCAGAAACCAAACACAGTTACAATCTCACATTTATACAAGAGGAAGATGTCACATTGAAGTGAATTTCAGTCAACAAAAGAAATGGAATCAGGCCAAAATCACACTCTGTTCTTACTCCTTGCAGAATGACAGCACTGAATTAGACACCACTGACTCACTCAAGACTCACACACAGCAGTGATGCTCCACTAATCAGCGTGTGATAGCAACAAGAAAAGGAAATTGTACTATCAAACTCTGTTCTAATTTAGAATCCTTGGCAACAAACCTTTGCTGGCCCTAAAAAGTCCACTGTTCACTTTAATTTGGAAATTTATTTAAATAATTTTTCCAGACTAGATTTCAATTTATCTGGAGCACATGCTTCTGCTTATACCAAGAAGTCAATTTGTAAGTGGAGCACAAACTCAGATCTTCATAAGATGAGATTTACCCTTTGAGTGAGAAAAAAAAAAAGGGGGTAATGGTAGTCTAAAAACAGTAGCACAACTGGGTGAAGAAAAATGTTTTTATTAGTGGCGATTAAGATTTATTTTAACTCTCAAAGAATGGAGAAAAACAAAAAAATCACACAAAACAGCAGCTTGGTGTTACTTCCAAGACATCTATCGCAAAGGATAGCAACCATTCCTAAGAAAACACAAAGTGCAGAGGAAACCTTGACAGCTTAAGATGTTCAGGGTAACTTAAAGAAAAGGAGTCGTTGCATTGCTTCCTCTGGTGCCCATTAGCCAACTCAGTTTGCTAATCTCGCCCACCCACACACCCATGGGGTATTTTCCCTTTTTCTCCCTTTGTGTGTATGTGGGGAGGCTGTGCTAAGTTCAGTGATGATTTCCCAAGATGAATCAGCTCAGTGTTGAGTTGGGCAAGCAGTACAGTATGTGCAAGGCAAGAGAAGGAACACAAGGCAGGAAACAGAACAGTGCTCTTTTGGCAGCAATTAAGTACACCCCCATTATAGAAAATAGGCACAACAGTCCAAAATAAGATTTCATCAACTTCATCATTTGCTTCTCACTGATGCAGTCTTTGACTTGCTGTTTCTGTCCCCACATCTAGCTTGCTATTTGCTCAAACGCTCTAGCTTTTCACACATCATTTGGTCTGCAACATGTAATGAATTGCAGAAGTTAAGGTTATACATTAATGAATTTAAAAACAGTCTTGGAGCTGACAAGTCTTTGATATAACTTACACTCTAAAGATTGCATATTACTTTACACATGAAAGCAATGTTTTTCCTTTTTTTTGCTACATTCCTCAGTTTTCTTTACTAGGACCCTCTAACTCAGCATTCATTAAAACAGAGCTCTCAAATAAAGGTTACCTTGAAAACTGAAAAGCGATCCCTGAAAGATCTTTCCATACACTCCCACTCCGTGAGTGCTGACAAAGTCAGAGAATCTTGGAGTGTACCAGTATTTCAGATTTTATTCTAACACCTATCAGAATTTTGAAACTCACATTTGCACAGCTCTAGAATGGTTAATATTGCTTACTTCAATGCCTACAGTCCTTTTCACCCTTTCACATTACTGCTCAAACATGTTCAATAACCTAGCTTCCCACACACATTCTTGATATTTTACCACCACCCTTCTTCCTGAAAAAAGAAGGAAATTGGGCATTAAGATTACATTTGTTTAAAAAGAACATTGACTGGGAAATGTTGCCATATAGAGAATTGAGAAAACATTTTTATCATGACCTTTTTCAAAATTAGATTAATGAATTACCAGAAGAAACAGAAAGGCAGCCCACCAGATCATTCAAGCATTGACAGAGAGGCTGGAGCTATGTGATGGAAACAGGGAGAGAAAGGGCTCCATTCTTTTCCCAAAGAAATACATGACAGCAAGCCACTGTATCAAATCTCTTTGGAATGGCTCTCAGCAGTTTGTTATCAATGACTGCTTTACATTTCACACACGTTTAGTAACACTAGTGGAAACCAGTTGTACTGAATGTAGTAAGTTTCTCTAATACTCTGTGAAGATTTTTTATGTTGCAATGCAGCAGTGTTCTAAATGGTTTACAACCAATTAAATGACATATTTTGCTATATTTTTTTTATTACCAGTTTTAACTAAAAGAAAACTTTAAGGGAAATATTTTAAAGCTTCCAAAAACTTTGAAAGATAGAACAAAAAAATTCCCTCACTGTTACAAAACAAAAAATATCTTCCAGAATGTATTTACCGCCTCTATTTACAAAAAAACCCCCACAGAGCTGATTTCAAAAATAAGTCCCAGTATGCATTGCCTAAATATGCAATTGCTGTCCAAAGGCACGGGTTTATGTTGAAATTTTATTTCAAACCAAGGAGACAAGAACAATCCAAAGAGAAGAGGCTTTTACAGAAAAGACCTAGACATACAGACTCTTAAAAAACGTTGCATTTCATTTCAAAATAGATAAAATGGATGGTACAAAGAGACAGAATTGGTTAAAACAAGGAGCAAGAAAAAAAAAAGGCAACACACACAAGGAAAACAAAAAGCCCCATACATTCCAAAACTCAACCAGAAGTAGCAGACAGTACCAAAAAACAACCCTCCCAGAGCACTGAACAAAACACATTTTTAAGTTACTATTTATCCCAAAGCAATTTCCTGCTAGTCTACCTAAAAATAGCAATAAAATTGCATCAAGGTCTTAGATTTCACAAACATTCAACTCTGCATGCAAAAAAGAGCTACAGCTAAGTAGCTTTTCAAAAGAGTACTAAAACAAAAGGATCCTCAGAAATCCACGGCCATACCTGTTAACCAGACTGTGCATCCACGAAAACCACTTCTTGTTCCTACCACTTGGCCTCTCTTATTCCTGCTGACATGATGAGCTTGGTAGGTAACATTGGTTGCCCTTTGCATTCCCTGTAAAAGAAGTCATTGATAAGTCTTTGATTGATACACTGTGAGTTGGCAAAGCAAACAAGTTCATTCACAGAGAAAGACTTGGAGACAGAAAAATGGAAGTAAAACCAATACCCATTCCATCAGCTCCAGCATGGACCAAAGGAGACACAGGAAATTAGAACAGTCACCCATAGCCTACCACATCCCTCGTGCTACTTCAAGCTTGGGACTGACAGGTTAATCAACTACTACTTTCAAATAAAACTTGTTTAAGAAAAATCAACTACAAAATAGACAGATGAACTGCTAGACCTTGACTTCTATCCAAGTAATTTTGGGGATCTGCTTAGTAGAGTACCATGGGATAAAGCCCTGAATGGAAACCCAAGAAAATGGGTTGATATTCAAGGATCACCTCCTCCAAGCTCAAGAGTGATGCATCCCAACAAAGAGGAGGTCAGGCAAAAAAGCCAGGAAACCTGCATAGATGAACAAGAAACTCCTGGACACAAACACAGAAAGGAATTCTACAGAGGGTGGAAGACTAGGGAAAAGGTGGGCCCTCTCTGAAAGGAAAAGGGACACATGGTTACCAGAGACATAGGGAAGGCTGAAACAGTCAATGACTTTTCTTGCCTCAGTCTTCACTGACAAGTGCTCCAGTCACACCACCCAAGTCGTGAAAGGCAAATGCAGGGACTGGGAGAATGAAGAACCACTGCCCACAGTAGGAGAAGACCAGGTTCAAGGCCATCTAAGGAGCCTGAAAGTGCACAGGTCCATGGGACCGGATGAGATGCATCTGTAGCTCCTTAGTGAACTGGTGGAGGATGTGGCTAAGCCACGATCCATCATATTTGAGGAGTCACAGCAGTCAGGTGATGTTGGAAAAAGAGGAACATAAGCCCATTTTTAAAAAGCAAAATAAGGAAGACCTGAGCAACTACAAACCCACCAGTCTCACTTCTCTGCCCACCAAGATCACGGAGCAGAAGTTCATAGAAACTAAGCCAAGACACACAGAAAGTAAGGAAGTGATTTGTGACATCCAACCTGGCTTCACTAAGGGCAAATCATGCCTGACAAATTTGGTGGCACTGGCTCTTTGGCTCATTTTTAACTCCTAAGAGGCCTTTTCATTGCAAACTACACACATCTCTCCCAATTTTCAGTTAAACAAGTGCCTTTATATATGGCATCATCTGTCTCCAGACAAGACACAGTTATCATAGAGTCTAAATGTTTAAAGGAAGTACTATTTCAAGGAACTTTTTAAAGAATTTATTCTAAAATATGGGATATTTTTCCTATACTTTTAATTTAAACAAAGCCGGTTACAGAGTTTCTTAAAACTGCTCATCCTAATAACCTGCTCTACAAATATCTCCAGTAAGATGACAGTGTTGTCAAACACATTTCACAATCTAAAGTCAGAGAGCCCACAGGAAGATCAGCCTTGGCTGATCTTCGACTTTAATGGTATCTGGCTATATTAATTTTGTTTGTGAAAGATCAAGACCTTAGATTGCCAGACCACGGATGAGCAAACAAAAGAGAAGACTTTAAAAAAAGAGCAGGGGGCTGGGGGGTGAGGGATGAGAGGGATTAGTGGTATCTGTAATGCTGCTTTGGCTTCCCTTGCTTGCAAACATCTTGCACTATCTTCTCTTTCATCATTGTATCAGCGCCAGTTGAAAAAGAAAACATCCAGTATATTTAATATAAAAGAAAGTAGGGACTATATTCCTCTATGGAGTACTAGCAGAGAGCTGTTCATAGTTTCACAGAGAAACATCAAAAAGTAGAATTAACAAAAACATGGTATCTACTTGTGGATTCAAGGACTGCTGCTACATCTATTCAAAGGTTTATCTATAACTTAATTGGAAATAATGAATTTGTGCGATTGTATGTCCCCACTTCTATACATGACTAGGCTCATAGTTAATACAAACAGAAACTCAAGGTAAGAATCTATGTTCAGGTTTTAAATACAATACCTCTGTAATTCGGTGGTGATAGTTCAGCAACTAAAATTAGATGAACACTGAATACCAACCCAGAAGAAACCACCACCTGCAAACAGGTTATAACCATACAAAATGAAGTTAACCTAGCTGATCATGTTATCTTCAAATAATTTATCTCCTAAAACAAAGCTGTTTTGGGCACAAAGTCATTGCAATACAGCTGACTAAAACCAGAAGTCAAAAAGTCAGTCTTTCTTTTTACAGCAGGAACAATTATGCACTACATAAAATTGGAGATCTCAGTGAGCAAATGCACAAATTGTGAAGTTAAAACCAACAAAAATAATTGAAGTGCTTCAATTAAAAGATATATAGTGCATAATGAATGTACACAGCCATTCAAACTAATACAGTAATAGCTACATTCTCTCCCATTAATTCCAGTTGTACTGTATTGTACCAGGCACTGGATAAACAGCAGTCTCAAAGCACAAATCCCATGCCACTGTCTCAGTAAGCTCTCTTACATTAAGACATAAACCCACACATGCTTTGCTTTTGATGCCTGGCAACAAGACTATTATCAGACTCGAACATTGGAGGTCAAATGTCTCATCCAAGGAGACGTCTTCCAGTCCATATTCCATAAATTAGATCAGTTTTCTCTCTTTTCCAGAACTAGGAAAGCAGTAATGAAACTACTCAGGCTATTACACTAGGTTTACAGAACACATCAAACCCCGAGGAAGCAGGCCAGAGGGATTCTTAAAATGATGAAAAAGACACAACTTTTATGAAAAAAAGTATGAATATCTACTTAGCAGAGATGAGGAATCACAGCAATGAGAAGACCAATTGACTGCTAGAGGACAAGGCACACAAGTGCAGAGGAGCAGCCAGCAAGCCGAGCAGAGGGACAATAATCCACCTGTACTTCAGAAGCAGGCATCTAAGACTAAAGGTTGAAGTGCTCAAAGAGTCTGCATGCTCTCAAAACATGCCTGCTGGTTACCAGCTGCCCCATTTTCTGTATCTGTGTGCAGGCATACAAACAAGACTGCTCAGTACTAATCCTGGCCAAATCCCCCTTATCTTCCGATAGAAAACTGCCTTTTAGAGAGGTGCTCTAAAAAGTTAATAATTTAGCAAGTCACTCCCTGCTGCTGTAAAAAAAAAAAAAAAAAAGTAGTTCCCTAATTATGTCCATTTCCCATCAAATAATTTGCTTCCATATGATTTGCCCACACCACCGAGCATAAAAAGCGGGACAAGCTGAACACTGGATCTTCAACAACCCGGGCTTTTAACTACTATCCCTGACATACACCCTACTACAAATATTGATGTGGCACAAAAAAATACTCACTGGCACATATTGTTTGTGCTCTTAAATTATTTAGCCAGTCTTCAAATTCTTGTACATAAAATTTGATGACTATCAACAGATGAAATTAAATGGCCACCCAAAATGATACCAGACATAAAGAACAGTCATTTCCTTTTACACTATATCAAAGCATCTCTCACCTTGGAGATCTATATTAACAATGTTAAAAGAAATGAGACACAAGAAAACATGCTATAGAAAAACTCAATGTGATGAGCAAGTATTCTTTGAAGAAGCTATTTTAAAATTCTAAGCCTAATTACATTCACTATAGTAGTCCCTGCTGAAAGGACACGTTACATTTTTGTAAAGGGGCTAATGAAAAAGAAGGCATTAAACACCAAGGTTTATCTGCTTTTTTTAAAACCATTGCATACTTCCACTCTGACATCCCCACAAAAATGTCTTCCACCCTGCAACACACTGCTTCTGCATTAAGTAGACAAACACTGCATCTTAATATTTTCTCTCCTACTTCACCACATTAAACAGAAATAGTGCTTCAGTCCACTGTGTTTCATTATAGCAGTAATATCAGCTGAGAATGCTGACATATCCTTCCTTTCTCCTCCCCCACTATGCTGGTTTGTTTCTCTCATGAAATCAAAATTGCTCTAACAGGCAAACATCTTTGTATTGAAGTAAAAAAAAAGTGGTATTAAAGAAATCCTTTCATAGATGTGCACTGGAGAGCTGCAACGATAAAGAAGGAAGGGTAACTCTGCTGTTCACTTTTTCTGGCATGAAGGTAAATTTTAGCTTTGCAGGTAGTTAACCAAGGAAATGAATGACTACAGACATCCAGGAACCACAGCAACAAAAGAAAGAAAGATGATATGGGTCAAAAGGAAATACTAACTCTGTCAACTTCTCTACATACAGACTTCCTGAGATGACCCTTTTTTTTTTTTCTTATCTTTCTTGATGTTTTGCCCAGTTACGCCTACATTTTTTTATTGCCAAAGCCAAATCAGACTATCAGTGCCAAACACCTTTGATGCAAGAACACAGACAGGCATCCAGATCACGGAAAGCAAACCCAAGTTGCAATGCCAATACCGAAAGAAAGCCAAAAGAAGAGATTATTGCTTAATTGTTCTATGGTTAACAGACAGATGGCATATACAGTGGCATAAGCTGAATTTATTCTTCATTACTTTCAAGTAACAATGAAATATTGTACTTCTAAATCAATATCAAATTTTAAGTTCTCACAAAGCGACACCTCGGGGAAGGAAGTAAATCTTTCCATGGCAAGCAGACTCCCCAAGCTGCAGCACCAACTTGGGACAGCTTGAAGCTGGAAGTATCAGAAAACAACAGACATGGTTTCCATACAAACCATATATACCAAAGAAACTGCGACTAATTCCATATCCTTCTGCTCTAAGATGACAGTGTTGGTTTCCCCACGCTAAGAAGTCCCATAAGCTAGCAAAAGCAACACATGCAGCCCCCCTCTGAAGTGCAGTCTTAACTTTCAATGCCTTTCTCATTTCCCAGTCATAAGAGACGATCTTTAGGTCATTTGTTAACTTGCTCACCATGTGCCTCTTATAAACCAGGGATACCCTGATAACAACACATTTTTATGACATTTATTATTCAGCACTGATAACCAAATGAGTAGTTTTCTTTTTTTCCCTGCAAAGTGTTCTGCTCAACAACCAAACAGCAACTCAAGTGCATGGAGAACAGTGCCCATTTTTTTGACTACATACAAACACAAGCAAGGAAAACAAACATGGTTCCAACACAAAAATTCAGCTACCACAGAGGCTATAACCACATATTTATATGAGGTTTCAGGACCAAAAGATCTGTCAGGAATATCTTCCATTAGCTACTTTCTCAAATTCTGGTTTGAAAATCTGTGCTTTGATTTCGACAACTGTGCTTGGGAAAGAAGGGCAAACCCAGAAATTATATCTGAGCAATAATATCTTTTAATCTTTTAAAAACTTAACAATTCCCCCAATCCATATTTTGCCATAACCTACAGCATTACATTTTTTCCCACCTACAACAAGAATTCTTACTTGGATCCTTACAATTATTGCCCACTAGAAGGCAATTTGTCATGGTGATACCGATACAATAAGGCACTTAAACACCTCCGCACAAAGCACCACCCGACCTGCCAAATTCATGCTCTCCTGCCACTGACACAGACCAGCTCCCCTTTGCCAGGTGCTCTAAAGCTGGGACAGTTTGAAAGATCACAGCAGCAGCAATCACCCAGAATCTCCTACAGTACTGTGGATACAAGCAATTCAGTGGTAAAGATATTATTAAGAAGTGTGTCTTTGCCTGCCACCTGCTGCAGTACCAGCATGACCAAAGGCAGAGACAGCTTATTGACCAGTGCTGGAGGGGACTCACAGGCTGGCATCAGAGGGGATGGATAAAAAATGAAGTCAGAATTTACTCCACTGAATATGCTCTCAGAAACAAGAACTGGAGCAAGGTCTCATTCGGACCCACCTGCAAACTGACGCAACAGCTCAGTCGTGTTAGCCAAACCACTCTAAAGAAAGTGTTCCACACATCTCCCTATCAAGCCAGTGTAATGGCAGTGTCTGTGGCTATGCTGTGCTCTGTAACTGGGGAGTTTGCTGTGCTCAGAGGCGGGCTTGGCAAGGGCACTTCCACAGACAGAGGTGTATTCTGAATAGCACTGGAAGCACAGAGAAATTCTGAAAGACAAGGCTCTGCCTACTCTCCTAGGGGCTGCCAATTCCACCAGGGTAAGTTGCTTTGACTTTGCTCTCAGCTGAACAGATGCAGAGCCAGTAGTGCCAGAACATTTGCCTGTGGAGCATGTGAATCAGTAGCATTTTTGTTCCTGGTGAAGCTTATTGGTTTATAAAGAGCATTTCAGTTGAGGTCTTCTGAAGAAAAAGGGAGAAGCGGAAGACTTCCTCTGCTTGCCACGTAGCATAGAGGGGGTTGCAAACCTCAACTGAACTCAGCAAACACTTAATGTCTGTTAAGGAATTTCCCTTGTTTGGACAAATCCATCTTGGTTTTGCTGATGACTAAGGAAATGATACAGAGTAACTTTTGCATACACTTTGTTAACCCCACACAGACATCGTCTATTCCACTAACTTCTAAACATTGGATTTTGCTTTTTCCTAGTGGAATTGAAAGAATGTAACCTACCGATTACTCTCTTACATAAACAAGTTTAAGCTTGTACACAGTGGAAGAGGCTTGGTCAGGCACAACATCTACCGAACAGTACGATACGAACTTCACTGTTTTTCAGGCAACAGCTGCTTTTATTTGGAGAGCTGTGGCCTGCACCACTCACAGCAAGACTTCAAAGACTGATATGCACTGCTACGTTCGTATCAAATGTTTTCTGGATCTTATGTCTTGCCTGTTTCAACTCAGCATTGATTGAAAGAAATCACGCTTTCATTTTTTTTCGCTTGCCTTGCATCATCAGAGGTATCAAATGTTCCCAAAGGCCTGCAATGTCTCTTCTAAATAGCTGCATTTTGGTCTCTGCTGTAAACCGATCTTCCCCCATCTTTATGAACAAGAATGAAGACTTTGGTTAGATTTTTTTAAGCCCTGTCTCGACAGTTTTCCACATAACACCCGCAACACAAAGAACCCCAGTCTTTGGCCAATCCAGGTTTATGAATGGCCACATTGTACATCACATTCTTCAGTCTTCCTTCTTCCAAAACTCTGGAAGCCGAGGGCTCACGGCGGAAGAGGCAGGGATGAAACCTCCAGACACGGGGTCCTCTCCAGAGGGGTTCCCTGCCCTTCCCCACAGGCGGCCCCGGGCGGGGAGCGCGGCACGGAGCCCCCCGTCCCGGCTCCCGCTGCCGCCCACTGCCACATCACCACGGCGCTCGGCCGCTTCTGCCTCCCTTCTCCTCTGCCCCCGCACGCCCACCTGCCCACCGGCGCACAGCCCGCCCGCTCACCCAGCTCGGCTCCCTGTTGCTCAGCTTGACTTTCTTGCACTGGCTCTCGGGCAGCTCCATGGCCGCAGGGCAGCGAGAAGAGGAGGAAGGGAAGGAGGACGCGCCTTCCCGACTGATGCTCGGTGCGGATGAAGCCGCTGCCGCCGAAGACCTGTACCGTCTGCGCACTCCCGCAACTCGGCCAAAGGTGGTGCAGGGAGGAGCCGCGGCCCGGCAGCCGCAGGGAGGGACGGACGGACGGAGGGAGGGAGGGAGAGAGGGAGAGAGGGAAGGACGGAGGGAGGCGGCTGAGAGGAGACAGAGCCACGGCAGCCCCGCCACGCGCCTGCGCCGCGCGGTGACGTGCACGGGGAGGCGGCGGCCGCCACTTCCGCCGCCGCCGCTTCTGCTCCGGTGGCTTTCGGTGTCTGTGCCCGTGTCCCTGCCGCCCCCCGCGGCCCGGCCCTGCGCTCACGAAGGCAGCTCGCTTCGTTCAAGAGGACATAGTCCTAAGCGATAACGAGAGGAAATAGCCTGAAGCTGCACCACGGGAGGTGTAGGTTGGACATGAAGAGGAATTTCTTCACAGAAAGCGTGATGAGATACTACAATGGGCTGCCCAGGGGAGGGGATGAGTCACCGTCCCTGGAGGTGTTCAAGGAAACAGTGGATGTGGCACTGGGTACCATGGTCTGGTTGACAAGGTGATGTTCGGTCACGGATTGGATTCGATGACCCCAGAGGTCTTTCCCAGCCTCATTGATGGTGTGCTTCCCACCCGCTCTGCACTGCGGCGTTCCGCTCGGCCGGCATAGCGGAGACGTTCTCTCTTGAGTGTGGTCCTCCCCACCTTCTCCACTTAATGCGCAGAGGACAGGCTGCTACGCCCCTCGGGAAAAGCTGGGGCCGGGGGAAGGTGTGAGGTGGCTGTCGCATTATTCTGTGACACAGATTTCCCCAACAAACAAAGTTCATCCCGTGCTGCGCTCTAGGAAATGTCTCTTACTGCGGATCTAGAACCAGAAGTTCTTGGGTTCTTATTTCCAGAACGGAACTGCTTTAGCAGTAGGGTGCTAATCTTAAGGTGGAGATGATGCCATGCTAACAGGAGTGGCGTTTACTATATAAATATTAGTCCATTTACAATAGTTAAAGAAAGGAAGTACTTTAGCACTTAAGTGTTATAGGTGGAAATGGTGCCGTAATCACAGGAATTGCATTTACTGTAAAAACGTTAGGCTGTTCAAAGTCTGGAGCGTGTTTGTTCACTGACAGTTTAAACAGGAAATAAAAAGGTGTGGATCAATGTTTACTCCTGCTATATCAGAAAGACATCCTCCCCAAGAAACAAAGGTGTTGGCTTAAAAGCATGTATTGATATTCTGATTAAAAGCTTAAAATCCTTATGTGAAGTAGAAGATGTCTCTGAAATCAAGAAAAATAGTTAGAAATGCTCTCAGCCAATGTGAAGGTCTGATGGAATTAATACAACATAACTAAGAAATTCAAAAATTGCAGTTATTTATTTAGGCTTGACTGATAGTTATACCACATGTTGCCCTCCAAGTAACTGTTCAACAGATGGCCCCTGGCTGTATTCTGATCATGACAAACTGTGGGATATGCCCAGCCACTGCCCTGGAGGGATGTCTGCTGAGATAAGGAGATTGAGCAATCTCCCAGCAGGACTCCCTGGAGTGACAGAACCAGGGCAAAATCTCCCATGCAATGCTCTCCCAAGCACGGAAAGAGAACCAGCACACTGCCGTGGAACAGTGAATTGAGTTTCCCCCTGTTGACTATTCAGTTATGTCTAGGAGCTGTCAAAGAGTTACTCTCTAAAATGACAATAATATATTTGGATTTAATGCCTTGCAGGAGCAACAACTCCAAAATATCCACGAATTTCAGGATTGTCTTCAAAAAGGGAAATTACATAAAAATGGAGGTTTTTGTTAAAAAGGAAGTACTAGAATCTAGTACTAGGCAGCACAGGGACTAGTTAAAGAAGCTGTGTCAGATTCTGATATGAAGATTGGGGAAAAAACAGTCCTTGAGCACAGATGAAGTTTTAGGCAAAGCACTCTACAGCCACATAATACTCCTGAAGAAGGACTCTCAGCCCAGAGCAAATTGTACATATGGACACGCTGACCAGACCAACTCAGGGAAGTCCTGTCAATTCTACATAGGGATAGTTACATAGAAAATAATTTTCTGCTGAATTAGCTTTTGCATCACCAGTTATACTATCTAATACCAATCAATCCCAAACATACAGTAAGAGTACCAATGTGTGTTATTTAAAATTACTGAGCAGAGAGACACATGGTACCATACAGTTTCAATCTCCAGTAAAATCTGAGCACCTGGTCATACTAGGAACAAGACAAGAAGATTTCTTCTTGGTTATATTCCAAAGAAATGTGGAAAATTTCAGTGGAAAAATCAGCATTTCAAAGAAAAAGATATTTAATTATAATACTAAAAAATTATTATGTCTGATATTTACTTTTTACTACAGTGTTTCACCAAACAACAGAGATAAATCAAGCTGTTTCAACAGAGATAAATCAAGCTTTAGGATGTTAAAAAATACCGGATATTAGGAAAAAATTCTTCACCAAAAAGCTGCTCAGGCATTGTAACAACCTGCTCAGACATGTGGTGGAATCACCATCCCTGGAAGTGTTCAAATAACACAGAGATGTGGCACTTGGCCACTTGGTTTAGTGGTGCTATATGGCATGGCAGTGTTGGGTTAACAGTTGGACTTGATGATCTTACAGGTCTTCTCCAACCTCACGGATTCTGTGATTCTATAAGATTATTTTGAGTGGCTTCTAGACATCAATTTTAAGATAAAAAGAATGTCTGAATTAGACTTGACTACAAACTAGAGACAAAGTATTCTCTAATATTTTGGTTTAATGGTTAAAGACTGATCATCCACTTGTATACGACTGATACACAAGCCCAGAAATGCTTTAGCTATAACTATTACCTTTAAGATGCATGTCCTCTTATGTCTAGGAAGAAAAAAAGTATTAATGAAGCATTCTGTAGAATCCACCTACTGTTGTATCTTACAATAAAATGAATGAGAAATTAGGGGAGAAATTCCTTTAATACTGGAATTGCTCATTTGGTAAGCATTCTGATCAAATTGTGATGACATTTCATGCTCATGTACAGATGCATCTGTTCTCTTTTTTTTTTCCTTACAAAATACCCAGAGCAGTGTAACTCAGGTAGTCATACAGACTGTCTACATTTTTGCTCTTTTTTTTCTTTTTCTTGATTAAAAAAATATCTTCAATGTACACTATGGTGCCTACATAGAAAAGGCTCATAACTGTTCTGTCAGCATAGTTTCCAAACTTTATTTCTCACATAAATCATACTTCTTTTGACACTATTCTAGTAAGCAAGAATGTCAGAATGCCTTTTAAAGAGATTAAACATTTTGTTCAAGTTCCTCTGAAGTATCTCTCAATACTGGAAGTAGGGCTATAAAGCAATCTCTAAAGGCTTTTAACCATAAGTTCCTTATTCACTGGCCTCCTGTTGGAGGAGCCATTCTGCCTCTGTTACCAGGTTTGTGTAGCAGAAAAGATGACTACCAAAAGCTATCTGAGATTAACAAAATTATCATGTGGATACTTCACCTGTAATGCAGCTTGAGTTGCAGATATGATATGCTCATTTACATACAAATAAATATAAGAAGTCCTGTATAACACCCATAGCTGAGAAAGATAGGAATAGAGGAGGTATTTCTCAGAACCTATTTTCTGTATTTAGCAAAAGCCTTTAATATCTGGACTGATATGCATGTCCAGCAGAACAATCTGGCCCAACTGTTTAAAGAAGCCACAAAAAGATCAGCAGAAATGCTGATAAAACCCCTGAGCGATGAGAATACCATTTGTTTTCTGACATATTGCTGAATGTTTAACTCAGACTTCTTTTCATGTCCCACAATGCTGAGGATTAGAGCTCTCTTCCCAATTATATTGCAAGTATTACATCTGCTGAGTTTGCTCTTTAGACAGATACGCTCACTCCGTGTGCCATCTGTGTTCAGAATGAAGTGGTCTCCTTTGGCCAGCAGTGAGAGATGATGGTTGGTGGCCCTTTTCAGGTAATACAATGAGGTTATGAGAAGCTGAGTAGAAGTTATCAAGGTAACAGAATACACTCAAGGCTGTGTTGGATGACAAAAGGGTGTGTCTGACAAATTTCAGAGAGGTTGAGGGAGATTTCAAAGATTGAGGGAGGTACTGGCTAGCAAAGAGAAAACAGCAAGTGGCAATGCAGAACTCTGGCTTAAAACTCCTGCAGAGTTCCCAAGGCTCACTTTATAAAGTGAAATAAAATATGATTTTAACATTGGCAGAGGTAAAGATTCATAGTGCACAATTCTGAGAAAAATTGATTCTCATGTTCTATATTTCGCAAAAAATGCGCATTTCCTCTATCATGTTCCGAAGTGGCGTTTCAATTGCTGTAAAAGCTGCGATGAATGACCACTAGAGGTCATTCAATGAATAAGAAATAATTCAGGCTTTCTCTTGGGTGATTTTCTTACTTGGGGTGTATTTGTTTTATTTTATTCTTTGTCATTAATAACATAGAGAGTTAACTTTACAAGAGAGCTAAGCACTACATTTCTGAAGATAACTGACTATCCATGTGCTCCGTAGGTACACTGGGATTTTGGGTAGCCCTGTGTCACTGCTGGCATTTTCACAAGTGCTATTGAATTTGATTGGGAACTACACGTACACCTAGAAACCCGAATACTTTGCTTTGTGCTTTTCTGTGTATTTAGGTAATTAACACTCAAAAAATCCTAATTCCCATGTTCAAAACTTCAAAAATATTTATCTGTATGACAGATGTCTTTTTTCCATATGACTTTCTCTATTCTGAATTTATGTACTATATAGTCACCCTGTCTTTGGCAGATACGAGTAAGGACAGGTTTACTTAAACATTAGGAGTAAAACTGATAAACTCTAGACAGAGGGACCTCTAGTGAAGCAGAGCTAAAGATAGTATAGCTTTGAAGGTGGTTTTTTTCTCTCTATTCCTATTAAAGCCTTTGTTCAACATTTGAAGAAAACCACTTCTTTTTTTTCCTTTCTTTTTCCATGTCTGCACAGGATATTAGGTGGGGGGGGAAAGTCTTGTGGCAAATTCTGTAAATAAGCTAAACCTGAAGTTTAAAGCTCTGAAATAGGAATGGAACAGAAAAAGGTTATTAGGCAGGAAGACAGCTGGGAGAACGATGAGCAGTTACAAGTCCTGTCAGATGACTAAAGATGAAGAAGTTACATGCAACAGTTCTTATCCTAAAGCCAAAGAGGACCAGCATGTTTTAGCTATGATCCTAGTAGAAGACACAAGCTGAGAATGAAAGCGAATGTGAACTGCCAGTTTGTTTTCTTAGGAATGAGAACATACAGAGGACTTTCACACTTGTCAGCAATGTCAGGACATAATGTCCCTATTGCTGTGTTTGCCAAATCACAACTGTTGAAAAGGAAGTTCCTTCCAAGAGTAGATGGTTTACAATTTAAGTAAATATATTGTACATAAATATTTGCAAAGTGATTTCTAATGTCATTCTGTTATTGAATTGCTTTCTCACCAGCTACAAGTATTCTACCACTTTGTTTGCTACTCACTTCATACATCATTTAACTTACTGATAGTTTTTATCATTAGAATTCAAATAAATTTTCTTTAGTGAAGAAGACCCCTTCTCAGAAATATTTGTAATACAATTTCTTCTTCAGTCTTTTGATTTGTTACAAATGGAAAGTGAACCATTAGAGTGCTTTTCAATAATTTATTGCTCTCAACATGCAAATCCACCTCCTAAGAATAACATGTTTGGGACAAAAAATATCTGTTTTGTCTTGAAAATATCTTTGGACTGCTAAATAGAGGACTGTATCATATGAACACCCACCTGTTGGAAAGAGCTGTAGGAGCCTCACTGTCTGATTGCCAATGCAACCGTGGCATATTTTGAGAATCTAACGGATGTTTACCCCAAGAATTATTTCTTCTAAAGAAATTTTCAGAAAGGTTGCTTTAGTTGGCTTTAGCAGTTTTGAAAAAAAATACCCAGAAAGTTTTGGGTTTTTTTCTAAATAGAGTTAGCAAGTTCCAAGATAATTTTTAAGTAGAATGTTGCCCACTACAACTTGAAAAGATGGCAAAAACATTCTGTATAAAAGAGTTAAAAGTGTTGTCCTGGTGGATGCTAAAAGATAGGGTGGTGAGTTGCTGCAGAACCACTAAAGTTTGAAAGGTAGGTTTGTAAGAATCACCACTGAAAACGTGAAACATTGAAGGTTTCCAGAAAAGAATCGTCTGCTTGTTAGAAAACAGGACTAGGATCATGAAATGTGTACTGGGAGGGAAAAAGTAATTTATACATTATACTTCCACTGTTTGTTGTTCAGTATCTGTTGACATAAGTTTTGGAGGACTACGCAGAACTACTAAAGCCATGTAGATGCCAAACATCCTTGAAAAATGAATGCTTTACACAGGTCTGCAAAATTACTACATGATTAATGTTTTTCGGCTTGTCATTCTGTGTTTCAATTTCTCCTTCTGTAACATATGAATATTCATTCTTTTTACTGTAGCTACTTGAGGAAAATGCTTTACAACCAAAGAATTTTTATATACCCAAAATATCACTATGTCATATACATTAAATAAAGTTATTCTACCTTGGTGGCATTTACTAGTACAGAATTATAAAATGTATTTTGGTGGAGAACACCCAAGGGCCAAAGTTACCAGAGACTCAAAACACATTTCTAATTCAGTTCAAAAGATGCTTAAATACAGCAACTCAAGAGCAGAAAAAACCCTTCTCTAATCTAAAATATTTAATTAAACTACAGACATTTTCCTAAAAGGTAAAATTATTGACTTATTTGTCAGATATGCAACTCTGAAGCAACTTCAACTGAAATACTTTTCTTGAGTCATCTCTAAGGAACTTGAAATTCATGTTTTGCAAGAATAACTGCTTCAGTCCCCAGTGGGATACATAACCAACCACAGTTTAGAGCAGAGCTGCTGCACATTGTCTTGGTGATACCTCAACCCTAGAGCTGGTCACTTCCTGTGTCCCCTCTTCTGGTTAAAGGTGGCAGCAGCAGCAGTTGTTTGGCTGGTTTGTTAACTAACAGCTGACTTGGTTCCCAAGGAGCAGTTTCTCACCTTGGTGCCTTGGGCAGGTGCTCATCTCAGCCTGACTTTACTGTGGCATGGGTCAGAGCAACACAGGGAACAGCTTGTGAAGTGCCTGTACTTGGATCTTGCACTGACTCAAGCTGAGCAGATGATTAGTGCACTTAATCAAATCAAAAGGAGCTGAAGGTTTTAGCCCTTTTTAAGAGGCTTTCAGCCCAGTAGCTAACAGGATCAATCTCTAAATGCTAGAGTAATAATTTATTTCCTTTTATTCCTTTTGATGTCCAAAAACAATACTCTTTGCTATGCTGACCTGCAAAATTGAAATAGAAGAAAGACAACAAAAAAGGGCTGACGGTTTAACTGTTCTTTTCTGTCAGCACAGTCAGTTTTGATTAGACCCATTTGTGTGGTCACCTCGACTCCTCTCTGACTCCTTAAAAATTCTCTCTTGTGACTATAGACAATATGAAAAAAATGGAGAAATAGTCTTATAAAGGTCTTGGAAACAGACCTTTCAAACCTTTTCAACTTTAAAAACTCAGTGGAGTAATGTTCTGAGTCACTAGTATTTCCTAACTGTAGAGCTAAATGAGATGTCAAGGGACACTCGTGGAAAAAGATCTGGGATTATTGTACTGTCTGAAAAAGACTGCGGTATCTTAGACAAACTCTTCAATGAGTAGACCAGATGGGATTGCATCCAGAATCTAACATTTAATTCATCAACAGCAGCTAATGGTTCCAGGCTAGTACCTGTCTGTTCAGAAAAGCTTAAATTTTGAATTGAGGGAAGAAATCCTGAAAAAATATAATACCAAGAATGATGTCTTGGAGGCATTCAGAACAGGATATACTGAGGCAGGAGAAGAATAAAAAGAGGTCCTTTCATTATCATGTGAAGAATGGAGAGAAAAGGAGGCAAAAAATTAGGAGAGAAGATATATACCTGGCAGGAAAGTTTTACTGAAATTTCAGTCTGTAAAATGTCTCAGTAAAAATGAATCATTACTTCATGAGTACTGTAATCAGGTGTCCTTATCATGAATCTTTCTTGTAATATCTTTCTGCCTTAAACAGTTCTAATCATATCAGGCTTCCTCCCAATATCAAATAGTTCATTTAATATAGAATCCAATCAGATAAGTTGGATGACTGTTAAAAATTGTTATGAATATACTGTGTCTGTGTGGAACACATTTGTACTCATGGATCTGTTATAAGGATTAGAGTAATCTGATTATGAACTGTGTTATCTCAAACTTAAAACATTGATTGCAAGCCCATATATCATTTTTATAACTGCATTTTGAAGCAGAATTCCAAGGGAAGTTGGCCTAAGATTGTAACATTTTTACTCGTCTTTTATACAAGGAGATACTTGTTTTATAACGCACCCTTTCTGGTCTGCAGCAGGAGAAAATGATGGGGATTTAAGATACAAATTACCTTGTTGCATAAGGTGATGACTAAGATAAAGAAGTCTTACGGAAGAGGGGCTGAGAACTTAAAGAATAATAAGAACTAACCTACAAGGGCATTTTCACCCAAAGCAGGAGAGGAATTGCAGGAAGGAGTCCTGTCACATTGAACAGATAGACTTCTAATGACTTGAAATTAAAAAGTGCATTGCATTTAGATTCTGGTTTTTAACAAATAAATCTGCTACCTTGTAAGTAGAGTTCGTATTTTAGCTCTTTTGTGACTCACTAAGTCTTTGCCTTCACATCTGTGTATGCCCAAAGAACTGAAACATAGCCCCAAATATCAATTTCTTCTTGAAAGTGTGCTTAAACAAACAAACAAACAAAAAAAAAGAAGCCTGGAGAGCCAACAACAGGCATGGGAGTCAGATTGTTGAACTGTATGTTCAGTTTCAGAGGGGAGCACTAAAGTTTGTACCTCACAATACAAACACAAATGAAGGACCTGGACTCTTTTCAGACTCCAGAAGCTTAACGCATACCAGGCCCAGTGGACAGGGAGCAAACAGATCAATCTGGTAAGCGTCCAAGGGACAGGCTGACCTGGTTTGTGGCAGCGTGAACTCATGTGTTACACTGTGCTTCATTTGGTCATGACAGGTGAGACTCCAGTTTGTTTGACATTTCTAAATTTTTATAAAGGTTATGTCTGTATATGGCCTTTGAAATCCATGGTTTAATATGTATTCACTTACAAGTTAATTCCCACAAAGGACTCCAGTAATGTTCAACAGAATGCCTAATAGTAATTAGAGAAATCTTATGAGATTTATTTATTGTGATGAATAATTTATCATACTAACATTATTACCCAGAGTTGGCTTTAATGATATAAAATACAGTCATGCAGGAAAAGAATGTTTCAACAGTGTGCTTTTGTTCTCTAGAAAACTGTGCTGCAGAACAATTTTTCAAGATGTTACAGGAGAGTAAAAAATAAAGCTCACAGTAACTTGAAAAAAAAAGAGAACTTTTGAATAGGAGGAACATTTGAATAGGAAGCAAAATGGAAGAAGTTAAATAAGTAGAAAACAAAGAAAGCTTTGAATTTGGAAAGCAAGGTATACCTCTGGCAGAATCACATTTGTATTCATATCCAAATTTTCCTTTAGAAAAGGCCTCTCATGTTGTTAATCTGTAAATAAAAGCAGATGATCAATATTAAATTACTTGAAATACAGACATTCATATGCAGAATCATCCTTTCAAGAAAATTGTTCTTCCTGAGCTAATTTTAGAGAAAAACAGCAGTGTTCCATAAACATCATCTCAACACTTCCACTGCTTACATATTCACTGATGATTAAACACCATGGTTGTTTTGACTTGGAAAAAAGTACCATCGAGGTTTAGCTTGCTACATGTAAACACCATCGATATATCTCAATTGGCAGTTAAGAGAGTGCTACCTAAATTCAATCTGCTGTACAGAGTGGCAAAAGCATGAGGATTAGTTGGTTAAGTTCTAAGCCAAAAGGCTTCTGCGTAGTTTTGATTTCAATAACTTACCTGAATAATTACACCTTGAGGTAAGGTGGCTTTAAAAGCTTTCTCTGTAGGAACTGGTCAGCATAGCAGAGTGGAGAGCATGATCTTACTAGACAGAAAAAGGTGGAATATTGCCACAGGACTGTTTTATGCATATTTCAACAAACTTTTTTTTCTTTTTGAGTCAGCAGCGGGGAAGGTTTGAAGAATTTTGTCATATGAAGGTAACCTGCAATGATCAGGGGAAGGATCGTGACAGGAAATCCACGTTTCTTGTTTATGTTACTGTTTATGATATCAATCTCCTCCAATTAACCAAAAATACAGCTCAGACAGGGATGAAGTTCCTTCCAACTGAATCATTCTAATTTTACTTAAGAAGCTTTTCTTTATCCTCTAAAGCATCTTTACTGCTCTATTAAAATTCTTTTATTTAAGAATAGTATCTTCCAAGCAAACTCATTAAGACTTAGTTTCAACTCACACTGATTTTAGTTGCTTAGCTGGCTAAAGGTGTTACTTGACTTCATCCAGAACACTATCTCAAAGCTGCACATGAACAGCTGGCTACCTGCTGTGGGGGAAGCTCCATTTGATCCTTAGCCTTTGTGTTTAGTCCCTTTGATCTGGTTAAACTGACCTGTACCATAAAATTAATTCATTTCTTGCTGCTGCTTGACATTCACCTTGCCTAATGTGCCTGGAACCATCTCCATTCAGTCGCATTCTAAATATTTGTCTGTACATACAGCTTTTCAATAGAGTTAGTGACCAGGTCCCAGTGTGGGGAGACAGGATTTACCAGCAGAAGTTCTTTTTCTGCATCTGGTTTACATACTGGCTGCTCTGTTCTGAATTTTTTTTTCTGTTTTGGATTGGTAGAGCTAAAAATGAATGAGGGAGCCTTTGTGAAACCTGTCATTATGGCACTCAGTGAAAATTGCACCAGATGAAAGCCTAGACCAACTATTATGGGAAACCACATAAGAACTACTCTGTGTATATTTACACAGCAGCCTATAAAATTTTTTTCAGATCTGAAATATGAGTATGACCTTCATAATCTTCCTGTATAATTTGAAAGCACAGAAGTACAGTTTAACATTATCTTTTTTAGCTCAGAGAACACATACTTCTCCGAGAGTTTTTTTGGTTTCCTTGGAAATTTCCCAGTGTTATAACTAAGGAGGCATGGGTTAACCTGTCAAAAACAGAACAGAAGAAAGGAAAAGAAAGGAAAAGCAAGGAAAAGCAACTTACACACCTGTCTTTAAACAATCCCTGTGTCTATGTGTATCCAGGAAGTGTAAAACCTGAACTTTGCATTAAACCAAACTATAAAACCAGTCATTTATTCTCCACAGACACTGTGTCATGAGAGGGCTCAGGCCACAATCTTGGCTGGAAAATCTTTCATAAAGAAGAATAATTTGTTCGACATGTAGAGCACAAACTTCTCACAGACTTTCCCCTGCACTTTAAACAATGCAAGCTTTTCAGGTTATTTACTCTGAAAAAGGTAGTTGAGATCCAGCAGGTGGTTTTCCATGGCCTCACACCACATAAGATTCACAGCTCAAAGAACAAAAAGAGCAAGCATCTTGTACTGAGATGACCCAGTGATGTATCTTTTGACTAAAGTAAAACATGAGATCAACAGTCTCCATACAATGTAACTCAAACCCTCCTCCACAATCCATGCTTGTCAGAGTCTGTACAGTTTGGCAGATTTGGATAACGTCCTTTGCTCCCCACTTCAGCCTCACCCTTTCCATCTAAAACTATAATTTTCAGGCCACTGGCTTGAAAGGCTCTGTTGTAGACCTAACATTTATAGCAACTCGCGTGATATGTCTATACAAGCCAGTCCTCTCTTCCGAATCTGTAATCTCTCTCTTCAGAGCTCATATTTGAAGCCCTTGATTCACTGTGATTTAAAATGAAACTTTGAAGCAAACTGCATTCTTTGGCAATGAGGAAGCCCACAGGCTTCGGGCCCTTTTGATCCATCTGTCTGGTGCCTAGCAAAGCAGAGGCCTTCCTCCATCTTAATAGCTATGTCCCTGAAATAGCAGACACGGTACACACTGACCTCCTATTTATATTTCAGGACATTAACCAAAGAAACCAACCATCAGGAGACATGGTGTTCAAAGATGATGTAGGATGAGAGATGTACTGCATCTCCTTGAATTGTTAAGAAAGGAAGGCGTCAGACCAGGAGAGCTTTCTCTTCAGATTCTCTGGCTTCAAGAGAGACAGCTCCAAATCTGTGGCTAAGACTTTGTACTGATGGTGTTAATAGAGTAAGATGGACAAACATATGTGAGAGTCAGAACCCAGCAGAAAATATTAAGCCCTTCCATATTATCAGATAATGTTCAAACTTTAAACTCATGATTTTTAGAAATTCTAAATTGAAGTGGTTTCTTTACTAAGCAAAAGTCAGATTTCTCTGGAGTCATCAACTAGGAATCACTGGCTTCATTTACAGTGGATATCACAAAGAAAAATCCAATTCTCTCTGCAAGGAGCAGGAGTTCAGATCCCTTCTTGAAAATTTTGCAGTTCTCCTTTTTCATTCCTTTCTACAGCATACGGCAAACAACGAAATTATTGTTTCTTCCTAGAATGGCTTGTTTATATAAGTTTGAGATACATGTAAGAATCTAAATGAAAAGTTTTGCTGTTCACATTAAATAAAGGGTATAAGGATGGCAGTTTCAGATGTCTGAGCTCTGCAGTGGTCTGTCAACACAGAAAAATTTAATTTGAAATATCTGCTATGCAGTAAGATTTGTACCATATGTACTATAACTGATGAGAATACCCTGAGCTTCATTTTTGCTTGTGCTCTTTGGAAATTCTGACAACATTTTCCAGAATGCTGGTCAGTCAGAACACTGCACATCTTTCCCATTTTGGTGTAGATACACCAAATATCACATGTTAATTAGGAAATATATTTGAGAAGATTAAGATAATATAAACAACGGAAAAAAGTATTACTTTTTAAGAACAAAGCATATGATAGTGAAGAATGATTCAGACCAAACTGATAGTAATTGTTATGGTAAGGCACAGTGCCTTCTAGTAACAAAGACAAGGAAAAACAGGCATTTCAGCAATTAACTGAAGTGAAATATAGTCACAGCGAGGCTCCTCCTTCTATTCCCCAGTTTAGATACAAGCCCTGTGAATTTGCTGACCATTAGGCACACAGCCAAGTGAGTTCTGTATAGTTGTTCCTTCAGGCACCCCAGTTCTGCTCCTAATGGCACATTACCTCTTACCAAGCTTATTTTTGTAATGACAAAATTTTGTAAAAATCTATTCCTTTGCCTGAAATGGTGAACTGAAAAGCAGAGGGTTAGCTAAATGAATAAGGCAAGTATTGTATCATATTACTAAAGATTAGCAAATGGAGTATGGAAGAGGAGAGGAAGTAACTAAATAAACTACAAACCTATTAAGATGACGTTTATAGTATGAAAGGTTTAAAAACACACAACATGGGAAAGAACAATTAACACATCCATGTAAATGGAAATTTGAAACAGTGAAAAAAAATAATTTTATGTCAAACAGATTATGACAGATCTACCTAGTGGCCTTTTACCAGATAAAAACAATTCCTTCTTTTTCTAGCTTACCTTAGTAAACCATTTCTACATTAGCCCATCAAAAATTAGCCCACAATGGGAGAAAGGCTTCACTGTGAGAAAAAAAAAAGAATTTAGAGAAAGCATGTTAACTGAAATCAGATCAAAATTACAGAGAAAACCACAAATTCCTTGGTGTTGGACTGATTGTACTGTCTTCACAAATTTAAAGATTCAATCTTTTGTTGAAAGGGAAACTGTATGTTTGGAAGAAAGTTACCAGCAGAATTTTCTAGGATTAGCTTGGAGACTAAAAATAGCAGATAGTATCATGGCTAATTCTGGTATAGCGTAAGCGTGTGCTTATGACATTTTCTGATGACAAAGTCTGGAGGCAGTCTCAAACTAGAAAAGGCTTGGAATATCATACAGGTCACTGAACTTCAGTTACTGAAAGGAGATGAGGTTAGAGTGTACAAAGTGCAAGGTTGCAGACTTGGAATTAATAACAGGAATTTTCTCTTACCAGATGAAAGTTCATAGTTTAGAAAAGATAATTAGGTAAAAAACCTAGTATATACATGTGTTGCAGCAAAACGATGTACTACCAGGGAGATGGTAGTACACATATAAAAGGATTTATTTTATTTAGTTTATTACTTTATTTCAGTTAGCTTGCTACCTTAATTTCATTACATTATTTAGCTTATTTAATGAAAATCTGAGAAAATGTTTATTACGTCTCTCCAGTTATACTGGGGACAAAGGAGGATAAGAGAAACACCAAAAGGAAAGATACTTGAAGTAGAACTTTGTCACAGCATGAACTCACCTGAGAAAATTGCCATGGAAATTCATCATGGAGATTCAAAAAGCTTCCAGCTGTTGGGGACATAAAGTGCTCCAACAGCTTCCCAAAAGGAGTATGGGGGCAAAAACCCCAAACCTGTTTTAAGATGAAAGCATGGTAAATTTACAAATGGGATTGTATGACCTGTTTAACTGCTGCAGAGAGGAACTAGGCTCCATAGTCCACGAAATCTTTTCTGATCCTGTATTCTGTTTAGAAATAAAGCAGATGAGAAGGCTTAAGCAATGAAGGAAGCAAAAGGCAAAACGGACATTCAGTCCCATCAGAAAGGAACAAAATTTAAATGAAATGTAGCTGTGATCTGATCACCTGGACCTAGGTTAGCTGGCAAAAAGGCAAACTGTCTTACTTGGAATTTTGGAAAATGTTGCTATTCAGTTTCCTCTACAGCCTACCCTGCTGCCCTTCCAACTACAGTCCTGGGATGTTTCCAAAGCAGCTAAGAGAGATAGATTTTTGTCTTTTGTTTCAGTTATAGGAAATGAGGGCCTGTTTTCACTATACTGACAGTCCAGAGCCAAAACTTCTCTTGGTAAGGCTCCTGTATACCTCTAACTCCCCCAGTTTGCTCCCCAGGGATATTCCCTATGTAGCAACAGTTTTCAAGTCTTAAACCAAGAGTGTTTGGCAGCATGGAGAGGAGATCCTGTAATTTATGTACCCATGACACCCTTCCACAGCTGCACAAATCTGAAGGTTTTGTTTGCCCTAAAGCTTAGCTGTTTTTGCCAAGAAGTGCAGTTACTCCAAGAAAAAACAATTCTCTTTATAAACCTTGCCTTAAGCATTGAGTAAGCAACAGGGCAAAGTCGAGATCTAAAAGCAGCTCTCAAATACCCCTTTTTTTACGACAGAAGCAATTTTCAAGTAACTCCTGGCCAAATTTTCACCCTCGGCCTTGGGCTCTGCATTTTGGTGCCCTTATTTGCCTGGGTGCTCGTCGCTGGCTGTCGGCAGCCGGCACAGTTGCGCTGGATTCATCCCCTTGCAGCAGCCATGCCCTCGCAGCAGTGACTTCCCCTCGGGCGGCCTTTCCGCCCGTCTCCCCAGTCCAGGATACGCAGAACTCCTTTGGGTCGGTGCCTGGCTCGGGCAGCAGCCCATAAGGGGCAGCTCTGGCCGAACTCGGGGCTCGGCGGCCTCGCCTGGTTCTGCTGCCGGCCCAACCCCACCGCTCCCGACGCGCCCTGGGCGGCCCCGCGGCGGCTGCTGGGGCGGCCTGCGCCGCTGAGCCAGAGTGAGTGGCGATGCCAGCGCCTCAGGAATGAGAACCTCACGCCTTCCCTCATATCGCTAGTTAAACCCTCCAACTCAAAGCCAAGTTACTGGTTCTCCCCTCAAAAAATCAGCCAGTTTATCCACTTCTCTCTGTGTGTTCCTGCAACTTGTGCTTTTCCACAAAACGATTTCACTGCAAGGTCACGGCTTGTAAACTCTTTGGGTGGTCTCCTCAGGCAGCCAAATGTGCAGGCTGCACATTTATTTTAAGGAGAAATGGGAAAAGTATTTGATTACAAAGGATGCTCAAGCTGGCCTCTTTAATTTTGATTTCTTCCCACTTGAAGCTATAAATATAGCTGAAGATTACAAAGGGTTGTAAAGTAAATACCAAAAGACAACATTTACAATTTTCCACACAGCTACACCCTAAACCCATAATATAAGGAAATCTGTCCAAAACTTTGAAGTGCTATTATAGTTTATTATATGACAAAACACTGGGATTTCTATGTATTTATTTAGCCACCTGCCACTCCCTCACCAAGTTTTCAAATCCATTTGTTTGCTACATAGAAAAATAGTATTAAGGGGCATTGTATTTTCAAGTTATTTGGATTACAAAAACAGTAACCAAAAGCAAATTCATGCTAACGATTGTTTTTGACTTGTACTTGCATGATAAAATCAAAATATGCTTTTAATCTAATTTTTTTTTTTTTTGGTGAGGAGAAGGAAGCCTTTGATTTGATACACCTATTTTCTCCTTTTTTCCTGACACTGAATGTTATTCCTATGACTCTAGCAAATTTTAAAAGTAATTTTGACCTCAGGTCCCATTAAATAAACAATTCAAAACACAAAAAAGATAGACTAGTAGTGCTTCTGCTTATTTGGTGGCACATTGAAGGCAGCAGCTGATACAGATGATCTAATTTAACCAAATGATGTAACAAAGCAAAACTGAGAATTAGGAAGATTTCCTTTCCTTTTCCTGTTTTAATTCTCTAGGATCCAGACTGTAGCACCTCATGTCTTCCAAAACCAGATTCTAATATTGCAGCTGATAGAATTATATTTGCAGAGCAGATTTCTGTTGTTGCTGTGTTAGGAATTTGTCAGGTTGCCTACTTTGTGTTCTAATCTGTTTTTTTCCACAGTGTATCACATTTGCAGTTCTCTGTGATGTTCTCAACCTAAGCAAACTGGCACTCTTGGTTAAGATAAACATCCTATGTTGTGATTTCACTTCAGAAAATTATCAGCATATTTAACTCAATATGAGTCAAATCTCAGAGCTGTTCCAGTATACTTTGTTCTACTGCAGTTTATGGAAACACCTTAATGAATCTGAATTATCTCAGCAAGGTGTTGGCTGGAGGATTATTTCTCATACAAACGGTAAATTTTTCCAGCAGAGAAGACTTGATATTTACTGTGTAACACAACTTTTCTTCTTTGCTACATTTATAAGAAAGCTTTTTGGTTTATAATGGAAAGCTTGAGTAGAATCCAGTGAACTCATGTGTAGCTTGGCTGCTAAGGATTTGAGGAAAGCTAAAAGAAAATGTTCGGCTTAAACACTGGATTGCAGTGGTATGTTCTTGGAACAAGAACAAAAATATTTTGCTATTAAACGAAAATATTTTTAATTACAGAAGAAACCTCACTGAGTTTGTGATGCCTGTTTGAAGCCTTGTGTCTGCAGAAACACACTAACAGTAAATTTCAAATGTTTCCATCAGAAGGCTACGATGGGTTGAATGGAGTTCTTAGTGCAAATAATTCTACTGTATTATATGACTTCTTCCTAATATTAGTAGAAGTTTTGTTGCTGCATTTCAAGCAATTCTGACAATTATTCTCTTTTCCCTGCAGGTAAAATTTGTACTATGAATCTAAAAATTAATAAAATTGTAGTGCAATGTGCATAGGTGTGTGGCAGCACTGATAGATATGTCCTGCAGACATCCCCGTATGTCATGGGAATTTTTAAAAGGAGGTATTTATAGGGAAGCACACCTGAAATTTAGTGTTTCTGCAATGGAAAGTTGCAGCTAGCAAAGAGCACACAAATTGTCTCTTCTGCAATTTTAGAAAAGAAGGGAGTAATTCTAAACCAGTTAAACCACTAAGCCAACTGCAATTACTTAAATAATTTACTGAAATTATTCAAGAGCATAAGTGTGGGTACTTGTGAATGTGCCCTAGGATTTATCATACCCATCAGGAGTTCTCAGCTCTCAGTTGCCAAGGAAGAGAGTAGAATTTTCCAATAGTATGGCTTTCCCTATACCATGTATATTTTAAACTCAACACTTGGCATGCTACTAATACTGCATATCAGCTCACCACCTAAAATTATTGAGAATATTTGAACTTTAATAAATGTAGCAGTGAAGGTGAAACAAAGATGACCCTCTATGGAGCTCAAAGAAAGACTTCAGGAACAATACTGTCCTTATGTCTTCCAATGTTCCTTATTAGATGTCTGAAGAAGGTATGTTTTGGAACGTAATACACCTCCAAATACTGATCCTGCCTGAAAACTTCTCAACTTGGTAACTGGTGCAGCCAAAACATTATGTGCGTGCACACTGAACCACTTTAAAAACAGTCAAAAGAAGTTTTCTGTTGGAGAACACCACTGACAGCAATCCAGATCGTAAGAGTTCCCTCTCAATACCAAAAATTGAGTGGGTTCTCTGGACTATGAGGAAAAAATAAGACTGAATTCGAAGTGAGAGACTGTTTGCTGTTCACTAATTTCAGTGCCAGATTATTTTAATTTGAAGCTGTACCTCATTGCCTCTTTTAGGACAAAGAAAATAAACTACTTTTGACATGTTCTTCAGAATAGCCAGATCTGTCTGATAGGGTAAGTTTCATCTCATTTAACTTCGGTTGAGAATGTATCAGAACTAAGATAGTTGCCTGCTCTTCTGCTATAGTTATAAGAAAGAGAGGAGAAAACTATTTATCTGAGCTGCTTTTGAATGGCATGTTTTAATTTCAGTCCTTTTACATTGGGTAAAGAAAGCCTACATGACTTACAGTAAATACCAACATTTTCAAAAGCCAGACCAGACAAGATGAATTTCATAATCTGCAATTTGACTGCATCTCCTTCATATGAAAATTAACAACTTTGGAACATGGCTTTAATACTTCAAGAGTTAGCTGCATGAATGTCAGTCTGTGTATATATAGATATTTAACAATAAATAACAAATATATAATATATAAATGTTTAGGAGTTTATAGTGAAGAATATGTAGAACCAGGCAATCCAAGGGAAGTTTGCAATAGGGCATTTAAGTCAAATAATAAACCATAACAATTTGAACAAGGTTGATCTATTTTTATGTTTATAAATGTGATCTATCTAAAGGCAAGTTACATAGGAGTTTATGAAGTAACTGAAAAATAGGGTGCTTTGTATTGTAGTAATTAATATACGTTTTATTGGTCTCTTCCCTCCTTACAGGTCTTTCCAGACATGCTTCACTAAAATGGAGGGTGAGTAAAGACAGCTGAGTTTGGTACAGAGTAGAGAACTGAAATCAAGCATTCTACATCCAGCATCTAACCCATTCACCAGTTCAACAGTGCAGCTTTAATTATAGTAACATGAATTGTGTTATGCTAAAGCAGTAGAAAGGGTTATGTTAGATCTGGAGCAATACATAACAGGAAAGTAAAAACAAAACAAAGCACCAACAAAATGGAACAGTGCAGACTTTACTTGCAGATTCTAAACACTTTAAGACTCTCCATAGCACAAATTGAAATCCTGGAATGCCTTGAGTGTTTCCTGAAAAGGTAATGGTGTTAAGACATCTTGAGAAGCACCTTTAAATTCAGCTGGTTTTACAGTTTTATCATGTAATCCCTTTACCGTTGTCACAGAGTAATAGTGTTTTATATGTAAGATTTTTTCTCATTGATATATCTAACTTAATCCTAATCCAATGTTTTACATGCTGTAGAAAGTGAACAGAAAAAATTTGCATGTTGGTAACTAAGGTCACAAACCTTGTAGAGATATGGAGAGTTTTTTAAAGAGAAACTCAAACTAGATTCAAATGAACTAGCTCAGCCACTGGAAACAGCGTAGTCATGGCAGCAAGCAGTTCATGTCAGCTGTAAAAGCTGCCTGTAAAGGTAGGTAAATATTTGGACAACTCGCTGGCAGAGAGTTCTTGTGCTACAACAGCTACACTACTTCAGCTATTTTATGTGCCACTCAGGATGACCTCAGCCTGAGGAGACAGCATAGTTATACCTGCTGGCAGCTCAACGCCTTGCACAATAGGCTTGGATACACTCATGAAAAGAAAAACAAATTAAAACTGTAGCAGTTCTTTATGAGTATCTGTGTAGCAATCTCTTGGCCAAGAGAGACTAACAGATGCTTACTCCTACTCTTGAGCTGTCAGTACCTTTTCCCTCCCCAGTACTTCAAGTATCCTCCATTACAGAGGAAGTGATAACAATTACTGGTGTATTCAAATAATATTACCAGTTCTTGTATGTATATATTTTCTATAAACAATGTGTTTACATATTCATTTAACCATTCAGATGAGCACTTTACAAACTTGGTTTTGTTTCTGCACTGTTAAACTGAGGAGCCCCAGAAGACTATTGACTTTGGCCAGTACTGTTTCAGAATGCCCATTGAAGGCCTAATTCCATTCCTTTAAAAAATTGCAAACCTGGATCATTTCATTAAATTGCTTTATAGTGCAGCCCCTATTCAGGGAAATAGACATGTTGTATGACACTGTTCACTGTGTTGGAGAGTGTTAGTCTCAAGGCTCTAGGACTGGTCATTTATTATCCACATGGTTTTCTTTCCTGCCCTGAAAGAACATAATAGGCTCGTACTTCTTGGACAAAGAGATAGACCATTAAGGTGCCTTCTGAGGCCTGTTATCTAAACTTATTTTGCACCACTGCTTTTATATTCAGTGGCTTAGGGTGTTTTTTACATGGTGACTGAGGTATTATTAGCAACTGAATGATTGTTAGAAATCACTATAGTTAAGCCAGCTGACCTTACCATTATACTGCCCTTAAAATGGATTTCACTAAAGGTATTTTTCTAGAATCTAATTTGGTTTAGACATGAATAATTTAAAGACCTCTTTTGCAAGATACCACAAAGGATCAATGCAGATATAAAACATATGCTGTATATGCCAGCTACTGCAAAATGCCATAGTGTTCCTTTTGGAGAACAAATTGCAAACATATGCACCACTTCAATACAGATTATTTTCTATAACTCATACAAGCTATCCATTAATTGAATAGTTAATACTGATTTTTTGTTCTTTTATTTTTCTTCTAATTACAAAGTTAGATACAAGAAGAAAAGAAAAAATTGCTTTTCAGTGCTCTGCTTAGGGAAAAATAATGGCTATTCATTTTTCAGGGTTTTTTTCTATTTTAAATCTGTGTAAATATGCTAATAGTTAAAACCTGTATTTTCATAATGAGGGTAGCAAGATGTTTGATACATACTTTTTCATATATATGCTTTTATGTAATTATGCACAAAAGAAAATTGGGCATGAGGAAATGCAGTTATTTAGATGGCCTACACTTATTTGGCTCAAATGGCTTATTTGGTTACAAACAGGCAGAAAAATGCATAGGAAGGCCTTTGTCTGTGAATATTCAAGTTCTACAAAGTACTTAGATTAGTCTTTATACTGTTATAATTAGACTTCAAAATTTAATATTGATATGAAATATGATAGCTGGCTCTGTCTAGAATTATTTGGATTTGAAGTTCTACATATGAGATTTAAGTTTTACAACTGAAGCAGCTCACCCAAACAGAAAACAGGAGAACCTAGAATACAGTGATGCCCTAGCATTTAATCTGAAAATTTAACTGACATTAATATCTATCTGGAATCTAACTGATCAATCTTAAAAAATGGACGGAAACCAGTGTAAGTGATTAGTTGCTGTAAAGAGCAACATCTTAAGACAGATTACATTTACCACACACATTCATGTTTTTTATTGTGAAGACTCACAACCTTTTTCTAGAACACGTATATGCAGTTTACCACCCATCGCTGTAAGATAATATAGTAAAGATTTGCCTTGTTCCAAAAATAGCATGAAATACATAATTTTTTTTAAAGTTCAGAGAAAATAAATATTTGACTAGCCCAGCTTTGACAATGGGTTGGATTGCATGACCTCCAGAGATGCCTTCTAACCTAACCTCTGCTACAATTTAAAGAGAACTGTGGCCTAAATTACCTTATGTTCCACTCACAGGGAAAGATGGGAAGAACTTTAGGCCAGAAAATTTATAAGAGAAAATGGATACTCCATACAAATTTATGTTTTTGTTTCCATGTGTACTATTTTAAAACCTGGTTTCCAGACTGACTTGTTTAAAATATATTCTCTAATGTGTCTGTAGTTAAGCTGCTCTGTATTAATTCTAAAAAAAGCATTTCTCATGGAAAGCTTGACCCAGAGTTAATTTTAGAGGTGTTAGCAAAGGCTGCTGCTATAAAGCCTCTTTTCCTGTTTATGGTAAGAATGATCTCCTCTTTTTCTCGTACTTATTATCTTGCCAAAACAGAGGTCATTAGCAAGGTGAATCTCTTTTTTTTCAGTGCTGCTGTCAATGTAATTTCAGGAAATATCCACAACTGCTGTACAAGTTTTCAGATGGAAAGAAGCATTATTTTAATCCAAGTTTTTTCCATTGCTGTTATTGATGTTTGTATTTGGTATAAGGGATGTCAAGGTGTTTTTTCAATTATTATTTATTTATTTAGAAACCATACAGGATATATTGTTGAAACATAGAGATCCCTGCAGTTTCCCTTATAAAGTTAATTTCTGTGAACTGTGAAGGGGTTTTCTAAAAGCTGTAATGATTGCAACTAATACAAGTGTCCATCCATTAGGGCTTAGGATGCTATGGTCCATGTCTTAGCTGAGCAAACATTAGCAGTACATACAACACAAGCAATGTACTTTGTATATTAAATATATATTTTGTATATACTTTGTATATTAAAAAAACAACCAACCTGTTTAGTATATACTCATGAAATAGCCTGGGAAGTCAAAAAATTATATAAACTTTTTCCTCCTAGTCAGAAACACAAGTACAGACATACAGTCAGTTTTCCAGGTCTTCACTTTCAGGCAAGCATCTCAAAAGTATTTTTTAAAATGGACAGATCAATGGGAAGAAAAATTAGGGGATGGGTTCCCCCCCAAAAAATATGTATAAACTTATTTGAGAGTTTCCAAATACAGTCACAACCCATCAAAATCTTGGATAGAGGAGGCTGGTCACAGGCCCCTGGTAACTGGGCTGTCAAAAACCAGTGAAAAAATATATAAACTATAATTAGAAGCAACTTGCCCAACATTGCAAAGCAGACCTAGAAATGGAATTCCAGTCTTATATTTAAAAATCCTAAGACAAATACTAGATCTACAGTGTTCCCTGTCTTCTATGAAGTTTGGTATTTTACTTTTTTGGCAGGCTAAAAAAGTTTAGCATAACACTGTGGGCTTATGTGGCCTTCTTTCCCTCTGAAATATTCTTGGAATAATATTATAATATAGTTGTGTTAAATGGATTATTCCAGCACTTTCTGATTCTGAAGTTTCTTCTCGTACTCCAAACACCAGAGGCCTGATCTGTCTCACATCTCTGCAAGCACACACACAGGTACTCCCCCTATCCTAGTATGTTTTCATTCTGAGCTTATTTCAAATTTCCAAGATTTATTTATTCTAGATGCACTAGATTTCCCACTGATAAAAAATAGTGTGATGTTTGCTTGTGGTACATAGATGAGTGAGCTGAAGTCAGAAAACCTCATCCTCTTTCTGATACGCAGCTGAACCTTGGAGAAGTCACTACTGGACAATCCCATTTTTATCTAATAACTGGGAAAATCGTACATATTTTCCTTTCTACAAAAGCCTGGATGCCTAAAGATAAAAAGCCTGAATATTTTATTACTAATAAGAAATTATTAGAAAAATCAACTGAATAATTTCTAAAAAATTAGAAAAATCAATTACATATTGATATTCAAAGAAAGATTGGAAACATTAAAATTATGTGAAAATTAAGTTAACACTTAAAGAAGACACCCTTAAAATATGGAAAAAAATAACCATATCTTCATTTTCCTACTGACTTAAGTCTTTAAGTTATTGAACAAAATCTCAACTTTTTGTCACTTCGAGAGTCGTATAAAGAAAAGAAGGCAGGTCATACAAACCTTGAATTAAAGCGAGAATATACAGAAAGCACCTCAGCCATTCAAAAATCTGCAGAGCACAGGGAAGGAATAGCAGAGGAGGATGATGAAAATAATAATGAACAGGGAAAATTATAGTAAATTTAGGCGGAGGAGAAGCAGTCACAATGTATATCCCTCAAGACTTTGAGTTTGCACATTAATGACTGACTTGGATTCTACCATCAGTAAGAATTAAAGTTTTTATAACTGGATAGTCAGTGTGAAAATGAAGTATTTATAACTATTATTCTCATACTACAGCTTCTATTCTTGATTAAGAAAATTTAAGTAGTCATTTTGAATCCTGCAGAAGATAAATTGTTTTTCTCAGCCTTTTCCACATTATCCCAAAATACAGTAAGAGAGATACGGGGCTTTCTTCCATTTTATTTTGGAAACTCCCTCCTAGGTCAACAAAGAGCTGGCAATTATGACACACCACCTACTTGGTTGCTAAGTATCATAAAATATGATCCTGTATTTCTCTTTAAAATGTTTGATTTCTCTTAAAAAATTTTAAGTCCACACACATATTTCTAAATATTTTATAATGTAGAAATTTAGTAGGATTTCAAGAATACTATCAGTGACCTGTAGAACTTTATGGATTTGCATGGATTGTTTTATCCAGTACCTCCCTAAACACTTTACAGATTTAGCAGACATTCAGTTAAATTAGACAATAAGTTTGTCAGAAGAGAAGCCCTAGTGAAGGCCTAGAGCAGCCTTCCAGTGCTCAGAAGAAAGTTACCAACCAAAAGTCTGATGCCAGGCTCTACAGAGGGACAAGAAAAGAGAATGAAAAACAGCAATCAGATATGGAGAAAGGGAGTTCCAGCTAGATGCAAAGAAAATGTATTTCAGTATGATGATACTTTAGTATTGGAGCAGGCTTCCCAGAGAGACTTCAAGGTCTCAGAGGTTTTCAAGACCCAACTGGACAAAGTTCTGGGCAGTCTGGTCTGAACTGAGTGTTGAGGTGACTTTGAGGAGGAGGTTGAAAGGACAGAAAGTGAGATGTAGCTCTGATAGTCTCAAGGAAAATTTAGCTAAGTAGAACAAATGCATTTCCTTTAAGCTTTGTTGGGCAGTCACAGTCAGCAGTATTTGCATTCATCCCATTTGTGCCCTAGCCTGCCTGGCAATTTTTAAAGGATAGTGGCTTAAAACCTCCGTCTCAGAGTTATTGCCACAAATCCATTATAAGAAGTAAAATGTAAGTGTGCAAATGACCAGTAAATAATGCAACTGTTTTAAGACAAATATACAGGAAACAAAAATTACCCCAGGAGCTGATGTCTGCATAAAGGACTGCATGATCATAAACCTGTTAGCATCAGCATATGAACTGTTGTGATGTGTAGGAAAAGAGTGGAATGGAAGTGGTTGACACTGGCCACTGGTGGGCTCCAGTTCTTCTTCTGTTCCCAGGATGCCCAGTGTGAGTTAGATCATGATCTCTTAGCCAAGGACTCTCTGTTTCAAAGGCTGTTAATCCCCAGATGATTCCAGAGATAGAAGGAGTATAAGACACTTGTATTCTACCTTACATCCCAGATTCAATATTTTTTGCTGCTGGAGGTATCCTGTGCCTACTCTAAAAATCTGGTTTCCCTCTCTTTCTGTCTGTAACACAAGTCAGAATCACAAACAAGGACATGTATATAAAGGACTGTTTCTAGTTTGTCCTTCTACTTGTCTCCATATGATAGCAAAATAACAAGTCCTTAAGATGTAAAGTAAGGCATTTCAAATTTAAGTAGCAATAGGTTTTAAAAAGAGAATAAAAAAAAAATTCTCAGTACCTCTAAATACGATGTTTAATCAACTTGTATAACCACTGCAGCATGAAATCGTCAGAAATCAGTACATAGACTCCACTTACAACTCTTGGGTGATGTGAAAATACTTTTCTAGTGCTGTGGATTGTGCTATTTCCAGCCGACGTGTCCCAGGCCCCAGCAGAAAGGTAAAGAAAGAGGTGCTAATTAACTGTGGTCCCAGTGACCACAGTACCATGTTTAGCCAGGACTGCCTACTGTGGCACAGGTCTCTCTTGTTGCAATATTTTTCTGGTATTCTCATTAGCCTTTCCCATTTTTGTGAAGAAATCAACAAAGTTATAAAATAATATTTAGAAAATACAAGTATCAAGGAGAGTAGAAATAAGGTATTTGAGTGAGAATGCATACTGGATATTTGCAGAGGGTTTTTTTTCTTGGTTTTCGTTTATTGGGGGTTTTTTTGCCTTAGAAAAGACCACAGGTACTGCAGTTTTTCCAGATGGACTAGAAAAATACTTGTCTGGAGTTATTTCTCTGAGGTGATCAACAAAGGCTGCTTTTGGTTCAGGCAGAAGTTAAAAAGCTTCTTCTTTACAATAATTACATTTGGTCAGTAACTTACGAGGGATGTTATTGTCAGAGCAGTGGCTGCCACCACTTTCTCATAGTTGTTACAGTATTTCCACAAGTCACAGAGTTACTCCTGAGTCAGAAAGAAGTACTACTCTCCAGAGTATAATACATGCCTTGCTTTTCTTCATACTATGAAAGGAAGCTAAGGATCCTCATATTTCTGGTTTCAGTACAGTTCCTTCTTCAAAGCCTATTACACTGTGGATTTTTAATGCTTTCATACTTTTTATGCCTATCCCTGAACTGGCACAATGCTAAATCAGCTTGGTGCATAATTAATCAGTATCAATTATATTCATACTAGATACAAGCTTCCCATTAACATCAGATTACCAAACATACTTCCATTTCCATCTTACTTTCTATTGCCTTTCCTAGTGTGTGCAAGCTTGTAGATATCTATATTTACGACTCCTTGTGATTTATTTATAAGAGCAGAACAAGAATCTAGACTCTTGACAATGAAGACGTCTCAGAGGTCTGCTTATGTATAAACTTGTATCACCGAAAGTCCAGATTATGCTATTGTGTTTGCCATTGAGATATTTCATGGAAAACTATCAGCTTCCTCATCTGTTCTGAGATCTGCCCCTCTTCTCAAGCTAGACACTTGAGAAGATGCTTCATCCTTTTTCTTATCAGATAGGAAGAACCCTTCTCCCTGTATTGACTCACCCTTTCTGCATCCTCCTCCAAATCAATTAAAAAATATGAATCAAAGGAAAAGACACTTTAGAACATGTTTTTATGACAGTAAATGTACATTTGTCAGGACATAACAATACCTGGATCCCTTGGCTTCATGCCATCAGAAGCCATCTAATAATATCTGTGTGATGATACATAGAAACTGGCATAAAGACTTAGGCTTTTCAGTCTAAAAAGGTATCCATTAAACAACATTTTCTTGACTGTGGCCTTTGCACTAAATCTCTTAGCCATGACTTTATTAAGTGGCACCAGGGCATTTTGCTCCCAAGTAAGAATAAGCCCCAAATACTTCTGAATACATTTTAAATACAGTGGAACAAAAGTCTACATACATCTTTTTACCAAACTCACTTATCTTTTGGGTCCTGTGAAAAAGAAGACATGTTAAAGCCCTGCTAATACACAGCATATCAAAGAAACATGTCCTATTTGAAATTCAGAATTGATATATGAGTCAGTTCTGTCTTTAGCTTCTTTACCTTTTAGGTTCATGATTCATTCGCTTACTTGAAGGATATCTGTCAGAATGTCTTTAGCCATTATTTCACAGTCAGACTTTATTCTACGGTCTTGCACAAAATAATAGCGAAATTTCATTTGAGATTATTTTGTATACCTTCTGGTATTTTTCCTCAAACTTTCTTAAACCCTTAGAGAAATAGGCATGGGATTGTGTTAAGGTATTACATAATTGAGGAGCATCACAACTTGTGAGCAAGAAAAATGCACCAAAAGCAGCAGTCTTTTGGTGTTAAGTGCATAACTTCATTAAAATCTACTTGTTGGTTGCTGGTCTTTTTATGTAAAAGGAGAAAATGCATCTCCTGTTATGCTAGGCAGAAAGGAAACAAAAGGAAATGGCCTCAAGTTGCACAAGAGGAGGTTTATCTTAGATATTAAGAAAAATTTTTTCATGGAATGGTTGTAAAGCATTGGAATAGACTTCCCAGGAAAGTGGTGGAGGAACCAACCCTGGAAGTGTTCCAAAAATGTGTGGATGTGGTGCTTGAGGACATGGTTTAATGGTGAACATGGTGGTGGTGGTAGGTGGACCATTGGACTTGGTGATCTTAGAGGTCTTTTCCACTTTTAATTTATCTATTCATCTCCTTTGGAAGGGTAAGTAGATAAGCAGCTAGGACAGAAGGATGCTTTGTTCCTTTCTGTCCTTTTCCCAGGTTTTACTGATGTTGCTTCTGTGCCTCTTTTGAAGCATCTTGCACTGCCTGCTACTAGAGCCAGGACAGCAGATTAGACAGGAGGTTACCCTAGTACAATAGATCTCTCCATGTGTTTCATACTGAATTTACATTCAGATGATAACAGCAGTCACTTTTTTTTAAAGTAGGCCACCTGTCCCTCATGCAATTGTGTCAGCTGCTTAGGTTTAAAAATAATTTTTTCTAAAAAAAAGTTCTCATATTAATAGAATCCTCAAATGTAAGATAATGATACAAAAATTATATTGCTCCTAAACTTCAGTGGGGAGGGGTAAATCTTAGCAGTTTTGTATTGCTCATTCATGTTCCAGTCTTTCTTCCTTTTCCCTCTGTTTTCTTCTCCTTTCCCAGCTCACACACAGAGAGACACATGGAGATCATCTATTGATCTGTTCAGCTACTGTTCAGTTTATATTAAAATTTAGGGGTTTCTGTTTTGCATTACTGGGGGAAAGCCCTATAAACTTTTTGTTGAAGAGGTTGCTGTCTAGTAGTCAGAGGTTTAGCCCAACTCTTCTGTTTCAGAATATGGGTCTGCTGCAAAAAAAATCCAAGGCTGAGAAATTAAAAGAAAGCTACATAGGAAAGATGGGATCAGAGGAGTTAGAGAGGAAAACTATTCAGGAGCATGAAGAGAAGATATAGTAGATAAGGCTGAATAGCAAAGAAAACGGGCTAATTCACCTGTCAGTTGACTGTGACAATTGTTACAGCACAGCAGTCTTATTTTTTATGCATTTAATATCATATCCAGAAATCCTTATGATGTTACAGAAAAGCTTTAATAAGCCTTTTTAGCTGCCTAGCATCATTCTTCTGATCTTCTAGTTGTTTCCAAAAATGTTACCTGTTTTCCAAAAGAGACTGAGAACATTTCCCATACTTCTGCTTGATGCAGTTTCACAGAACCACAAAATGGTTTGGCTTGGAAGGGAATCTCAAAGATCCCTGTGGGCAGGGACACTTTCAATTAGACCAGGTTGCTCAGAGCCCCATCCAATCTGGCCTTGAACACCTCCAGGGATGGGACATCCACAAGTTCCCTGGATAACCTGTTCCAGTGCTTCACCACCCTCACAGTAAAGATTTTTTTTCCTAATATCTAATCTAACCTATTGTCTTTCAATTTAAACCCATTCCCCCTTGTCCTGTCACTACATGCCCTTGTAAATAATCTTGCCTCATCTTTTCTGTAAGTTTCCTTCAAGAAGGCAACAATTAGGTCTTCCTGAAGCCTTCTCTTTTCCAGGCTGAAGAATCCCAGTTCTCTCAGCCTTTCCTCACTGGAGAGGTGCTCCATTCCTCTGATAACTTGGTGGCCTTCTCTGGACTCACTCCAACAGGTCCATGTCCTTCCTGTGCTGGGAACCCCAGAGCTGGATGCAGCACTGCAGGTGGGGTCTCACCAGAGCAGAGCAGAGGGGCAGAATCCCCTCCCTGGCCCTGCTGCCCACACTGCTTTGGATGCAGCCCAGGACACGTCTGGCTCTCCGGGCTGAGTGCCCCTTGCTGGGTCATGTCCAACCTCTCACCCACCAGCACCCCGAAGTCCTTCTCAGCAGGACTGCTCTCAGTCTGTTCATTCCCAGCCTGCGTTGGTACTGGGGGTTGCCCTGACCCAGGTGCAGCACCTTGCACTTGGCCTTGCTAAACATCATGAGATTCCCATGGGCCCAGTTCTGGAGCTTGTCTAGGTCCCTCTGGTTGGTATCCTGTCCTTCAGGTCTGTCACCAGCATTGCTCAGATTGGTATTACCTGCATCTAGTTTCCTAGAATCACCTTGCACGCATAGAGATGATAAATTAGAATTTATTTTCATTGTTCCCTAATCTTCCATTTCCCCCCTACAGCCTCTGTCAAGTAAGTACCTGCACTCTTCCTGTATCTGCCAAAGCCTTGCTTCATACAAGAAAAGCATTTATTGAAATGCCACTGTTGTGTATAGAAAGCTCTCTGAAGCTGGAGACAGTGATTTTGGATGCATATATTTTTAGAGAGAAAATCAATTTTTGGCTTCAGTCTTAAAGGAAACTGGTTGAAAGAAACGGAACCAGATCTCTTATTTCACAGCTTCTAAAGAGTGTCTGATTTCAGATAGTTTGAATAGTTAAAGAATTACCAAAATCAAACAAGAAAACAGACACCCCTCTGCTCTGTCCCATTCCTAATTATATTAGGAAAAAAATTCTTCCCTGTGAGGGTGGTGAAGCACTGGAACAGGTTGCCCAGGGAAGTTCTGGACGCCCCATCCCTGAATGGGGATTTGGGCACCCTGGTCTAGTGGAAGGTCCACAGCAGGGGGGTTGGACTTTGATCTTCAAGGTCCCCTTCCAACCAAAACCATTCTATGATTTTATGATTCCATGATCCCACAATATATCCAAAGGAAAAAATAGGATAACTTCGAGGTACAGCTTTTTCTGTTTATGAAAGTGAAATAGTGAGGGAAAGTACAAAGTTTGTTTTAACTTACTGCTTTGTTAAAAAAAAAAAAATCTGTAGTCTAAATCCAGTTGGATTTTTTTTCTTTCTCATGAGCTTTATCAGGGAGTATAATTGTACAAACCTTCAGATTTTTTTTTCTCTGAAACTATCCAGGGACATTCTCAGTAACACATAAGCCCTTGAAAAAATAGTTTCAAAAACTCAGTATCTTTGCCTAGCTGTTGGTTATGAAAACAGCTAATATAGCAATTTCTGAGGAACGTAAACTGTGTAAAGCAGCAAGGTTGGGCAAACGGGAGACAATAATCACGGATTTGTAAGTCTCGGGGAGTTGAAAGAGAGTGGCTGGAGGAAGCATCTGCTGTCTCCAGAGATGCCTCCAAGCTGGACACCGCTAGGAGAGCAGCCGGAGGCGGCGGCCGCTCCCTCCCGAGCCCAGCCGGGCACCTGCGGGGCGGGCGGGCTCCCGCTGCCATTGGCCTGGCGCCGCTTCCCGCCTCCTTTGAAAGCTCGGGAAGGGCGGGCGGCAGCCGTGCCTCGCCAGTCGGGCAGCAGGGCCGGGCCAGGCCGGGACGGGAGCGCTGGGTCAGCGCAGGAGGCCGCAGGTAACCTCGCGCAGCCGGCGGGGAGCGCTTTCTCCGGGCTTTCCCACGTGGGGACGGGGCGGACTCCAGTGAGTTCAGTGAGCGTCATTGGGCTTGCTTTGCTCGCGGGCTCTTCGTGCAAGGTGGTAGCGCTAAGCGACGTTTGTGTGCTTAGGATGGCAGTGCTTGGCTTGGCAGCTTAGTGCTTTATAGTAAGTAGTAGTTTGGTTTTCGTTTGTTTTGTTTTTTTAATTATTTTTTGGGGAATTGACCTGTTAAGGTAGGGTTGCTATCTAAGCAGCTGAACTTGTGCTTGATCAATCTGTGATGATTTATAAACATGTTTCTTAAGGCCCCAGCCTTTCCAGTAGCAGGGTGAGACTGTGTACTTTGGAACTGGTGCTTATGATGGAAAAACTTGTCTTATGATTTCTGTTGTGGCTTATCTTTTCATCCACTTGTTCAGTTGCCAAAAAATAGTGACATTAATGGTGAACTTACAAGGTAAGCTTTCTCCTTGTTCCAAAGCCATTGATGGTGAAAAAGAACTAGTGAATGAATCAAAAGTAATAACCTGGAGATCTAGAATTCATGTCATTGCTGAAATGCATCTAATTCCAAATCTGTGGAACTTATTTTTGTTAGGTAGTGTTTAAGGATTTAGCAAGTGTGTATGCTGACGAAGAATCTCTTTGTGGTATAATCTACTTACACTGGGCTTTAGTGTGTTTTACTCTTTCATACTTGAGTGGGAATAATAAATCATTCTGGAGTTACTTCATCTGTTTTAAGGTAGAAGTATCAACTAGCACCTTTACAGATATAACAGGGCTGCCATGAGAACCAGGGTACAGAATATAATGTTAGACCTGAATAGAAGTAGTTTGCATGATTACCCTGATTTATATGCTACTTGAAGAAAAGGCAAGGAAGAATTGTGAGTGTAATTATGGGAGTGTATGGCATGCTTCAATATAAATTATGTATCTTTTCATCTGCCATTAACACAGCTGCAGTAAAGGCTACAAATACATGTGAGTCTCATTAGAACATGTGTACTTATACAGTAAATTAGTTCTGAAACTTAGGGTGAGCACAGGTACATATCTTTTCCCTATCAAATTTCTGCACAGAATTCTGCTATGGCTTGGCTACACAAACAAGCTTGGAGGTTTTTTGTTGTTGTTGTTTTGTTTGGGTTTTTTTTGGTAGTAGTACTGTTTATTCTGTCTATAAACTGTAAAGTCAGCTTGAACTAGAAATTTCTATATGGTTCTTGCTTCCCCCCACCACAAACCTAATCTTTCAGCTTCAGTTCTCCCATGGCAGAACTAAATAGGATTCTGGTGGTAGCTGCTTTTGAAAACTGCTCAAGTGTCTCTTTGGAAATTGTCAGAATTTTAATGCACAGGCTGTCTGTGTTCGTTTATAGAATTACTGTTTCCAATAATATCCCTGCTGATCTCATGAAAGGGGAAAAAAAGTAAACAGTAATGAAAAAGATGCTGGGTTTGTTCCAAGTGAAAGGAACAGTAATTTTATTTTTTCCCCTCAAAACTCTGTTTCTGCACTCTCTCCCTCTCATCTGCCTCCCTGGGAGGTGAAGGGGAATGTGGCTTGTATGTGAATCTCCCCATGGAATTGTGTATGTGTGTGCAAGGCTTATTTTTCCTCAAAATAAGTTATCATTTTGCAAGTGTTCTCTCTCATGTAATTCCGGTCTGAAAACAATCTTCTGAAGTTAATCTAGTTTAAAGTAAAGATCAAGAGATGTGCTGCTAATTCCTCTGGCGAGTTTTGTGACTTTACAAATATGCTGCTTGCTTTCAAAGGTTTGTTGTTATGCAGGACTTGCAAACAGTTGTTACCAGATTAGTTAAAGACCCTCTCCTGCAAGCTGCTCCACACAGATCCACCTCTGAGCTCTTCACTTCAGCCTCTTATCTGCATGGATGGGCTTGTGGGGTTGGGTGTGAAGAGTAGCCTTGAGCAGAGTGAGAAAATGTACTGCTATTTTTTACTTACTCAAATGTAGTGCTTCAGAGAATATTATTTAAGAGTAATGCCAGTGTTTCAGCTTACTGATCTATCTAAATTTGGAAAAATGCTAGTAAAGTTTCCAGTCTTTGCTTTCAACCTTATTTAAGTGGCTCTTTTTTTTTTTTATTAAGGAAAACTAGGGGAGGCCTCTGTTTAGCCTTTGTTGTATGTATATGTATGTTTTCCTATAGATGCTTCTTTTTTTCACTTGCATTGCTATCTCTACTCTTGGTCTATCACTCTGTCAGTTATTATCCTCTCTTTATAACAGCTTGAAGTAAGATATGGTTCTGCAAAGGCATGCATGTGATTGTGTACGCAATAAGGCACATGTAGATATCTTTGTAATCAGTTAAAAACAAATCGCCTGCCCATGGTACTTTTGGGTTTTTTTCAGATTTCATTTTAAAAAAGCCATTACCCACTTAGGAGAATTGGAGGGGTGGCAGGGGGATCACAGTGGCAGTAAAGAGAGCTGTGAGGTTCCAGCAGACTTCTTTGGTTCAGCACTACAGGTGTGTATGTGCATTCACTTAGCAACAGGAACAGCAGTAGCCTTGAATTGTTTATCTGGTTATAAGAGACTGTTTGCATTAAGCCTGCAGGAGATAAAACTTGGAAATCCTGGCACTCTGTCTGTAGCAGTGCTCTGGCTGTCACTGTTGGACTAGAGTAGTTTCCCTGTCCCACAGAAATCTGAGAGTGCGGAAAATTTTTCCACTCTGTGCTGGAATAAAGGAGATTCTCTCTTCCCTTCCCCCAAGCTTTTGTGGAAAAAAACAAAGTGTGAGCAACCCAAGCAGAATAGCCAATAGCTGGGTGAAGGGGGCTTTCCAGGGGTGTGATGAACAGAGGGTCAGGTGCCTTCCTCGAATCCAGTGCTGTGTGCCGGGCCGCCGCTCTGTCATGTGCGCGCTCGGCGCTGGAGCCGGGTGACTAAGGCAGGACAGGTGTGTTTCGGTGAGGATGAGGTGACACCTTCTTCCCCCTCCCTTCCTCCCCCGCCAATCACGTGTTTCTTACACTGGAAAACTCCCAACAAAATCTGGCTGCTACGTAATGATGGGGGAACTCTTTTTGAAAACAAGGGGGGGGGGAATACCCCTCCACCCACCGCAAAAAAAAGAAAGAAAAAAGAAAAAAACCAACAAAACCAAACAAAGCCCCCCCCCAAACAAAACCCCAAGGAACCCCAAGGAACGCCAAGTCCAGAGGCGGGGGTGAATTGAGAAGCAGGGGTAATTGAGAAGCAGGGGGTTTCAGTGACAGTCATCGGTCACGTGAGCAGAGTTGGGGAAATCAAATCCCCCGGCAAAACCGGGAAGCCCGTGGCTGCGGAGGGAAGCGGCGCTCGGCTGTGGCCTGGCTGCGGGGGCGGCCTCGGCACCTGCCCTCGCGCTGGCTGCGGGGGCGGGCCGCGCCCCTCCCGCACCAGGCGTTTCCGGGGGGCAGTGCAGGTGTGGGTGTCCCCTTTTGCAGACTAACCCGTCCCTTGCCCGGCGGCAGCGGCGCTGAGCCGTTCCCCGGGAGAGCCGGGGCTGAGCGAGGAGCAGGCGGGCACGGCAGAGGGGCCCGGGGGGATGCGCCCGCCCGGGGCTGTGGCGGCCCCGCCGAACCCCCGCGGCCCTGGCACAGGCGCGCGCCGGGGCGCTCCGGGCGCGCGGCCCCGCCGGGAGGGGGCGGCGCGCGGTGCGCGCGCGCGCAGAGGCGCGCGGGCGGGCGGGGGGAGGGAGGGGCGCGCGGGCGGGCGGGGCCGGCACCTTGTGCGGCGGGCGGGGGTTCCGAGAGGTCCGGCCGGTCCGGCCGGCCCTGCCCCGGACAGCGGCGGCGGCGGTGGCGCCGGGGTGAGTCACTGCTTGGAAATGGAGTGGGCGGGCGTGCGCGTAGCAGAATGAATGATGTCAGGGAGCACCGCGGCGAGCGTGAGGCTCGCGGCAAACACGGCGGCGGCCGCAGCCCCGAACGAGCGCTGCCCCCGGCGCCCCCCGGCCCGGAGCCGCCCTCCAGCGGGAGAGCCCTTCCAGCTGCGGCACTGCTGAGGCAGGAAACCTCTGCGAGAAGTGTCGCCTCCGCCGACGCCCTTAAAGCCGGTCCCTTTCGCCAGGAAGGAGAAGAGGCTGAGGCTGGGAGAGGAGCAAATTGCAGGGGAAGATAGAGATTGTGGCAAACTTTCTAGCTGCTTCTGCCTGCTGCTACCTCACTGGTGGGAGTGTCTGGCCATAAGGAACTGCAAAGCCCAAACCTCAGAGCCCTGAGGCTCCAAAAAAGACTGTCTTTGGAGGGGGAACTGCCAGCGGTGCAAGCTTTTGCATGTACAGCTGAGTAGGTAAGTTGGGAACGGCACAGGTGGATTAAAAGTGTGGCATACCACAGGTACGCACTTGGAGAACCGTTTTCACAGAAGACCTACACGTGTCAACTGGATAGAGACTGGGAAGAGCAATCCCACGCTTGTGCTCTCTTCAATTTCTAGAGTTTGAGGCCCCTCTAACTAGGGAGGGCGCCTGCTGTTTTAATTTCTCTTGCCAATATGTAATTTATGGAACATACCTAGTTTTTGAGTTAAATTGTATGTTTTTGGTGTGGGCAATGTGTACGTACCCCTTAGAGCAGTTCCGCATACCTAGCTGCTCAGGAGGGGACTTCAGAATGTGGGATTTCAGCTCAGGAAGATAAAGTGTTGTTGTAAGGATCATAAGGGTGTTGTAAAGGTGTTTTGTTATAGGTGGCTTTTTCCTTATTGCATATGTGCTCTGTTGAAGCCACTCTTAAACTCCCTGAAGTGCTGCTGAACTAAACTTCTTGCCTTAGTGGCAGGGTGCATTTCTATTAATGTTATGTTTCTGGCATAAATTTAGCTTAAAATCCTTGTGAAAAGTACTTAATGCTTAATCTTCTGGCAAGGTAATAAGACTAGGATACAATGTAGAATAGCTGTTGTTCAGTTTTATCCATTTATAAACATTTTATTTCCTTTGAAGACCTTAGAAAATTAAATATCTATCTGTCCTCAAATCACTTGACAACTATTAATTTATGCACAGTTAATTATACCAGTGAATGGTTCCATAGAAGTATTAGCATAAACTGAGCAGGTGCATGGTACTTCATCTGAGACAGCAGGCCTTACAGGACTTCTGGCAATCTTCACTTTAAATCACATTTATTAAATGGTTTGTCCAAAATCAATTTGCTTTTTTTCATTATATTTAATGTAGTTGCTTAGGTGTATTATATTTGACAAGGCAGGTTTTTTGAGGCTCTGTAGCCTTAAATACTTTCTTGCTGTGAAACCAGTAGCTTTTATTCCTTATTTTGCCCTATCTTAAATAGTCCAGGTCTTAATCTACTAGAAAGGTCAATGAGCTTGCTTCCATATTTATTTCTTTTTAGGTTGTTAGTTCAAAGTCAGACATGGATTATCACATTCTACTGAAAAACATACTTGTCTCTATCCTCCAGAGAAATATTCCGGTGTACCCTCTGTAGTATGTCAGTCTTAGAGGGTATTGGACAAATCAAGTGGTGATCAGGAGAAACTTTAGGTGAAAATCTAAGGGGACAATAATAGTAAGCTGATAAAGGCCCCTAATGAGGTAGATTTCTGTGCTGTCCTTGAAGTGAATTTATACAATTGAGAAATGACAGCTTGAAGAGAGCAAAAGTAGATTGTTTTTTAATCATGGGTTGGTAATCTCAATCTAGAATGCCTCTACCCCTGAATTTTAAATATTGAGCCATGGTTGGTATGTTGATAAGCATCTACTTTTCTGCATTATAAAAGTGTGTTGTAATTGTGATATTGTAAGACAGAAATTAATTCAAAACTTAATGTTTCAAGTAGACATCAGAAGTGTTATATCGGGGATGCAGTATTGTGAAAAACTGAAGATTTCCATATCAATGCAAAAAACCCCAGCCTACACACATACCTCCCTATCTCTGGAAGAGCTGCATAAGAGACTTAATCTCAAGTATTTTTAATTCTAAAAACTGGAGTTCTTTATTTACAGTGTATGAATATAGCATACTAAAGGTATGAAGACTGAAAAATAGTGTATTGATTTTTTTTTTTTTAAGGATGAACAAAATAAGTATTGAAACAAGCGATGGTTTTAAAAAATCAGTAGCCTTTTTTAAGGAACAGAAAATGTAAAAGAAGGTTTTTGAAGAAGTAGCTCATTGCACTTAAATCTCCTGGAACAGAGGTAGACTTTGAAGATATGAATTTTGTAATAAAATTGCATTAATCTTTTGTTTGAATTATTTTTTCTAATTTTGGTGGGCTGTTGGCCTGCGGTGTTACTTGATACTGTTTGTGGCGAGTGGACAATATAGATGCTGTGACATATTATTTAGTATGGCTATGGTATTGCACTAGTCCCGCCAGATGCTGGGAAGATTAATGTAACACTACGTCCACTGTCTTCAGAGATCTCTCTCTGCTGGGAGAATTGTTTGTACCATGGACACCACTGTCCCCAAAGATGCTGTGCACACTAAGAACGTCGGGCATCCAGGCACCACTGTCCCAGCAGATGCTGAAGACCTTAAGAGCTGCTAATGGAAAAGTTTTATGTAACACAAATAGCTCTGTCTTATCTTTCAAACAGAAGGTCTATTCTGGACATTTCTTAACTATACTGAAACTCAGCTGTTCTGGTGAGGCTCAAGAATGTTAATAACCACAAGTGTCTCCTGTATGAGGATGCTTGCTTAAGTTAACACTAACAGTTACCACTGTTTCTCTTCCCTAAAATCTTGTGGGGATATGAGTAATACAAAGAATGAAGTACTTCTTACCAATGTAATTGGTATTGGAAGTCTATAGCTGTTGATAGGAATTTTAATACGACCAAAATATATAGTGAAAGTGAATCAGCTTTAGGGAAACATGGTACTTACCCTCTAGCTAACATATATGCAGTATCTGTAAAATAAGCAGACTATTGTGTGTTGAGGTGGTGCTTGTGGTTGCTGAGTAAAACTTCCTGCTTCACTGTGTCAGGTGGGTCCTCTTGTCTGCAATCTGGTGGCATTAAAAAATGTTGGAATCTAGTCTGTTGTACAGATGAAGAAACAGTTGTCAGAGTATCTGAGGCTGTTGAGGTGATCATTGCCAATAGAACGGTTCTTAATGAAACAATGTTCAGGTCTAGATCCTCAGAGAAGGTAATGAGCATGATTTATCAGGAAAACTTCACTGCATTCATTCTGACAAGAGAATTGTATAGCAAAAAAGCATGTATTCAGTATTTAATTACTTAATTTTTTCAGAAAAATAGTTTCTCCAATATGTAACGCTAGAATGGGAGAATGTCCAGTTCATTTGAAGGTACCTGAACAAAAAAATCAGGTGTCACTTAGCCCTGCTGTTGCTTACCCTCTCCAGCTGATAACAGGTTAACTTTCAACTGCCATGTATAAATTTCAAGGACATCTCACTTTTTTTAAAGTTTGTATACAAAAATAAAGTTGCTGATATTGTGGCCCTGTGAGGGTGCCAAAGTCTGAGCTTTGCGGTCACACATTGCAATGTCTTCCTGTTCCTGGCTTTTCGTCTGGCCTTCAGAATTCATCTCTTTCTGCGCTGTTCTGTAGTCTTCTGTTTCCTTTTCTTTATATGTAGAGATTTCCTCAGGCTGAATCTTACTAGGATTCTGTGCCATGCAATAAGCTTCGCACTAAGCTTTGCAGTGTTATTGTGTCTATGGTTGCTGATGCGATTTGGGTTAGGGTTGTATACCTGTTCTTCCCTGGGGAAATGCTGAGCCTCTTGGGCTCAGCACTGGATGTTTTCAAAAGTTGCATCAGCTTAATTTGGGTGATTTAAGATGAACTGATGCAGAGCACTTAGGAATATGTTTGCTTAAGAATGGCTAAATTTAAACTAAATTCCTTTGGGATTACTTTTGATTTAGCAGTAATCTGAAATCTTAAATGGAACATACAGAGTTGGATTCAGTTTTTCAGATAAGATGTAAGTGTATCGTGGCTGAAACTGGGAAAAAAGTTTGGAGTACAAATAATGATTTCAACTACACTAAGATTACTTTGATGGTGGAAGAGATGGATATCAAAAAAGAAATCAACGAAAGTGAGCTACAAACCCCAGGAATATTTAAGGTGTTTTTTCTAATCCCCCATCTGAGAATTTACAAACTGCCTGCAGCAATTTATGATCAGTGGTTTTCAAAAGGTCCCCAGGCAATTAGTAATGTTCTTAGTGAAATATGTTTCAGAGGCAGGTTTACCTGTTAGTTTCATAAACCAGTATGGCCCATGTAAAGTTCTGTAACTTCCATGCATTTGGGAAAGAAAATCTTTTTGCCTAGACTGCTTGTTGATATCTTAGGCCTGTGTCAGTCTTGCTGCTACTGTAAATTTAAATATTCCAAGGGTGAAGTTCAAGTACTAATATGGACTAAATCCATATAAATAAAAAAGCCCAGTATTAGTACATTTATTCAGTTTCTGTCTTTATGCAAGTTCTGATAGAAAAGTGTCACTATGAGCATCAAAACTTACTGGAGTTTGCATTTGTAGTGTCTAACTTAGAGAAGGAGGGGTTTTTGTTTTGCTAGACCATACATCAATGATTTTTATTTTGGTTGGTTGGTTTTAGTTATTCTTTTTTTTTTTTTTTTTTTTTTAATTTGAGTTAACTATAAAATAAATGGGAGTCTTTAATCCTATCAGAGTGCAGAAATCTGTCCAGCCTCAAAGAACAGGCCTCTGGCACAGCTTGTCTAGAACCTGGATCTTTTAAGACCTAGCTTAAAGCCCTAAGCAAATGGGAATGGTTTTCATTTCTTGAAGTATTATTACAAGTATTTTGGCATATGTTACCTCCCCAGAAAATCTTTAATAGAACACTTGCATGTGTAAAAGTCCTTTATTAAGAAGTCACCTGCTTTCACTACTTGTTTTTCTAATGTTGAAATATGTTTGCATTTTCTCATTTTTCTGTTCTTGGAGTATGTATTCTGCTTAGCCTCCTGAGATCTTAAACTGTTGTGTGATGAGTGTTGAATGACTTCTTACAGTTTGTTTCAGTCATGTGAAATGTACATAACAGTGACAAAATGTTTACTTATGCACACACCCAAGTTCCTGCTTATGTCCACTCTAGTGCTGGAGAATTGGTTAGTGGAGCAGAGCTAAATAAGGAGACAGAGTCTCCAGACTTTTTTTCCCCAGTTTCAGCCATGTTATGCTTATGTCCTATCCAAGAAACTAAATTCAACTCTGTATGCTCCATTTAATATTCCAGACTACTGTTAAATCAGAAATAATGAGACAGCCTGCTTATTTAGGTGACATAATTTGCTGAAGAGAAGCAGCAGTAGAGAAGGTCATGCCTCATAGTCATTAATTTGGTCTTTCATCTGGAGGGCATGATATAATCCTATGGCTTGTTGATAGTTCTAGTATGCTTCTACAGTAATTACAGTTTATTTGATTATTTTTTAATTTCTTTTTTACTTCCCCAAATCAGCCTTGTAGATGGGAAACTGCACTCCCTCTCTGTAAATGCTTTATGCCAAATACCACTGCCCATGTCTTGGTTTGAGACTGAACACAGACTATATTGGAGCAGACTGCTCCCATCACTGCAGTTGCTTCAAAAGGACATCTTAGAAACTGTAGTGCTGTGTTACTGTCTTAACAGTGCTAAGACAATGCTTAATGTAGAATTCTATTTCATCTTCTGCCAGTTATTCTGGTTATTCCAGTTATTACAATTTCAGTAAAAAACCAAAAGCATTTAAACTGAAATTCTGAAAGCACTCTTTTGTTTTGGTGGCATTTTTTTGTGTAATACTGAGAGAAATTAATTCTTATGACTCTAGTTTGTATTAGTTCATAAGTGCCGTTTTTTTCTGGTAAGTTAACTTTTTCAGGCTTGTATAGAAACTATCAATATGTTGTGGCTTAAAAAGTTAACTCATGTTACTTTTAGTTCCTTTGTATTTGGAGCTTGACAAAAGTGCTACCAAAGCTTGTGGTTTTTCCCGTTTTTATAATACTGTACTGATCTGTAAGGATGCAAGGTAAGAGTTCCTTACAATGCCACTCTCAGAACCATGAGCTTGTCTTCATTTGATTTTACTCAGATTTTGTATATTAGTTTGAGTGTCACTTGACAAGAGCTCATTCTTGTCTTCTGGCATACCATCTTGGTCTTTTAGAGGCCAAAACTTGGCCTCTAAAATTAGCCTTTTATTAACAATTAATACGCTTGCTTAAGCTGCAGCTACTGAAATGCAGAATTTTTCACAGAATTGTTGCAAATTGCTTTAAAAGCATGTGTATACTTTGCACACAGCTATGGGAATGATCTTGAAATTTTTGGGGGGGGAAAAAAAATCAACTCTACTTGATGTGGAAAATGTGCCAGAAAGCTAAAGGTGGTCCGTCCTCCGAAGTGAAACTGTCTATTTCCATTCTGCGAGAGAGCACATTGGCTGAAATGGTTTGAATCCTACTATTGACTATTAAAAGTACTCCTGCACTAACATAGAAAAACAGCATTCCGGTGCTTGTTTTCCTAGAAGTCTTTTAACTTTCATGATGGACTTCAGTCTTGAGAGGAAGGGCTGTAGCATCCTATTTGGCTCTGGCGCAAAAAGTGTTAAAGATGTTGCTCCTTCCAAGGTGCCATAGTGAACTTAGAAGTTAATTTGGAAGTTAATATTAAGGCAACGTACTGAAAAGTTTAGCGCTATGGGTTTAAACTTCTGTCCAGTGCAGTGATAGTATCCTGAATTTTCAGATTATTCAGAATTCATCTTCTTAGCAATAACTATGACCTGGAAACTGAATGCTACACAGCTGAATGGCAAGTGCTTTCCAGTGAGAATGATTTTCTTACTGGCCTTTGTTTTGTCCTCTGCAGTAACCATGGTCATCACCATCACCTTCCTCTATGCGGGTCTTAAAAAAATGGCTCATCTATTTCCATATGTGCAAACAGGCATAAGTGTTATGATAAGTAACATTTTTTCATTCTTCTGTTGGGAACAAATTATGTGAAGTAGGGTAGAATAATGTGTTTCTCTCTGATAAAGTCAGTAGCTTGTACTGACTTTTAAAAATTAAGATGGACGAAATAAGTCTTAGCTGACCAACAACATCACAAGGCACAATACCTGTCAAATAGTAAAGCTCAAGTAGTTTGGCTAAATAATTATACTTATTGCTCTAAAAGTATTTTTCTTTGATATGAAGTGTTTGGATTTTTTTAAAAGCATAATTTTACAGATTGCAGGCAGTTTATGCTTTCTTGTGTACATTACTTCCTAGTCGCTGGACAATCTGAACAAGGTAAGCTGCATGGGTCAGTTTTACTATGCAGAATGAATGTTCCCATAAAAAGTTTCTGGTTTGGGTTTTTTCCTTAATTTGTACTAAGAGAAAGTTTAATATGAACTCTTAAACATCATACAGTTTGACTAAACTCTTTCGCTCTCTTATGTTTGAGGAGCTCAGAACTGAGTGACTGAATTTAAAATGGGATCCTATTCCCCTTCAAAGGCTGGGAGGGCAGAGAAGAGTGACAAGAAAGCAGAAGCTTTCTGTTCTGTTATGCTGCATTAAGGGCAAACACTAGAACCATGTTCTTTTACCTTACCCATAACTCCTTTTGAGTGTGCACGCACATGTGCTTTCTTCCTGTTCTCCCTCTGCATCCTGTGGTAGTAGAATCAGGCACAAAGCTTTTAGCACTGCAAGCCTTTATAGAACATGTGATAGAGGCAACACAGCTTAATTTGACTGTGATGTGTGTAACATGCAGAAAAAGTTCTTTATTAGCAAAGTCTCTATTGCAGTTACAAGGCCGGCTACAGGAGGAATATTGTATTTAGGCTTCCATAATTTGCTCAAAGAACCATTATCTTGATTAATCTTCCATAATGCTGTTGTGAAGGTGCTTCTGATTTTAATGGTTTGTATTGGTCAGCAGGTTTTAGACTGATACTACATAGCTTATGATTTGGTCATGCATTGATGAGAATGTAACGTGAAAAAGGTACTGACATGTATTTATAGTGATATTCTATAGTGTTTTCAATTAGAGAAAAAGGCTTTCTTCTTTCATCAAGAGGCTTGTAAACTGCAGGACAGTATGTTTGGTGTTGTGTATCTGTAGTAGTGTGATTCAATGCAGTAAAAGACAGTCTTGGTGGACAGAAAATGTATTGTTATTTAGGATGATGTTTTTGTCTTGTCCCTATTATGACAGTTTTAAAACACTGTTTCCACACCTCTTACCTCCTTTTTTTGTGAGTCCTGTAGGTCTAGGACGGTTTCAAAGGTTGAGTTAAAGAGCAAAGGCAGCCTCTACTTCTCTCCTTGCCCACCCCAGTTCTGTGTCATTTTAAACTTCCGGCTATGTGAAGTGGAAGTACATGTACAGAGAAAGTCCACTTACAATTTCTTAGGCATTGTTTGAGCTATAGAGTGGCTGCTGATTGATATCTTCTAAGTCTCATCATCTTTGACACAAAGTCATTATGAGCGAAATGTCGGAGTTAGCGTGAGGGAACAGATAAAGATGTTTCACCTGAAGCAAGTCTGTTTGGGGAACTGAAGGTATGTAAACCAGATGTACCCAGGAACTGACACATACCTTAGCTCAGCAGATCCTTCTCCTTCTTCCTGTGGATGTCAAGGCACCAAAACTAGTCAATCAGTTTTGGCCTGATACTTAATATACAGCCTGATAAAATGTTAAGTCTAGCCTTGTCTGAGAGGACCTTTGTGTCTGTTTAGATGGGTCTGCCTCTTAGCCAGGCAGCACCCATAGAGTGATTGCACATGAGATACGTTTGCAGATAACCAAGCTGTATGTCAGATTTTCATGCTAGTGCCTGTCAAAGAATGTGTAGCTTTTTACCTAACAGTTAAAGCTCTAAGAGTCTGTGGGTGTGTGAGCCCCTTATCTTGTGTTCTGTTTCCTGTATATGTTAAGAAAGTGGTTTGTATAGTTATATAGTTAGACTGAACAGTACCTGTTCCAGTAGGGTTTTTTATTTGGTGTTTGTTGGAAGGTTTTTTTGTTCTTTATTGTTTCGTGTTTGTTTTTTTCAATTGCCTACTGTGAAGTCTGCACCTTAGATCAAATGTTGAGGGTTTAGAGGCAATTCAGGTTCTTCCTGGAAAGTGTCTCAGTATGTGTGTATGAATATTCAGTGTTCTGGTGTCTGAATATGCTTAAGGAATTTTACTGCAAATTTTTATCCTGGACATTTCAGGTGATTGTCCTGACTGACTCCTTGCAGAAAGAGATCGGTTTATGCTCCTGTCCCATAGAAGCAGAATTGAACAAGTGTCAATTCTGTTTAAATCTGTTTTATAAATCTTGCTGTCAGACATGAGGAAGCTCTGGGAAGCTGAGAACATTTTCTGAACAATCCTTTTTAGATTAGGGTAGTTACTCTGTTGGAATTGAACTATTAAACTTCAATTCATAATTTGTTTGAGTGTAGTCTGTAAAGCTGTCTCAGGAATGTAGGAAAATGTAGGCTTTGGCAGATGCCTTCATTCTAAAGATGTGGCACTTCTTTTCTGCATAAGACCCACACATCTGAGTATTCAATACTTAAGGCAGCTCACAATGTGCATTACCTGAAAAGGCGATCAGATTTGTTCAGAGGTTGGACCTGTTTTTGGGGCTGACTTGTTTGCAGTCTTTGCTGTAATGTAACACAGCAGTGTTTCTTTTGTGTTCTTTGTTTTGCATGAGATACGGAGCTCATCTGGAAAGTTTCGGGGAGGAATAATATACGTGCTGTAGGGCATAGATTCTTGTCTGAAGGTCTTAAACTGTGAAATTCTAACTCAATTTGTGTCTTATACTAGAACAGCATTTTTCATTCCTTGTGTTAAAAGACTTCTTTTTTGTCAGTTTTTTTTACTTTTTTCAAGTTAAAGTATTAGGAGGGAGAGAAAATAGATCTGCTCTGGGATTTCAGATAAATTTCTTCTGTTCTTTACCAACGAAACCCAATGCATGGGTAACTTGTGATCCACTGTCTTTGTTTATATGGATTTACAATACAGATAACTGCACTTCATGTGGTTAAATAAAATTAACACTGACCTTTCATAAGTTACAAATGCATGGCCTAGACTATTGGCATGAACTGACTAGTTAATACTTCTGCACTCGGAGTGGAGCAGCTTAACATGGGCTGGACTATGCTAGTATCTCAGCTTGGCTTCTGCTTCCAGATAAATAAAATATGCCTTTCTGGGTGGCAGCTTTTATGGCTAGTCCTGAACCATCCCCATCTTTGTATGTTGTCTTGATAAAGGAGTGTTAAGAGGTTCCCTGAGCTGGGATTGGTATGGAATGTTTCAGGCCATCTTCCTGGTCTGCTCCAGCTGTCATTAACATCTTAGCACACCTCATGTGTTGTGGTTGTAGCCTAATGTAATGTGGATTTTTTGATTTCTTCTTAATTGGCTTGCATTAGTCTAGAAGGCAGCTGCCTCCCTCCTCGGCATACCTGTGACTGCTCCTGTGGAGGTGTTTCTTGTTATACAGTGTCTGTCATGTGAGGCGTGGTATTCACGTGTTTAATATTGTCCTTGTCATGTGACTGTTCTGTGCTTCAGTTGTGCACCTTTGAAATGGTGAACTTACCCACCTTTTAAAGTAGTGCTCAAGTACAACTGACATGGGGACCTTCTAGGATAAATCCCTGTGAGACTTCTCTTCATTCCCTTTGCTGCCTCTCTAGAACAGATTTGAATTTAGGGCCGTCTTGGTGCCACTGCTACTTCGATGTGCTGTCTTACTCCTGGCAAGATGATACTCAGAGGAGAGTAGCTGAGAGCAAAGGCCTGGTAGCTCTAGCTGCAAAATGACCATGCAGGAGCAGTTCCTGGAACAGCTGATTTTAGCAGAGGCTGTGTTGTGCAATCCCTTGTGCTAGCCTGTATTTAGCTAGGTAAGTACCTTAAAGAGTGGCCTTAGTTGCTATAGTGCTATGTTAATGAAAGCTCTTGAAATTGAAGCCACTATTGTGTCTAGATTTCAAGTTATGCTCTAGACAACAATTTTTCTAGATTATGCCAATTTGTCCTAAATTTAGAAGGTTACTTCTAAAGCCAGAATGTGATCTGTCCTTGCTGATAGATGCAGATCTCTTGACATATTTGGTATTTTTGAGGAAAACTTATGCAGGAGGGCAGCAGAAATAGCAGTATGTAGTAAGATAGTGCCCTCCTTCATGGAAAAAACAGTTGGTAGACCAGAATAATTGTTATTACTGTACCCTAATTTTGCCACATTCTGCATTCTCTTCTTTTAAAACTGATTGGTACTATTTCCATCTGAACACTTAGTTCTGTCCTTAGACTTCTGTAACTGATCACGTGGAATTGGTTGATTCACCACTTATTTACTTTACACCGTGGTTACTTAGCACCCATTCACATCTCTGGTCTCAGGGAGTCTAGAGATGAGACTTAACTTTGTCTTAAACAGTTCTGTTGGCTGCAGTTCTGACTGGGGAATGGTTTATAGAATTTGTTTTTCCCTCCACATTTCAGCTAGTCGATGTGGCACCTCTTTGGCCTCCCTTCTTCTTCCCAAATCAGTGTGTATGTAGATTCTGCTGGACATCAGGATAAGAATACCATAAAATGCTTTTTGGATAATTTTAATAAAATGCTTTCTATTTTTATGTAAGCTTTAGTTCTAGAACCTCCCATGAAAATGTGACCAAGAATTATGATATACGTTTGGAAATCAATTTTTCCAAATGTCCTTCCTGAAATGTCTTTTTCGATCACACACTCCTTACTACTTCTGTCCCAAAAATTTTCATGGACAGTAAGACAAAGGTCAGAGGTGGTCCTGGTTTCCAGCTTGTGTTTTTTTTTCTGTGGCAATAGTATCTTGACTCAAAATTTAAAGTGACAGTAGTGTTACTTAAACAAAGAAATGGAAAATAAATTATGTTCAGTGCAGCACACTGTGCAGCTAGTATGAATGCCATTTAGCAGGCAGTTTGATTGGCCAGCTTGTATTTCCACTTCACATTCAGGCTTATTTGGTTTGAGTCATCATTTGCTTGCTTATACTTCTAAAGATAACAGGTTCAGTGATGATCGGAAGCCTTCCTTGAGCACAACACGTAGCTTAAGGTGTGGAAGTTGCTCCTTGAGGTATGTGATGGTACAGTGTAATATAAATCATTCTGTGTAGATTGAGAGTCACCTCAGTACTTTCATGACAGGTTTTACCAATTGGTAGGATAAGATCAATGTAATTTCAGTCATTAATTTAATTTGTACCTTTTTAGTTATGTTGTGTGTGCATGGGCAAGATGTAGATGTTATAAAGCAGTTGTGTGATCTTAGTGTAAGACTCTTAATGATGGCTTTTTAGGAGCAATGCTAAAGATGCTATTCAGCTGTTTTCTTGCAGAAATAGTTCTAGTTCTGCAGTTTTAGTAACTGGGAACTTGAACATCACCAACTTCCTTCTTTTCTAACTTGGTTCTTTAAATCCTTCTTAAAAGCTTTTTAAGAAGCAATAGAATTCTCAAACTATTAGGTGAAAAGGGGAAGGCAAATAAACGAAAGCATTGCTGTGAATGGTGAAAGCCTCTATGCTGAGTCTCATGAGCGGCTTGGCATAAAGAAATTTTGTTATTGCCCTGGTGTTCAATGCAGGGTTGTTCTTACCGAAGGCTGCAGTTCAGCAGGGAATAATGAAGGGAGGTTTGAATTATTTTGGAGATGTTTAGTTAGGTTCTTAAATAGTAGCTCTGTGAGGGGCAGTAAAAACACATTAATAGGATTCTTGGCCTCTTTTTCTGACCTCTAGGGTGAGGCTGAAATGGAGATAGCAAAATATCTGGGAAAGGTATTACAGAAAGGTTTTAGATTATAATTATTATTTTCCACTGCTGTCCCACTGTTACCATCCTCTCAGAAAATTTGTTTAACAGTGATACCTTGTGTTGTGGGGAGATAGTTTGCCAGGCAAGAGAAGTGATTATCCCAGGGAAGTGAGTGTTCTTTTGTCAGTCTGTGGCAGAAACAAAAATGAAGAAGGAAGTGTTGAAGTGCGTAGTACTTAAGTATTTAGTATTTAAAGTTAAAGTTAAACAGTGTCTTTCCTGAATTAAATAATATAAAAAGGAAATGTTTTTTCTTGTCAGCATAATGTGGAAAGTATTTTCTTCTATTAATAGAAAGCTTTGAGCTAATGGAATACTTGTTCGAGTTTAAAGAAAACCATGGGACTGCATTGGAAGCTTAGGTTGTGATGCCTTTTTTTAACTGTGTAGTGCTTCAAGCTGATGTGTAGAACTTCAGTGAAAAACCCAGTTACATATAGGAAGCTTGATACAATTTTGCTTATTGCAAACTGGAAGCTTGAAGAGTATATTATGAAAGGGTTCTTTGCTGCTCTGCTAATCCCCTAAGTAAACGTCTGGATTGATCATGGTAGGTGCTGAAATTGGTCAGTACTCTTAACTTCTTGGTGTTAGAATTAAATTTACCAGGTTTTAGTTCTGAAAGTGTGTCAAGAAAAGCTGGGGTGGGGGGGGGAAGTGGGAAGGAAGCATCTAGGGTATGAGCTGGATATAGATTTGGATGTCTGAGCCTGTAAACAAACGGCTTGAATGAGAGATCTGTGTATTCCCATCTCTATTTGACTGGGGGTGCTGTTTGTGATGCGAGAGCCTTAGGCTGTTGCTGCTTGGTGGTAGGCGTGGCAAGAAGGTAGAGGGGAAGACCAAAATAGGGACTACATCATGTTTCTTGATGAGTTTTAGTCACTCTGTGTATTGTGAGCAGTAGATGATGTATTATGTCAGCATCATCCACCTTAACTAATATTCATAAAGCTTTCCAGGGAACTGCATCAACACAGAATTGAGCAAGCTGTTCTTCTGGAGAAGAGAGGGGAAGCTAGTCATTGATTCTTTCCTGACCGGTTTTGCAGTGTGAGGTGTGCTAGACTTCTGTTGTTGGTATAGGGGGCAAAACATTGGTCAGAATACCTTAAGATAAGGGGGTGTGTGGGTGTGCAGATATTGGTGTTTCTGAAAGGGGATGTTTTCACTCCTTGAGCCTCTGAATACAGCAAGTGTTGCTGCTATGTACAGAGTCACAATTTGTAATGTGCCGGATGAACTGAGGGATATGTGAAACCAGCTTATAGTATGATACTACATAGTTTTAAATATGCTCTGTCCTAAGAACTCATGTGGGGTGAGCATTACAGTCATGTGCTTTGCAAGGACTATTGTCTGTTTCAGGCTGTTTAAACGTGAGTTGTGAGGTATGAGCCTTTGTGTACACCTCTGTGCTAAAGTAGCTTTTCTCTGGATTGTGCAACTTGCACATGTATTACTGCTGATACTGTAAATGCTCTGCAGATTTAAGCAATTACTGTCATCTCGCTTTAAACTTTTAGGAGGAGGGTTCTTGTTGCTGCAGAAAACACACTAGAATGTTCTCATAAATGTGATATCTTATTTTGGAGTTGGCAGGACTGCTTTTTGGAAGTAGCATAGGGGAAAAATTTGACAGGCATTATCTTCTTAATAATTACTCAAGTATTTTGAGGGTATATCACTGATAAATTTACTGAGTATGTGACTTCCTCTTCTAGCTGCCTGATGGCTGATAAGCTGTAGCACAGTCACTTTAAAGCACGCATTAGTCACTGTGACTCCTCACTGCCCTGTACTGAAAGTGGTGACTAATCTCTGGGTCTGACTTTCCATTATGAAGTGCAACCTTTACCCTTGGTAACTAGGTGGAGGATTTTACAAAACAGACTAAAACGTTCCTGCCTTCTGTGCTGGGTCCCCCCCCCCCTCCACAGCCAGTGTCTGCAACTCCGTGTCAGCTAGGAAAGATGTGAGGCATCAGATGTGCTGCTAGGCTCTTAACAAATCTTTAGACCTTGCTGTCTCTTTGAGAAGAACTTTGCTTTGGATAGTGGCTTTTCAGCAGTGTCTGTGAAGCTCTAGCAGAATGCAAGCATAGCAATGAGAAGCCAGCCTGCACATAAAAGCATGATCCAGAGGCTTATTTTGGCACTTGTTTTTGGCATTCTTTTGCCTGGTGAGACTGAGGTAGTACAGTGACTTCCACACTTTGTACAGTGTTTATCGTCTTTTCTAATGAGTAGAAGGAGGTTATGAGCCAGACACTTCTTGTAATGTTACAAAATATGCAGTGGTAGAGCACCTTTCTTGCCTTTATTCAAAAGCAGCTGATTCAGAGGTTAAATACTACTTCAGGTTAGCAGACTTTTTTGTGCAGCTCTGAAATACTGAAACAGTCTCATTTTAGAGAGTATGGGTTAAGCAGGAAGAAGACCTAATCTGATTTTTCTGGAGTGAAGAAGTTGTGAGGGAGTCTTTAGGTTTTAGACTTTAATGTTGGAATAATGTTAATATTTCTTTTGGCTCTTTTGAAAAAAGATTTAGCAATGTGCATTGACAGTTAAGGCAGCCAACACTGTCCTGAGCTGTATTTAATAGGAACATAGTCATTATTTGTACAGAAGTGATTATTTCTCTCTGTTCAGTATTACCTAGCTGTGTCTGGAATACTGTATCTGTTTTTTGGTCCTTGATCCAGGAAAAGCATGAACTGGCAGCAAGCCCAGCAGAGGGACCATCAGGGTGGTCAGGAGGCTGGAGCACAGGCCCTGTGAGGGGAGGCTGGGGGAGCCTGAGTTACTTCAGCCTGAAGAAGAGCAGTCTCAGAGGTACCTGACTGCAGCCCCTTCATACCTGCAAGGATGCTGTCAGGAACACTGGGGCCAGGCTCTTCACAGTAGTGGGAAAATGAGGTACAAAGGCTGTAGCTTCTAATAAGAAGTAGATACAGTAGATTTAACAATTAAAAAAACCCAAAACACTAAAACAACAAAAATAACCCATCAAACTTTCACTGTGAGAACAGCCATGCGGTGGAACTGGCTGCGTGGGGTGGTTGTGAATCTTTGTAAGCATTAAAAAGTACAGCTGGATTGAAACCCTGAGTCATTGCTGATCCTGGCCAGAGGCCCAGAGACCTCCTGAGGTTTCTTCTAGCTTGAATGGTTCTGTTTGTTCTGCTGGTTCTAAAAATGTATGACTGATGATTCTGAAAACACGTGTTTTGGAAAGACTGTTAACCTGCAAATAAAACCAACTTTGTCATATATATGTGGATTATTTCCAGAATGAGTTACAGTAGTACTAAAAGATAGCAAATATTTGACAACTATTGTGATCTTCTTTCTTGAAAGATAAGGGTAGTAATAATCACAAGGAAAATCTAGGCATGTCATGGTGACACCCTTAAAGGACATCAGACTGTTACTTACCAAATACAGTCCTTTGGAGTCTGGGGACCAAATGGTTCAAGAGTTTGAAGATGCCTTCATGCAGTTAAGGGAAACCTACTCATCAGTGTTCAAAATTATAAAAGAGCTTAAAGATACTTTTTTTTTTCCCCTTGCTTGCTTAGTTAGTGGGGCCAGGTTGGATGGGGCTTTGAGGACTTGGTCTAGCGGAGGGCATCCCTGCTCATGGCAGGAGGGCTAGTCTTTAAGGTCATTTTCAACCCACACCATTCTGTGATGCTGTGAATGTTTTTTATGTTTCTTGGGACATACAGTTTTAGAAACCTGGCCTTCTGTAGAACACACTGGATAATGAATTACTAGGAAAATGGAATCTAACATACTTTTTACTATTAAGAGGTGTGATAAAACTTGGTTTGTATAAATAGATAACATGTAACCTTGACGTTTTTCTCCTCTATTTAGACAAGTGTAGGGATTTAGTCCTTAAAAGATGTCTTCTGTTGGTACATTAATAATCCTAAATGAGGGACTTGCAAAATCTCCCTCTCAAGGTAGAGGGAGTAACTGCTCTATTTCTACTGCTGAAAAGAATTTTATATGTAGTAAGTAGTTAATGCTTTTTATTAAAAAGTTAATGTGATGATAATGAACTGTTCTTCAGTAATCCAGCTTTGTTCTACTTGCAGTTCTTCAGCATCACAGCAGTTTTCTTTTGGAGGTTTTGGGTGGTGATAGGTTTCTTTTTTATTCCTCCCAGTGGTCTGTGTGCTGTGAGATGTACATATAGCTTAGGAGAAGGGATACTATAGAAATTAACTGAGACCTGGAATACTCTCAAAAATAAAAATTAAGGAGAAACCCCTAAAAACAAGTGTTTATGCATTGCTGTCTAGATAACAGCAGTATCCTGGCTTCTTTTTTAGTTCTAGTTCCATGGGTAGTCCTAAAAATTTGACTGACTGAAATACAGTCTCACTAACAATTGTTTCCCAGTAATTGTAGATAAAAATATATGAAAATATTCTCTCATGTTACTTCAAATTGTACTTTTTTAAACACCCTTTTTCTGCAGCTACCAAATACAAGAATACAGCTGTATTAAATGTTTAAGCCAGTCTTAACAAAAGTGAATGATGCTTAAAAATAGTACTGCCTAAAAAATCTTTCCCATCTTGTATATGAAAGTAAAGTATAGCTTCTCTTACTGTCAGAACAGATCAGTCTCACTGTTTTGGATACTCTTTTTCCAATAGTATTGAAACAGCAGGTTAAGAACTGTTTATTTGAAAACCCTGTGTAAATTGTGACTATTCAGTCCTTCCTTCTTAAATTACAGAAATAAACATATATTGAGAAATGTTGAAGCTCCAATACTGGATGAGAAATACCAGTTGTGAGCTAACTTTGTGAAAATGACCTTTACATAAAAATTGGATGACTAACAAGCTAAATAAAACTCCATGTTATTCTTAAGTTCTAGCATAAAGAGCCAAATGCAGACAGGCTTTCCTATGCTTTTCTCAAAGCTGTGCCCCCTGTCAACTGTTTTCTTTCACATGACAGTCAAATGGGGGTGCAGAAAACTAAGGGAGCTATTTGCATGGGAGTGAGTAGGAGCTCAGAATAAAAAGTTAGGACCCTTCCTCTTTTAGCATCTTTTTAATTCCGAAGATTTTCTTTGAAATAGGTTGTTCCTTGAGGCAATTATGATTTCTGCCGTAAAGTTGCTGGTTAAGAAGTTCTGCTTCTTGATGAGGTAACATTTATTTTTAGAAGGTATAAAAGTGGTTCCAAAAATAAAAATTGTTCCTAAAACCTAGATGTATCCCTTATAGGAATTTTATTTATCCTTTTGGGGTACTTGGCCAGTTTTGTGTGAGTTTGAGACTTCCCCAGTAGTTACTCCTTCAGAGCAATTTGGTGTGCTTTTCATACCTAGGTGTTGGCAAGATGGCTAGATCTAAGCATTGCTGCCTGGTTGCTGAAGAATTCTAAGGCCTTCCACCAGCAAGTTTATGGGCACCTTCTGGTTTAGATATGGGGATGTTTTGGATTTGACTAAAAAATCAAATGGATATTTTATCTAACTAAACATAAGGACAACATGAAGCTAGAAGGAACCACACCTCTTATGAGGATGTGAATGGATATTTGAATTGGGGACTGGAACTTGGCAGAAAAACGTGTGTACTTCTGGGGAGTTCCTTTTACAGCCCAGTAGCAGAGGATGATTAGGATGTTGGTGTTCTGTATCTGTCACTTCTCTGGCCAGTCAGATTGGCAGCAAGGGATTGAAAGCTTCAAGAGTGGCTTTTGTCTTTTTCATCAATAGGCTTGCTAATTTCTTTTAGGCTATGGGAGAAAGAGGTTGAAAAGGTACTATAAAGGGAAGCACTTACCTTCTTACAGATCCCTCATTAGATGATATGTAGCACCTTTAATTATCAATGTAAACAAACTTTTGACCACAGTATGCACTCTGCTTGAAATAATCTTGATGAGCCATCAGAAATGGTAGATCAATATGCCTTGAAATCCTTTTAAAAGTACCAGAAAGGAACACAACTTTCTCCTGCATGCTGTAGCTATAATTGTTTCACTTAATAAGTTAATATGAGAACATGAGCACCACTCTACTTTTTAGGTTATTGTTCATCTGCACGTCAGATACCCTTTGATCTTTAAGGCTTAGTTGGATGTCGTTAAACATCTGAAAGTAAAATCTTTCTTTTGCTTATGTCACTAGTGGTGTTAGGTATATGTGGGGAAGAGAAAGAAATAACTAAGGTAGTTCGCTCTCAGTAAATGTGTAATTCTAATAATGTTTCAACTGCGTGGGATGTAAAATTTACCAGGTTTTGCTGACTGCTGCCTCAGTGACTTCTATATGTAACAATGGTGAGAAGTGGGGTCTTGACTTAGTAGATGAATGTTAGGTACATGGATTCCAAAGCATAAGCAAGTAGACAGGTTCAGATATTTTCTATACTGTCACTAAAGTGTTCTGTTATATGCTTAGCTTTAGTAGACAGAAGGAATAGAAGAGTGTGTGTGTTAAGAAAAAGACTTGTGAAACTTAAAATGTTATTCTGCTGTAGCTTTGAGTAAGGCTGTTGGTTTTGTAGATGCTCTAAAAGAGTATTTTTAGTTGTAGGAAGCATCAGAGAGGCTGTTGCCTGGCTGATGGGTTAAACATGCCCTTTACTTAGAGATGCAGAGATCATCACAATATCATTGCTAAGAGGGAGAAAAAACATCCAAAATCACCACTTGTTTTCTTGAGTGTTTGTTTGTATGTGCTGTGTGTGAATAGTTATCATACACTTGTTGATCAGGAATTTAGAGAAGGTCAACAAATGACAGTGGATTTCAGAAACAATGCTGAGGGATAAATTTAGAAATGCTTCTTAGCTATTTCAGTATTATTTGTATGAATCTCATGTGTTAAGGATCTGAACTGTTACCCCTTCTCTTTTTCAGTGGTTGGAGCAGCACCCAGGAAATCAGTGGCATTTATGTGCTGACCATGTTAAATGTCTTCTCTGTTTGGGTGGGATAAGGCTGGAGGGACCAAAACACAATCACTTAACTTTCCAGGCTCTTTTGGGTTTAGATTGTCCTCTAAGCAGGTTGCATGTTCTTAAGACAAATTCTGTGGTGTGTGGTTAGGGAGACTGGCAGCTCTAGCTGCCATCATGATGACTTAATTTTACGTAAAGTATGGTAAACTGGCAGCCTGTGTTGGCATGCAGAGATGTGAGGGGTAGCAGTGCTGAACTTCTCTTAGAGGAACTACTAAAATAAGAGAATTACAGTTTACTGGTAGATAGGAAGCAATTTTTACATGGTAATACTATTTTTGCCATAGGAGCTGAAGAGTAAGAAAAATATGTACATCACAACTATGGTGAGTAAGTGGTTTCAAGGAACTTTAAAGATGGGGAAATGACCTTTATTTTTGCTAGAGCAATGTCTGTTCTCTGGAAATGAACTTCATTCTTTTCTCCTTTGTGAAAATGTTGTTATAAAACATACACACTTACCTGTTTTATCTTACAAAACTTTTATGAATTAACAAATGTAGCCTGAAATAAATCCTGAGTAATAATGACTCCTTCTATTTGTTCCTGTTTAAAAACTATCTAAATAGATTTTTTTTTTTTAAGTAGCTAAAGGACAAACACAGGTTCGTTTGTCATCTATTCTGTGTATAGTGTACCATAACTAAGAATCTAATCCAGGGGTATATTTCTCAGTTATCTGAAATTTCAGACATTTAGTGGGTATTACAGTGGCTATATAAACACATTTTTGACTTGATGGAATCCTCATTTAGATCTAATGAAATTTGATGGAGCTATCTATTGAGTAGATTTTCTAGATGAATCTAAATTAATTTATACCTTGCAAAATCAAATTCTGTAATGCCCTTCTGTTTTTTGTCCCATCACCTGAACTAACAAAATTTGTCTGATCTTTATGGACAACCCATATTAATATCTGTAGCAACCCTGTGGTCAAAACCAGGATATTTTGCATGGAATATCTCTAAGCAGTAAAATTCAATGTTGCTGCAAATATGGATTAGTCTTAGTTCTGACAACTGATAAAGCAAGTGATGTCATGATCATTAAAGTCTGTGGATCTTGTCCTTTAAAAAAAAACCAAGCCTAAGTTGGTACTAGTTCTTAAACTGATATGAGATATATCAAATTACTCAGCAGGAGTCAGTTTGAATTATTTCACAGTAATGATCTACCTCTACTTTGCCTTTTGACTGTAAGTAGATTTGGATGGAACTTAAATACTTAAAAAATGCCTATTCTGAGAATAAGATTTTGTTCACTGTCACATTACTAGTTATGAAGGTCCTCAGTGTTTTGGGGTTTTTTTTGCAGATGATTCAGCTCTAGAAGAAAGATTTGTCTTCACAAATTCCTTTGAAAGCACAATGGACGCATTTTAGTGTTCTACAGAAGTCATCTAGGAACAAGAACATTGGACTTTGAGGAAGAACAGAGTTCAGAGAGCCCAGAAATTGGTCACTAACAAACACACTTTGGCCATACAGCTTGGAAATGAATACCATTGAGACAGCAAAGCTTGAAGAGCATATGGAGGGTCAACCAAATGACACTTCTACTGGCTACTCACGACCTACTCTCTCAGTCAGTGAAGAGAACAAAAATGGCACTAGCAAACCAAAGGGCTTGTCTAATGGCTTGCGAAAAACAGCAAAGAAGTATCCTGATTACATCCAGATTGCTATGCCTGCTGAATCTAGGAACAAATTTCCTCTGGAATGGTGGAAAACAGGCATTGCCTTTGTCTATGCTCTCTTCAACTTGATTTTAACAACTGTCATGATCACTGTGGTCCATGAGAGAGTACCTCCAAAGGAGCTAAGCCCTCCCTTACCTGACAAATTTTTTGATTACATTGATCGTGTGAAATGGGCTTTTTCTGTATCAGAAATAAATGGAATGATACTACTTGGATTATGGATATTCCAGTGGTTGTTTCTTAGATACAAGTAAGTTAGCAGTATTTTCTTTTCTCTGCTGTATATTTTTATTGCTCACTTTGGAGACAAGAAACTGCACAGTTCTGGGCCCCTCCGTTTAGGAAGGATGTTGAGATGCTTTAGCGTGTCCAGAGGAGGGCAACAAGGTTGGTGAGGGGCTTGGAACACAAGCCCTGTGAGGAGAGATTGAGGGAACTAGGGTTGTTTAGCCTGGAGAAAAGGAGACTTAGAGGTGACCATATCACTCTCTACAACTTCCTGAAAGGGGATTGTAGACAGGTGGGGGTTGGTCTCTTCCACCAGGCAGCAACTGACTGAACAAGAGCACACTGTCTCAAGCTGCGTCAAGGAAGGTATAGGTTGGATATTAGGAAAAAGTTTTTCATGGAAGGAATAATAAAGTACTGGAATGGTCTGCCCAGGGAGGGTGGTAAAAGGTTTACAGAAAGATTAGACATAGCACTTGGTACCATGGTCTAGTTGACATGTTAGGGCATGGTTTGGACTCGACCTTGGAGGTCTCGTCCAACTTCATTATTCTGTGATTCTGTACAGTAAAATCTATAACAATGTTGTAGAATAGGGCTGGCAGGAAAATAACAAAGGGATGGCTTGTTTACAAAACGTTCTAGTGTCTATGACAGATATGGAAATACAGGTTTTCTGATTATTGAATAATGTTTCTTAATTCTGGATTTCTGACACCTATGTTGTACTAGTCAACTTTATTCTGAAATTGGGCCTTTCAAAGCTTGTTTACTGATGTGGAGGTGTTTAAACTGAGGAAATTGTGATGATGTAAGAATCTCTTCCAAATTTGAGGAAGAACCCACTGTCCTCTATGGGTAAATAGAAGTTTTCTCCTGTGTCTTCATTTGCTTAAGCTATGTATATTTAAGTCAAGAATGTGGTTATAGTATGGTACTAAAAAGAGAAGGTCATTGAGTTGAGGAAAACTGCCTGACTGCACCTGTAAGTTAGATTGAGGCCATGTTAAATTGGTGGTAGCTTTGCACTATAAGGAGCTAACAAGACTAAAAGCTGACAAAGGACTTTTTAGTATTGATTCAGAGAAGTGTATGGTGAAGAGCTGGGGTGGAGCTGCTCTTTCATTCTAAGGATTTAGCTACCTAGTGAAGCTAGAGCTCCATAAAAGTTAAATATCCTGCACGTAAACTTTGTACTCAATCATTTTCCCCCTTTCCTTACTTTCAGATCAATAGTGGGACGCAGGTTCTTTTTTATAATAGGAACTTTGTATCTGTACCGCTGTATTACCATGTACGTTACCACCTTACCTGTGCCTGGAATGCATTTTCAGTGTGCGCCTAAGGTAAGAGCCTTTGCCTCTTGCATCTTGCCCTAGTCTCTGCATCAGTCCTGATGGCTCCTTAGAACAAATTGAAGGTAGTGTTTCAGGTATTACTTAATAACACAAATTACTTTCAGTTGATGTCTTCAGAAACATAGGTAGTGATAAACCAAAACTTGTGTGATACGGAAAGAGCCTCAAGTTGTTGATGCAGTTGAGTGCTCCCTTGCAGAACATCTTAGGTTGAAATAGTGCTGCTACTAAATCAATCAACTTGCTTCTGAGGCTCAAGCTAATCACTCTTAATACTGCATCAGTATTTTTTCTTATATGGTGGGATACCCAAGTTCAATATTGTAATTTATAGGCTGATATACAAGCTTATGTTGCTGTATCCCTTTAGAAACCCAAACTGTCATGTGCTTTGTTGAGTTTCTATTTGGTCAAGAGCTATCACGATACCTGAAGTCAGCTACCTGTCTCTGCTTCCAACCTGCAAAATGTACAGGAATGTGACTTAAACGAGTTCAGCTGTGTAAATGAACTGATATGTATAGAAACATGGATGTGCTAATAGTGTTACAAAAATATTTTAAACATTTAATGACACTGGAGTTAAGTGGTGACATAAGAGTTGTTACTCCCACTTTCGATTACTAATAAAAAGTCGTAGACTTGAAATTCCTTGGAACAAACTATCATGTTGGCTGTACTGAAAAAAAGTATTGCCAGTTTAGTGGGAGGATAAATTTGTCACCTCTTTGATAGGATTTCTAGTCTTGAATTCCAGCAACATGGCTGTTGTCTACTACTTTGAGACAACTTAGGGATATAGTGGATGAATTACTTCTTATGAATCAGTGTCTATTTGAAAATGCTTTATTTAATGGTCACTACTGTAAAGATTTTATGGTTTTCTTCTAATAGCTTGGGGAATGACTATGTAGTAGACTGTGTATTGAGGAGTGAGAAGAGGTAATCAAACGAAAATGCAAATGTCTCTGCTGAAAGTTCATTTTGCTAGCATTAAACCAGGATGAATTACTTGAACTGTGGGAAGACACTTGATGATAATTCTTCTGGATTACTTTTGTCACATGAATATTTTTCTGATTATGGAAAACATAGTCATCTGTTTTTCTTGTGGTTTTTTTTCCTAGAGTTAATTTTTAACAGCTAGGTAAAACTGAGTGTTTGCCTGCTATCTGTGAGAAATAAAGAGCTGGTCCTAATGCATGCTTTAAAAATGTACATCCTCCAAATACGAGTATGTCCTGAGCTTGTAACTAAATCTCAGATGAAGTGAGTTTGAAGTTTTTACTCATTAGAAACACTGGTCAGCTCTGAACAGAGTAACAGAATTGGTATCCAAGGTTGTACTGGTTTTGAATTGGTTTCATACATTCTGTCAACTGCTGTCATGAGAGATCTGACCTTACAGATTTTTAATTTTTAACTTTTCAGTATATTCTGCTTCTCATTCTCATACAATGCATATTTTAGAATAACCTGGGAAAACATAGACAGAATGCTAGTGTTACCAAACTGATCTTTATTGCCTGTCAATTTTGAAATGCATGTTTATTTGTTTAAGAATATGTGGAAGAAGGCCAGTGAAAATGAAAATAATTTGTCCTTTTATCCCTGTCTTCCTGACTCTACATGTGTTTGGGCAAGAAGTGTACTTGAGTCACTTATGGTGTATCTTAAAATTTATATTTCTTTCTGGTGTTCTAGTTGAATGGAGACTCTCAGGCAAAGGTTCAGAGAATCCTGCGACTGATTTCTGGTGGTGGTCTATCCATAACTGGATCACACATCCTGTGTGGAGACTTCCTGTTTAGTGGACACACTGTAGTACTAACGCTGGTCTATCTGTTCATCAAAGAGTGTAAGTGGTTCTATTTCAATGCACTTCCTTGTTCATATTTGTTGTACTGGGAAAACAAATGACAAAAGTACATGTAAAACTACTGCCCTCCAAAAGTTATTTATCAACTTGTACACACACTGTATTTATATGGGTTTGAAACACAAATTGAGTGGTAAATGGAACCATGGCTGTAGTAAAATCATAAAATGGTTAAGGTTTGAAGGGGCCACTGTAGGTTATCTAGCCCAACCTTTCTGCTCAAGCAGAGTTCCCTAGAGCACATTGCACAGGATTTTGTCCAGACAGTTCTTGAGTGTTTCCAGTGGGGGAGACTTCACAGCCTCTCTGGGCAGTCTGTTCCAGTGCCTGGTCACCTGCACAGTAAACAGGTTCTTCCCTACAGTTAGGTAGAACTTCCTGTGCATTGTTTCCTGCCTGATGCTTCTTGTCCTATTGCTTGGCATCACTGAGAAGAGCCTGGTTCTGTCATCTTGGCACACTTCCTTCAGATACTTAGAGATACTGATGAGGTCCCCTCTCACGCTTCTGCAGGCTAAACAGGCCTATTTTCTTCAGTCATTCCTCATAAGAGAGGTGCTCCAGTTTCCTAATCATCCTCTTAGCCCTCCAATGGACTTGTTCCACATCTGTCTTGTACTAGGGAGCCTGGAACTCCAGATGTGGCCTCACCAGGGCTGAGCAGAGGATCAGGACCACCTCCTTCAACCTGCTGGCAATGATCTTACTAATACACCCCAGGATGCTCTGCCCTTCTTGGCCATGAGGGCACTGCTCATGGACAGCTTGGCCACCAGGACCCCCAGGACCCTCTCAGCAGAGCTGCTTTCCAGCAGGTTGGCTCCCACACTGTACTGGTGCACCAGGTTCTTCCTTTCTAGGTGCAGGACCCTGAACTTGCCCTTGCTGAGTTTCAAAAAGTTCTGCTCCGCCCATCTCTTCAGTGTCTGAGATCTTCTGAAGGGCAGCACAGCACCACTCCTCTGAGCTTTGTATCCTCAGCAGACTTGCTGAGGGTGCACTCTATCCCTTCAACTAAGTTGTTGATGAGTAAGTTAATACTGGGTGCAGTATGAACCTTTGGGTTGAACTACACTCTGTGCCACTGATTAAAAACCCTCCAAGCCCTGCCATTCAGCCAGTTCTCAGTCCACCTCACTAGTTTTCCAGCTTTGCTTGTGAGGACATCATGGGAGAGACAGTGTCAAAGCCTTTCTGAAGTTCACATAGACAACATGCAGTTCTCTCCTGTTATTTATCCAGCCAGTTGTCCAGATTTTGAAGGCAATCAGGCTGGTTAAGCATGATTTCCCTATGGTGACTCTATGCTAACTACTCCTGATCACCTTGTCTTCCACATGCTAAGTGGTGGCCTCAAGGGTGAGCTGTTCCATCACCTTCTCAGGGATTGTGGGTAAGGCTGACTAAAAGTGCTGTGGGCTTTAATTAAGGGCTTAATGTGGCTAAACATGTCATCTCTATGTAAGTGTTTATTGGTTGATTAAACAAAATAGCTTTTCATCGTTTGTTGACAGGTTATTCAAATTTTGGATAAAACATACTGTAGTTAATTATGCACACTAGCTCTGTGCAGGTTAGCTGCAGGGGACTGTAGGGAATTTTGTGGCTTGAACACAGTATCATTGCACAGTTACACTGCATCCAAAAGCAAAGTTACTTTTCTCAGGTGTGCTGTACATTAGTTACTGCAAGCAATGAATAGTTAATTCATGCTCTTTGGATGTCTTGTGCTTGAGTCTTCTACTTAATGCTTCTTGTAGTTGATAAGAATTTGGCAAGCATGCAGAAGATGCAGTTATGGTTTCCCCCTTTGCTTTACATTGCTCTGGGGTATGGGAGGAAAAAATCTTCTGTGCTGCACCCAGAGTATCTCTTAAAGTGTTAGAGAACTGAGGACTGACTTCTAAATCTAATACATGGTAAGCAGTGCTTCTATCCTGGGAGCTTGGCTGCTCATGAATATGTAGTGGGGAGTTCCCTTTTCAGTTCACATGTTTGGAGTTGGAATCTTCCCTCCTACTGTTGTGTCCCAAACTATGCAAATGCTAGTTTGGCTGATGGGAATGTGTAATTCGCACTGAAACAAAAATAAGACTAACCAGCATTAGTTGGATGCCTTCCTTTTATTAAAATGCTGAGGGAACAAGGTGCTGCAGTGCTGCATTCTGCCTTAAACAAAAAACATAATATGAAAGGGCCTCTTGAATATGATAGACTCCAAATCTGTAGATTTGAGATGTTCTTTGAACAGGGATTTAAGATGCTGATTATAGTCTGATGATTCTTAGACCTAGGTCTTTCCTGTGAATTGAATGCTACTGGGGGAATGGCATTTGTAACTCATCAAAATTACCAGAGCAATATCAGGAAAATAGCCTAATAATAGTTACTGTTTGCCTTGTTTTGTCTGTTACATTGCATTTTAATGCTATTCACATACTACTCAATTGTACCAGGAAAGATGAAGACAACGCAGTATTCTCTGGGCTAGTTTTACTCCTGTATTTTATACTACAAGGGATTGGGAAAATTGCTTCATACAATTTTTTGTAATAAGCCCTTTGACTGCTGCCCAGTTGTTAGGCATGTATTTCAGTGAAGTTGTGAACATTTCAGTGCTCCATAAGTGAGAAATGCATAGCTTTGTTTTTTGCCTCCCATATAATTATCAAAATGTTATCTGAACCAAGACATAAGCCCTATAATTGCTCTGAATTAGAGGCTGCTTTTTTGCTCTTTTGATAACTGTCTTTGGTATAAGATGCATTCTGGGATTTTTATGTCTGGCTTAGGGGAGTTTTTGCTCTGTTCTTCCTTTCATACTCTGCCATTTTTTCACTTACTCCTCTGCACTCCACCTTTTTCACCAGAACAGTTATGCATATTTTTAGTATTTTTAGCCTTGGTATGTCTGTCTTGCTCAGTGCTGTTTTCATCAGCTTCTTGAGATTACTTGGCTTCTTATTTTAAAAAAAAGATCTCCACCTACTGATTTTTTTTATCTGCAGTGTTTTGGGGAGAGTTAAGATAATTTATTGTTTTGACACTTTCACCAAAAAGTGGTCCTACAGTTATTATTTTGCACAGGCCTCTGAGAGCCTACTGGGCAGGCTTGTTGAGATCAGTAACTTTTCTGCTGGTATTGTGTGGAAGTAAAGGCTGGCCATTGCCCGACAAGGCAAGAGGTGCCAAAACCTCCCACTGTGAGTGAAATGAAGCCAGTTAGCCTGTCAGAAGTTATGAATGGTCATTGTGACACTCAAGGCATTTTTCAGTGGGAAAGAAATACAGGAGAACTTTTCCACTGAAGTGGCTTAAATGCATTTTGAATAGCTTCACTCCCATTTGTTAAATCTTTCATTAAAGGATATAAATTCACATACTGTTCTTTTCTGTACAGTGTATTTTGTTTCACAGATCTGAGGCTTCATGCAAATTAATTAAAGCTTAAGAATTAAAATGAGTGTCTTTTTCGGTTGAATCTGTCATCTCTGCTCAGGTTGTATCAATTCTAGACACTTGAATTCAATCGAGTATAGGCTGTAAAAAGAAAAAATTAAATACACTTTGGTTATTTAACTTGGGTGTATGTTTTGCCTCAATTCTGTCTCTTCCTCTGCCCCCCAAATCCTAGCAACTATTTAACTGGAGAACTTAATTTGACTAGAAAATGGGTGGCTGTGTTTTCTTACTAACTCATCTTGCGTTCAGTTTAAAAAGTAAGAACACTTCAGTAAGGTTGCGTCATTTATTAGTCTTGTTTTCTGTGTCAAAGCAGGGGGTTTATACCAGCATGATATGAATTATGCTTTCAAATTTAGTAACCTTAAATTAATTTTTTTCTCCTTCCTTTTGTGGATTGCTATAATAATATGGATGGCTTTTTGCTGTGTTTTTTCCCCATCACCTCCCTGTTTCACAGATTCACCACGTCATTTTTGGTGGTATCACTTAATTTGCTGGCTAATGAGTGCTGCTGGCATCATTTGTATCCTGGTTGCTCATGAACACTATACCGTAGATGTCATCATTGCCTACTATATCACCACGCGGCTCTTCTGGTGGTACCACTCAATGGCTAATGAAAAGGTGAGTGGCAAATACCTTCAGAATCAATGTATAGCCTGCATTTGTTAAAGCTTAAACTTAGTTCTTAATTTCAGCATAAAAATAGAGGTTCCATATTGAAGTTTAAACAGAATGGGCAAGGAGTTTCACTTCATTGTTATTTGTAAATAATATTAATTTGTCTTAATATTTTTTGAACTTTGAGGTTTTAATGCTGTAGTTTATGTATAGAATAGCCCTTCTTTGTCTCAGCTTATGAATAAACAGTACTTGAGTAATAAAATTTCTGGCCAACTGAAATTACCTGGACAATACTAAAATTCTAGTGACAATTATTCTGTAAATGTCATTAAAGGTATGCTGTTCAGAAGGTATCTGCTGCAGTTGTTTCAACAACACATTGAAGTAGCAGCATAGCTCTCAGGCCCATTTAATCTAATTCTCAACTATTAGTCATCAATGGAAAGACAACATGCCTGAAAGCACTCATATTGAAAAAGACTTGAGTGCTTTGTTGCCCCAAATTTTGTACAGCAACAAAGCAGCCCTTTGTGTTAAAGATGCTGAGTTTGTAGTATGCATTTGGACTATTCCAATGGAAAATTCTGTGTTTTCTAGGCTAAATACTCAGTCTTTGCAGAAATGCATGCAAATGCATTGCATTTTTTCTGTTTTCTTGATTCAAATGTAATTGATTATAAGCCTTTAAACTGACAGTTGCCTTTTCCCCTTTACATGCTTGTTCCAATACAGACTTTAAAGGTCTCTTCGCAGACGAATTTTCTCTCTCGAGCATGGTGGTATCCAATATTTTATTTCTTTGAGAAGAATGTTCAAGGCTCTGTTCCTTGCAGTTTTTCCTGGCCAATATCTTGGCCTCCCAGCTGCTTCAAATCTTCATGTAAAAAGTATTCACGGGTTCAGAAGACAGGAGAGGACAATGAAAAATCTACCTGAAGAAAAGAAGGAAAGCATCTGCTCTGGTTTTTTCGGTTTTGATTTTTCTTTTTTTTTTTTTTTTTTTTTACCAAAACATCAATGCTGTAACCAAAGTTCTTAAGAGGACTGTAACTGAAGAAGTGGACCAAGCTTCTGTGCAATTGATTGGAAAGACAATTGTAGATTCATATATTGCTATTTCAGATGTTTTCCTCTCATGAGGCTGTACAGACCTATTCTACTCTTCAGTGCTAATGAAATGCACCACTGATGGGATTTTTTTATTAAAGAAAAAATGGAGCAGGACTTTGCTTTATTAATGAGATAGAGGTGCCAAAGACCACAGTAACATTTCCATTACTAACTCTCACTCATCCACAGAAGCACCCAAAAGTCTCGTCTTCAGAGCTCTGGAGTGCATAAGGGCAAAAACATCCTAAAATGTAAAAGCACGATACTGGTGTATTGAGGTGTATAAAAAAAATAACACAATTGTGGGAAGTGGTTTGTTGCATTATTCTTGCTAATGAAGGTAAGGCCTTTGTGTGACTGGTGCAGCTGGAAGCGAGTCTGACTTTTTAATACACTGTGGGCTTGGATATCTTATGACTCTAAAATACTACTTACCACCATTAACTCCCATGTATTCTACTACATACCAATTTTTACATTTTTATTAGTAATTTTATATTTAAACAGTTGTGCTACTTGATGAATTTGCAAATTAGAAATAGCTGCTAACATCAGAGCTCAAGGAGCCTAGAATTTTATTTTTAATAAGGGACACAGTTTCAATGTCAATCTTGAATTGCAGCTGGCCTTGTGTATATAGCTATATAGTGCCTGTCAGTGTATATAGATGCATATATACACAAAAGCACACACCTTAAACAAAATTATTTACTGGGAAGAGTGATCATAAAGTTCTTGATGCAGGCAAAAGTTCTACAGCTCTCACCTGCTTGAGGAATGCAAGGCCAGGTCCAAAATGAGGCTACATTTAAAATAAACATTTTAATTGTAGTAGCAATCTTTTGCTGAAGCTATGTAGCAGGCTTGCTTGGGAGCCATAGTTCTTCATTGAATTTCTTTTTTTTTTCTTTTACCTCTGGACACATGTTTCTGTGACTTACTTTGAAAAAGACAACCAAACAAAAACGCTAAGGTTGAAATACCTACAACAGCAGCATTTCTTCAATTGCAACCTAAAATAATTTCATATTAAATGACACTGTGGTAGAACTCACATGTAGATTCCCTTTTTTACCCAGGGCTTCAGTCCAGCTAAAATGGCTATTTAAACAAGTTGGCTGAGAATGTGGGATATTACCATGGGGTAAACATGTAACAAAACCATAGATTAACAGCTACCTGTTTGTTGTTGGTTTGTTTTTTGTATTGTTGTGAAAGCAAAGTAGAAAATTAGCACACCATGTTTAGCTATTTATATTCTGTATTAATTTCTGCAGTTAATATTATTTTCAGATGATCAGTAAAACCTAATGAAAAGATAAAACTGCATTAAGTGTTGAGGTGATACTAATATAAAGGAAATGCTGCGTATTTTAAGAATGTGTTGAACTGAGTGACAAGTGTGAACGCAATTTAAATAATGACAACTTGTTTTTTAAAATTAAATACAGAGTACTCAAATATAATCTTTCTTCAGTTAAGGGGATCATTGCTCTGAGTTGTACATGAGAATATTTTTGATGTGCGTTTCAAATATTTTTGTGCATTATCAAAATAATACAATAAAAAATGTTCCTTTCAGTACATCCTTGGAAAAACTTAGCTAAGAAAGAAATTCTGCTAATGTTTGGTTTTGTTACTTAAAATAAGCTTAGTAGACTCTGATAATGTGCCCCTGAAGTTGTGTGTTTATGGGCATATCTGTGCTTTCATTTGCTTGCTTCTAGCAGACCTTGAACAGCTAAAAAGCCAGTATCAAAACATTTTTGAATCCTTAATCATATAAATTAATCTGTTCAACACCAGTCAGTAAATCTCGCAAGATACTTGTTATATCAGTACTACTTCATAGATCATAATTTTTTAAGCTAAAACCTAAGCTTTGAGATACCTTAAATATGGCCATGTTAAGCCACTTGTAGTAATACTATCTTTTAGGAGTTACGAATGAATTTCATTAGTGGTCACCGTGCCTTGAAAATCGCATGATGAAAAGCATTACCTAAGGAGCTTAAGCAGTGGTTTTCATCTGGTGGCTGAAAAACAAACATTTTGATAGCCTAGATATCTAATTATCTGCATAACCACCACCATGTCTCAGTGGGATTTCTATAATAGATCTGCAAAGCAGGCTTTCCTCATTCAGGATGAGGTGTTTGGGGTTTTTTACATTTATTCCTGTTTCTGAAAGAAAAAAATGTGGAAGTGATGAAATAGAACTAAGTAAAGTCTCTGCTTTTGTTGGGCTGTGTGAGCTTTCATTCTGCTGCTGAATTTGATAGAGATTCCCATTGTAATACAAAAGGAAAGTTTAAGTAGCAGCTCTAGCTCAAAATACTTGATTCCTCTTCTGGCTCAGTCCTCCCTTAACTGCTTAATATTTATCCATTGTATGAAAGCTCTCAAAGGGGTGTGTGTGTTTAATTAGCAGAAAGCCCCAATTCTCTATGCTCTCAATAGCTTTTAATTGCTTTTACAAACTTGGATGGTATAGCTGTATTTGAAGACTATTTAGACCTATATGTAAGGTGATAAAATGGGTAAGTAATGGTATATTCTAGTTCTTACTGTTCTAGTAGTTTATCCAATACAAACCAAAACTGCTACATAAAACTTACTAATTTAAAGATCTTGGTGATCATTGTATACAAATACCATGAAGCTTATCGTTTCATCCTAAGAGGCAAAAGATTGCAGTAGGTAAAAAGGAGAAACTTGGACTTTTGCTTAGGCTTACAGTCAAGAGATCAGTATATTATTTGGTCTGTATATGCCCAATTTTTTGCAGTATGTCACTAATTATTTCTTCCTAGTTACAGTAATATTTCTTACAGATGTCACATGAGCTGCCCCTTTACTGTGACTATAATGTGCTCCTCTCTACTGAAGAGCATGTACATGTTGAACTTTACAGACACTGAAAAAAAGCACTACACTTGTACACCTGACCTATCAGTATGACTTAAATGGTGATGGGCTTTCTGAAAATGGCTAATGTACATTTAAATCTGGATTTAAAAATGTTAATTTGAGCATTTAAAGAAGGGTGCTGCTAAGTGGTCATGCTACAGATGCCTACTTCTAATGCCAGAAATGATGAATGTCTACTTGAAAGCACAGTAAATGGACACTTTTTTTGGTACGTGCTTAGCACTCCCATGTGGATGTAAATGGTACTAAATGTTAGTCATCTTTCATTGCGTTCTTCTTGGAAAGATCGCCACAGGTGGGGTAGTAGCAAAAATAACTGTGCTGAACATTGCTATGAACTCTACTACTGTATTTGCTGCCCTCCTCAAAAAAACAGTTGGGAGAGAAGGAAACTAAAAAAAAAAAAAATACTTATGTTAAAACACATTACCTTCATGTAATAGAGAAATAAAGCTCAGCAACAGAGACAGAACTGGAAAGTCTTTTACAGAGATGAGAGACCATTCTCTTAATTGGATTATTGCAAATCCATTTACCAGGCTCTTAAATTGGAATCTGTTCAATCTCTGGCTTTCTCCTATCAGTAGCCTCTGGCTAGACAGTTTATCCTAAATTGTTTGGTATTAACCCAAATTCTTTTTCTTGTTGCAGTAGATGTGAAATATGATTTACTGTTCTAGAAACAGATCCATTAACTTCAGTGCAAGGTGAAGTCTTTCCATTAACTTTAAATGAACTTTCCCATTGCTCTGTGTTGGTTTTTTTTGTTTGTTAGTGGGGTTTTGGAGGTTTTTTTTTGTTTTGTTTTGGGGTTGTTTTCTTTTTTTAAACTCATAAACCTTGAATCTTAAAGATTCCTGGGGTAATTTTGAAAATGGGTCCAAGCTGTCAGATGAACTGGAACCATTTTTCCTTACTGGCAGATCTAATAGTTATAAACCTCCATTCTCATCGTGATACTTTTACAATATACATGTTTTGGATTTACCTAGAACTCTTATATGGGCACACAAAATTAGAGTGATACTATAAGATTGAACACTTCTGTATTGAAGTGTTCTATTCCAGGCATTGTAAAATCAATGTCTTAAATTCAGTTACTGAGAAGAGGGATCTTAAAAGTAAATATTCCTGTTAGGCATCATTCAAATGAATTTTGCTGCTTAAGTGCTCATGAGAAAAATATCCTACCATGCTAGTGAAGTAACTTTGCTTATAAGTAAGCCTGCATGTGCTACTTTATGATGCTTCTTAGAATCCAAAGAGAAGTGCTGTGAAACAGAATGGAGACAAAGGCTCTTGTTCTAGTATTTATAAGGAAAAGGAAGGAAGATGAAAACACTGAAATAGATGATTTTACATAAAATTGAGCTAAAGCTACACCTAACTTCTAAGAAATGTAGAATTGAGTTGTTTATGTAACAGTTCTGCAGAGAAAACCCCAGACTTACAAGGAAGCAGCAGTACTAAGCACGTCATTCAACAGTATAGCTGTGTATCTGTGCTGGTTCTCATCCATAACTTACAATATAAAAACAAAACCCAGCTCAGTGAGAGGTGCTTGGGGATTAAAGTACTTAAATATTATTAGCAGTTTTTTGTAAGTTGTTACTTCAAGCTGTCACTAATAGTTTCTATAACAGTAACAAAGTGCTGCAATGCTTGAAACATACTGAAGCTTTTTTCTAACTGGCTTAAGTTTCCATGGATTTAACCATATGTTTAAATCTTATTAACCTAGAAAGTAGAATGTAAGAATGTCAGGCTAGATACAGGTAGCTTATGTATTGCATATTTCAGTTCTGAACTCATCTTTCCTAGCAAAACACTCAATGCCTGAATGATGTTTAAATATGAAGTAACGATACTGTGCAGTCTGTGTGTCTGAAATACTGGTGTTGAGGATTCCTTCTCTTCTACTGTAAATCAGGGATTAAAAACTCAGAGAGGTTTGACTTGTTTTCAGTGAAAATGTTTTAATTGCAAAGGACTTGGAGTTTAGCCAATAGGTAGCAGTTTTTCTGTGGCTCTTGGCTGTGTACAAACCTTTTAAGATGCAAACTAGGTGGAAGGAGAGGGCAGACCACTTCTTACTGGGAGGAGCAGTGTGTGGCTTTTTGAATTATTATATTGGCTGCATCCTACATGCAGTCTTATCTGTATTATAGTTGAAAGAAGATGCTGTATTATGCTATTATAGTTAATGTTTGCACTTTTTCAAATGATTATGTAGTTGTTGACCCAGTCCTTCTGCTAGATGAAGAGTGAATGTTTTTGTCCTTTACTTGCTGTCTGTATGGTTAAACATAACTGGTTTTAGTTCTGGTAAATGTCAATGGGAAAAATGCAGATCCCTTGGATACAGTACCTAAGGTGTCTGTGCATGGGTTTCTTCTAGGAGAAATACTCTTCTTTCAAGCTGTGCCTAAATAATATTAATGTCAGCTCTTGCATTTTCTCTCAGCATAATATGGTCTTTAGGAGGTTAGCATTTGTGACACTGCAAAGAATTACTGAAGAAAAATCTCCTTTGTGCCAATTGAGATCAATTTTCACAAAGCATCTTTGCTGAAATATGTTTGAAGATGACTGGGGGGAGGGGGGGTGGTTGCTTTTTAATTAAGAGAAAAGGTGGTCAGAAATGAGTCTGAAATAAAAGCATCTCAAACAGTTGGGGTCCAGGCATGATGCAGGCACATGTGTGTGGAGAGGGGTCTCTGTGGCATAAGCAATACTGGATTCAGTACACAGTGGCTTCTCTAGGAAGGCAAACCGCATTGTACTTATACAGTACAGACAGCTGTAAGCCATCTTTACCTGTCCTTTTGAGCTTCTTTCAGACTGACAGCGTAGTACTAAAGGTGGCAGTACCTAAAACGTGAAGGTCACTTACAAACCAAAATTATAAATGGGGCTGAAAAGGCAGATCTCTGTAAAATCAGTCGTCAGAGAGGTGCCTTCTAATTCAACAGAACATACAATTGGGTGTTACTTCGAGTGAGAGTCACATTTAAGATGAGTGGGCCTGTTTGCTTTCTAAATTGTTATTTTTTTCATTGAAGATGGCTGGAGCGCTGAGAATATCAAGAGGAGATTTATCTCTGCTTACTTTTACCTCTACCATTGAAGTCTTTGTGTGTAAGCCTTAAGCAATACTGTTAAACTCCAACCCCTCTTACATTTTGAGGAACTTAGCAGTGCTTTGTTACTTCTGTAAAACTGGGTTGGCATTCCACTTTTTTTACAGTTTGTTGCTATTCAAAATGCTGCTTATGCTGAAGCCTGTGCTGCTTTGGACTCCTGTCTAACTACGCCTGCTAATTGTCTTTTCTAAATGGCTCAGTACGGGAAGAGTAGGATTAACATTTGAAAAGGCCTCATAATTAACCCTAAAGCCGAAAGGCATTCTTGTCAGACACATCTTTGCACAATTTGTACTTGAAAATAATTTCTAGTTTCAGAACCTAACATGCTAGGACATACATTTTTTTTCCCCTCAGGAATCAATTCTTGCTCCTTAAACGTTTAGCACATTTTCGTTTGTGTTTATTTTTGTGATTCAGGAGAACATGTGTGAGATGTGAAAAAGGTTCTGGTAGGTTTTTAGGTTAGAGTTTGTACCAAGGAACGTGAAAGTAAAAGCAGAAATAATAGTTTGATGGCTGTGATTCTTGTGCTTTCCATAGGACTTTGAGAACTCTCAAGACTTCCCCAAAAACAGCACAAGACCTCACTTTGGCTGCAACATGGTTTCATCCTTATCAGCTGACAGCTTTTCTTGCATGACTTCTCCTAGGTTGGATCCTGTGTATCCATAGCTCTGTATGTCAGTTGGAGTTGTATATTCAACTGGGGAAGAACTAGGCAAGAAAGGGTGTTTGGCTGCTGAGGAACCCTACATGGTAATATAAGAACGCTGTAATACATGCATGATGAGAAGCTGGTAAGATGGCATTGTTCTGTAGCTTTAGGATCCAGTTCTGCAAACACTGTGCAGCAGATAACAATAACAAATTGAGAGACCTTCGGTGCTGTAGTTTCTGCTGATCTTTGCAAACTGCAAATTTCATATGAATTGTTCACAATTAGCAAGAGTTGGCTTTCATGTTGTAAAACTTCCAGGATGACACTTTATAGCTGATACTTTGTTAGGTAACTGAGTGTTATGGTGTGCTGTATACGTGCAAGAGATACTAGAGCTAGGCTGTGATTTGTGTTGCAATCTGTTCACTGTGTTAAACCCAAACCAAAACCAGCTATTGCACTAGCTGTACTTTAAAAAAAGCAATAATGGGAGCATCTTGTAGCTTTTCTCTTCAAAGGTGCTGTCTGTCATGATCACTTCAATGTTGACTGTGAATTTGGTAAAAACATGTTAAAGAAATTGTCCTACGTAGTTTACTTGGCACATAGAAGTTGAAATTTTTTATGGTCAGCCTGTGTACTAATGAATACAGTTGGACTATTTACATGACCACCCAGATCTTTAAAAATCAAAAACCTTCTATCCATTTATGGTGCTAATAATCTCAGATACTGTTAAGAGCTGGTATTCTCTTATTACACATGAACACTAAGGAAAGCTGTTATGACACCTTTTCAATAAAGCTAAATTTCTCTACATTTTAAGCCTGTTCCAAATGCTTTTTATATAAATACAACCCTTTTCTATTTCTGTTTTATATAAAAACTGCAAAAAACAGTATTTTAATGCAGGAAAACATTAGGAGTGTATAGTATTCTAAATTACATGTCCAATTCTAAGTTTTCATACACTTTAGGATAGCTAATCTTCTGAAACTCAGTCTAAAATGTAAGAATTGTGCTAGGTGGGATTAAGGGACAGGCTAGTTTAAAGAAAATCATTCTCTGGCTTCATCACTGTTGAAGGCTTGTAGAATGAGGAAAGGATGTGAAATGGACAAAGCTGTATTAGGAGGACATTGATTATGCAGTGTAGATGCTGACACTTTAAAAAAACTCAAACAACTTGTGATGAACATGACCATGTAACTGTATCTAAAGAACAGAAGTGAAAACATAATTCTCAAGGCAGTTCATAGTAGGACATGATAAAAACACATGAAAGAACCTTAAACTAGACTGTTTATATTGTGAAAGAGCAAAGTAACTTTCTAGCTTTGTTTGAAAGCTTCACATGCAACTTTTTCTTAAGATGAAAAACTATCTTGTGCCTTCTGTTGCAGAAGCTATTGTTGCCTTCCCTCCTGTCTTTGGTTATGATTTTATTGTAGATAATGAAAGACAGCGCACTTCCAGATCTTGCAGAGAGGCATTTTTGGGACTTCCTATCCACAGAGAATACCGAGCCTTTAGTTCTTGTTAAAGGCCCCTTCCTTCCCAGCTTGCAGTTGTGAAAGTATCTGCCTGTGACAGGTATGGCAATCCTGCTGTAGCTGGCTCTTAAATGAGCATGATGCCCTTAATTCATCCAGACACGTGAATGTGTGGAGCGGGTGCCATGTCCAGGTACACTGGTGACACTGCAACACACTTGTCTGCTCTGAAGTGGTTGCACCCTGAGGCTTTGGTCGCTAAACTGCTGTCCTTCATATGCTAGAATAAATTCTCTTCAATCACTTGCACCTAGTACTTCAAGAAATAAACGGGCTTCTCTAAGATCTATTTGATGGAACCTGTGTGTCAGTGCAAAGAATATTCCATGTTTAGAGTAACTTAATTAAAGGCAGAAACAAGCCCACCATCTAGGATAAAACCAGGGCTGGGTGGGGTTTTTGAGTGAAGGTGGATAGTCTAGTAACAATAGTCTGGATTGTCTTCCTACTTGTCTCAGTGCCTGCTTTAAGAGTAGGACACTTGGAAAAGCCAAAGATTGAACAAAGTCATCCATAGTAGTCCTAAGCCACATTGAAATATAACTTTCCTATCTTGATTACTAGATGCTTCAGAGAAAATGGACTGTATTTTTTTCATTTACAAAAAAAGTGCAATATTTATGGAAATACTGAGGCAAATGGCTGCATGTTTCAATGCCCTGCAAAAACAAAACCTTTGCAAGCATGTGACATGCACTTGACCAAAAGTAGGTTTTTTTTAGCTTTAGTATCTGCTGTGTTACAGAAACATGTTTCAGTACACTAGTGTAACTCAGAACTTTCAGCTATTTTCAACGTGCTTTTGACAAGAAGAGTGTTTTTTTATGAATGAAGTGCCTGTGGAAATAAAACTCCAAAAGTTGCCTGCAAGCTCAAATAAAGCATATAAAACCACAGCCCGTACTTGAAGAGAATGGGTGCTAAGTCAGCAGCTGCAGAGAACAGCTAGTCAACAGTCCTAAGCATTGACAGGATTCAAAGACTAAGATAAATTTTGAGAGAAGAATATTATGTTGCTTTCAAGAGTTTACTGTGTTCATTAAACTTCCAATGCTTCTGCTTGGGCCTTAACTCTGTAACTTGGCTATCTTTAAAGAAAAATTAGTTCATTTGAACTATTCTATTTTTATGCTTATTTTTATGCCAGTCTCTTCTCTGGTGGGGATTTTTGTTTGCTTGTTACATAGAGTTGTTTTTTGACCTGTTAAAAGTGGAGTACCCAAATGCTTTGATTCCTCAGTTTGGCACAATAGAGTTTTTTGTTAAGTGCAGAATTAAAGGGAGTGTGCATTTTATTACACTGATGCTAGGACTGAGGAGGAATAATTTCCATGGAAAGCACTGTAGTGCTAAAACTTGTATATGTAGTTTTTTGGGGTATGCAGAATATTAGTAAAGTACTTGGATATATTTTGCTGTTAATTTCATGCTTTAAAAAGAGGCTATTTGGTTATAATTTAAATTGGAGAAACTGATTTTAATGTTGCAACAACTATTATTTTAATTTGAAACATCCACTTATGTACTGGTATCTTAGAGCAAAAGTTGCATTTTATCACATTAATTTCGATAAAATTTTTTAATTAATCTCATTTTATGTGGAATTTAATCTCTGGACACCCTAGAATTGGCTATATGCCACTGAAACCAATATTTCAACTGCATACATAGGGAAGGAAGGCATTTTTTTAATCTAGTTCTTGACTAGACTGAGAAGGAAGTGAGGCTAAATTACTCTTGTACAAAGAAAACAGGCAAAAACAGTAATGTGTTTCAGCTGTGCTGAATAGTTTAGCTTCTTATTTTCACAGTACAGAATTTAATTTTTTTTTGAGACTCAGATTTAAAATGTCTTTAGTTCAGCTAAATTTTCACCTGGTTTTATATATTTTTTCTAATAGATGCATTTTATTGGTGCACATTGTAATTAACCACTGAATTTCTGCCAAATATGGACAAAATAAAAGCTGGATTCTGTTCTGCCAGTTTAAATCTGTTCTTAGTTTTTCTCTTTTGTTTAATTCATGGCTGAGGAAATGTCTATTTGCTGTTTAGATTAAAGAGACAGTTGCCTTAATTGCTTAGAGGAAAACTGACTGTGACCATTTGAAGCTTTATGTATTTCTGAAATTGCTGTAACTTCTGTATAATTGCAATAAAACGTTTTTAATACAGTTCAGCCATTATTTTACGAGCAACTTGTCAGTATCGTTACTGAATGTTCAACTGTTTAAAATAATAATTTTTTTAACACCACCCTATTTAATGGATAAGCACTTTATTCTGTGCATTTTTTATTTTGGGGGATCACTTTAAAGAAGGAGCATTGTGGGTAAAGCATGAATACCCTTTCTGTTACCAAGGGGATATCAAGAGCACTTACTAAACCCACTGATGCTGCAGCAAATTATTGGGAAGACCATACAGTGGTGTTTTTCAACATCTAATTACCTCTCGTAGGGCCTAAATTTTTTATTGCTGATCAGCTGGAAAAAGTGCACTAAGGTGTGTACTGTAGGGTGTGGAAAGTTACCCTCAAAACCACTTGTGGGTGGGTCGGGGGGATTGAGGTGTTTGGGTGTGTTTTGTGTTTGGGGGTTTTTATTTTTTTATTTGGGGCAAAGGAGGAGAGCTGCACGGCTTTTTCCTCTGAAATGTAAGTAGCCCTCTTCGAAGTGTCTCTGTGCTATTCTGCATTTGCCAAGCAGTTATGGAACCTAGAGCTGGGACATGGTTCTAGGTTCTTCCTTGGGTCTGAAAACAGAGACTTTCGGTGTATTACCTCGAACTGCCAGTTTTTTGTGTTCGGGAAGGGGGAAGAAGGATCATCTGTATTTCCTTCCCTTCTAAACCGCTGAAAAAATAGCTGTTGCGTAAGGAGCATTTCAAAGCAAGTCCTGGGGGCAAGGAGGGGAGTGCTCACTTTTTTTGTTGTTTTTTATTCTTGGTGGTTTTTTTGCACGAGCTCGACATACGTGCTTATCTTTCATCCTCCATAAACTTCGGCTCTGTCCCCTGTTGCGGGGCGGTGTCGGGGCGTGGCCCCGCTCCCGCCCCAGGCCCGGCAGGCCGGGGTCAGGGCGCCGCCGGCCTCGCCTCCCGCCGCCCCCGCCATCTTAAACCGCTACGCGCCGGTAGCGAGGCGAGGCCGCTGTTCCCGCAGCCCTGGGAGATGGCGGTGCCGAGCTCGGCAGCTTGGACGTGGCTGCTGCGGCCGCCCACGGCCACCGAGCTGCTGCTGGTGGCCCTGTGCTGGCTCGGCTGCTACTGGCTGCTGCGGCGGCGGCCGCGGGAGCTGTCGGGGCTGCCGCCGGGCCCCGCGCCCTGGCCGCTCGTGGGCAACTTCGCCTTCGCCTTCTGCCGCCTCCGCTGCTGCGCAGGTGGGCGGTGGAGGTGCAGGGCGACCGGCTCTCCCCGCCTTCTCGCCCATGTCTTCCTCACCGGCCTCATGTACGGCAGCGTCTTCCGGCTCTTCGTGGGCAACCGCCCCATCATAATCCTCAACACCTTCGGGGCGGTGCGGGAGGCGCTGGTGCAGAAGGCGGACGTGTTCAGCGACCGGCCCTCTGTGCCCATCGTCCTCATGATCACCCACCACAAGGGTAAGCGCCCGGGGGCGCCCCGAGCCCCGCTCGGGAGCTGCCGCACACCCGGCGATGTCCACGGTGATGCTTAGGAGCGGTACGGAGCGGGAGCTGCTCGGGACCGTGGCTGCTCTCCCGAAATTTATAAATAACTCCCGCGAATTGTGGACTGAACCATTTACTTGCTTTTTGCTCCTCGCTTGTGTCCCTCGCCCTGCTGCTGACAGAAGGCACTCAGAGAGAAACTCGCCCTGGCTCGAGGTGGACGTGCAGCATCCCCGTGAAGTTGGCGGTGCTGTACTGTGCGCCACAGAGCACCTTTGGGTGGCTGAAATGCCTGATCCCTTTAGATCTGTGTACAGTAAAGGGACTGAGGAGCGGCGGAGAGAGCTGGGGTGGTTTAGACTGTTGGAGACGAGGCTCAGGGGAGACCTTCTCGCTCTCTACAACTGCCTGTAAAGGGGGTGCAGCCAGGAGGGGGTCGGTCTCCTGGGTAACAAGCGATAGGACGAGAGGAAATGGCCTTAAACAGCCCCAGGTGAATTTTAGGTTGGGCATTAGGAGGAATTTCTTCAAAGAAAGGGTGATTTGACGATGGAGTGAACTGCACAGGGAGATGGTGGAATCAGCATCCCTGGAGGTGTTTAAGGAAAGACTAGACATGGCACTTGGTGCCATGGTCTGCTTGATACGGCTGCCTGCTTGCAAACTACTGCTGCTGTGATGTTTGCGAATGTGTTATTCTGCTTGTCAAAGCTTACTGAGCGTATTTGGATTTGGGTTTTTTTGGGTTTTTTTTGGTTTTTTTTTTTTTTGGTTGGTTTTTTTAAGAGGTCAAAGGAGAGTTACTAGCTTTTGCCAAAAAAAAGGCACGAAGAGTTTAAACACATGATTGCAATACTGCAGGTAGAATTTCTTCATGTTTAGTTCTTAGGTCATTATGGATCTCAGTGTTTATGGAAATCTACTCACTCTTTTTCAGTTTAGGAGGTGTTTTTCAGTTTAGGAGGTAAGAGAAGGCTTATTAGTGTGCTAGCTTGTTGTGAAACTTTTGTTTTTTCTAAGGCTAGATAAATCTATTTTTTAAGTACCTGAAACATTTGTCTTCCTTTTTTTTTTTTTTTCCCTGTACCAGAATTGCTTTAGTAAAGAGGAGAAGAAAGTGAGGGACCTAGGTCATGTTTATTAAAATGCTGTCAGGTACCATTGCTGAAATAAGTGTAAAGAATAAAAAAAAAAAAGATGAATTATCTTGGTTTAATGATATTGGTCCAAGACAGATCTTACTGGCACATTGTTATCATGTGTATTTTTAGGTACAGTACTTTAGCAAGCACTGGAGGAGGAAAGGGGTAGAGGAGTTAGATAATTTTAGCAGTGCTGTAAAACCTCATGTTCAGGCTCATGGCAGATTTCTTTTTCCTTAAATGCCATGAATTTCATCTGTTTCTTGTTCTCTGTCAGACTTTTTTGAATATGGTGAAGCAGAGTAGCCCGGGCAGTTGGCAGCTTCCACCAGTGGGTGCTCCAGGAGAGCTGAAAGTACCAGGAGCGTGTTGTCCACAGCCAGAGCGTGCTGCAACCAAGCCCATGGACGGTGCCTGTCTGTGTTGCGCTGTGGCAGGGACACTGTGTTGCTTCTTGGTTTGGTTTTATCTGGAAAGTCACCATAGCTGTGCTCTGCCCAGTTGTCCATAAAACATCCCTAGCTGTTCTGTAGTGCTTGTGTTAGCTGGTGCAGCATGCTGAATTGCCACAGATGCAGGAGTACTGTAGAGTGCACCTCAGAGATGGTGTGCTCTGAGTGCACAAAGGGAAGAGTCGGTGAATATGGGCAGTGGAGGGCCACCGCCCCCGCAGGCTGGTTCTCCAAAAGCCAGTGGAAGTTACAGATGCTGTCAGGTGCTGGCTTGGGTTTAGTGGTGGCATGAGGAGATGACTGAACCTCTGCGATGCTGCGTTGGTGCTAATGAGTGTTGCTTTTTTCGTGTGTGGTTCATGAAGGAGGTAGATGGGTTGTGCCTGGGGGAGAGCAGGTAGAAGTATCAGAAATGGCAAATACTACATTTCAGCAACTTGATTAGCAAAGGAGGGAGGCCTTCTTGGCTGGATAAAAAGAGCCATAAGAACTTAAGGGAGAAGGTAGAGGTCAATTCTTAATTGAAGTCTTCTGCACATATGTCTGCAGGAAGAGAAATAGTAGACTGAGGAGAGAAAAGAGATTTCTGTGGTTTGGTTTTAGTATTTTTAGTTTTTTGTATTTTATAGCTACGAAAGGCAACAAAGACTGACTCTGCAGAGTAGATGGAGTCTGTGTGGTTGTCTGCCTGTATAGCCCTGCCCTGTGCATATCCAGATGTGGATGTCTCACAATACAGAAGTTGAATGTTATTAAGTGTCATGACTGCTGTATTTGTCAATGTTCCCAGTATTGTAGCAACACTAGAGCTAGCAGTAAAAAACGGGGGGAGAGGGAGGAGAGGAAGTAAGCCTTTGCCAGAATGTGTGTCTTGTAAGGATTTTAATCTTTTCCATCTAAAATGGGGAATAAAATGAACTCTCTGGTTATGTGAGTTTGTTGGTTGTATTGAAAGGGTTTCATTATCAGCTCGTAGAAATTAGGCCCCTATAGTGAGCATGAAGTCCTGGTTATTGTTGCTTGAGAATTTATTATTGTATTTCCTTCTGGGTTTTTTGTTGGTTTTGTTTGTTTGTTTTGCTTTGCTTTAGTTTGTTTGCAGGGGAGGTTTTTTTTGTTGTTTGGGGGGGGGTGGTTTAAAAGTAGAGATGTCTGTGCTGACTAATGTGACCTTTTAGGGCAGGCAGATTTTCTCTGAAATCAGCAAAGGACTGTTCCATTATTATAGCTTGGTAGTGATGCAGTTGAGAGTTTGCTTTCTTCTCTTACCTATGTTATTCTATCTTTATGCTCTTCTTCTTCCTTAATCTCTCTCCTGTGTTATTCTTTCCCAGTTTACAAATCAGTTATTAGTATTGTGCAGCAGTTTGGGGCTTGGGGACATCAGAAAACACCCACGCTCTCTGCAGGGCTGCTGGAGAGGCTCACTGGGTGGGGGGAGGTGTGTTGTTGGTGTTAGCTTTTCTGTGGGGCTAGGGGAGTCTCTTTTACCTTCAAGACAATAGGTCTGTTTTCTTTATGAAAGTATTTGGATCCTAAACCTCATTTTCCTAACAACAAAAAAGGGAAGAGGTTGTGGATGCATAGCGTGTTTTGGAAATATTTGTTTAGGGATAGAAATGGCTTTGTTCCAAGAAATCCATGTTTCTTTCACAACCCAGCTACAAACCCTGGAAACTCAAGTTGGTTCATGGGCAAATTCAGCCTTAAATACACCTGTTTTTTCACTTAACCTACTTGAGGACACCAGTGCTAACAGGAAACAGTTGAGAGAGGAAATCTGGAAAGTTTTTGGTTCTGTTTTTGAAGGACCAGGAAGTGGGCGTTTGAATAGATTGCCTAAGGAATGTCTTCATGTAGAGGAGATGAAATTCAGCTGATTCTGGGCTTGTCTTGACTCTTCCTAATGTTCTTGTTTAGGATGTTTGAAGCTGGGTCATGTGTTGTGTCCTTTTAGCATTAGGGGCTAGGAACATTAACTTGTAATAGAAATGTAGGTAATGTTAAATATTGAAACATGGTGCATCTTCCAGTACTTACGTACTACTTCTGTTTTCTTATGGCCATTTCTCCTATTAAATTCAACATTAAGATTTGCAGTTGACAGAAGAATTGATGTTGCTTTTATAAAGTAACTTTTTGTTTTCAGAAAAAAACCAATGTAGTGTCACTTTACTAGAAGAACAAATCCAGAACTAGGTCATGTTTGATGACTAAACTTTCTCAGGTTAACCATGGAGTACATTAGAAATAGCAGGTTGTGTATTTGTTACCCTGTGGTGTCTTTGGTGTGGTCTTTTGATTCAACAAAAGAGATGTTTCTGTTTGTAAGTGAGTAATAGGGATTTAATTTAAACGGTGTTTCATAATGACACAATTATGCAGAGCAATTGCCTAGGGCCATCAAAACTGTTGGGATGCAAATCAAGCAGGTTTTTGCCAAGTGTCTCTGAACCTGTCTTCACCTTCCCAGTTTTCTCACAGTGTATTTCTCCCAGTGTGAGTATCCTGTATTTTTATTATAAAGAAAAAGCTTGCTTGTAATAGAAACACGTGAAAAAAGTATTGAGAAGTTTGTATAACATGAAGGGGAAAAAAATGCAAATCAGTTTGTGTTTTAATGTCTTCTGTTGTGCCTTGCTGAAGGAGTTCATGTCTCAGGATGTGGAGGAGAAAAGACTATATCTAACATATGTCCCAGACTAACATTTCCCTCTTCTCGATCTATTTGTGTCTTGCAAAGTGTAATGAACTAGTGATGTAACTTGGATATTCATTTCACTGATTAGGAAAAGGAGAGACAGTGTTTCCAAAAGCTATTATAAAGAACCTTGTGTTCTTCCTTTAGCTCCTAGCCAAGTGCTTGGGGGAGATTTGCTGTTACCATTTCCCTCTCTTCTGGCTCTTGGGTTGCAGGCCTGTCTATTTCTTATTGAAAACTGGGCATTTTGGTTTCAGACTCTCCCTTTTCCTTTCAGGTGTTATTTTTGCACCTTATGGCCCTGTCTGGAAGCAACAGAGGAAATTCTCTCTCTCAACACTGCGTCATTTTGGAGTAGGGAGACACAGCTTAGAGCCTAAAATCATTGAGGAGCTGAACTTTATAAAGGAGGAAATGCTGAAGCATGGAAAGGATTCATTTAATCCCTTCCCAATCATTCGCAATGCAGTGTCCAATGTTATCTGTTCCATGGCCTTTGGCAAGCGTTTTAACTACGAAGATGATGAGTTCAAGACGATGCTGAAGAACATGGCCCGCGCCCTGGAGCTGAGCGTGAACAGCTACATGATCCTGGTCAACATCTTCCCTTGGCTCTACTACCTTCCCTTTGGGCCTTTCCGGGAGCTTCGGCAAACTGAGTTAGATATTACTGCTTTTCTGAAGAGAATAATTGCCCAGCACAGGGATACACTGGATGCAGCAAATCCCAGGGACTTCATTGATATGTACTTCATCCATGCGGAAGAGGAGAAGAACAACAAGGAGAGCAGTTTTAATGATGATTATCTGTTTTTTATCATTGGTGACCTCTTCATCGCAGGCACAGATACTACTTCCAACACGTTGCTGTGGTGCCTGCTCTACATGTCTCTTTACCCTGAAGTGCAAGGTAAGATTATTTTATTCTAGGTGATTTATTCCAGACTGTAAAGCTCCAGATGGATTCTCAGAAACAGAAGCAAGCAGTGGCAGTGAAGAAATCATTTGGAGTGCCAATGGTTTGTGTGTACGTATAATTTGAAGGCTGGTGTGTAATCAGACATCTTCTGTCCTGCTGTGCTAGCATGGTTTCTAGGTTAGTGCTATATATTAAGTGCTAAATGGCCCTTTAATCTGTGAATTTCTTCTGTCTTTGGACAATTTTATCTTTCCCAAGCAGTTCCAGAAAAACTTTAGCACGTTTGAAAAACTTTGGCAGTTGTGGCATTCCAGGCATATAGTAGTGATAGAAGATGTGTGAAGACCGGAGTGGTAAGGTCTGCTTTTATGCCTCCCTGAGCAGGGAGGTTCTTGAGTCTAGTGACAGAGTCTGGGGAAGTGAAACACTACCTATTGTAGAGGAAGATCAAATCAGAGACAGCTTAAGCAAACTGGACTTGCACAAATGCACAGCACCATCTGCCAGTGTCATTAGAGGGCCTCTCCCCATCAGTCTTGAGTGGTCATGGTAGTTGGGTAGGTTGCTGATGATGAGGGGCATGATGAGGGGCAGGGGGGGAAGACACATGGAACATGTGACCACAAAACAGAGGCAGAGCAAAATGGTCTTGTTCAGTGTTAGGGAAGGATGACTGAGGGGAAACCTTATGCTGTCTACAGCTATCTGATCAAAAGATGCTAAGAAGATGGAGGCAGTCTCCCCTGAGGTGTGCAGTGGAGGGAAGGGAGGCAGTGGAGACAACAAGAAAATTCCAATCAGATACTCGGAAAACAAATTGCCCTGTGAACATGGCAAAGGAGTGACACAGATTGCCCTGAGAGTTAACAGAATCTCTGTCTTTGGTTCAAAGCTAAGTGGGACATGACCCTGAGTAGTCTCATCTACTCAGTTGGATCTGCCTGGAAAAATCTCTTTAAATAGGTCAAGATCATGGTTTATTGCACAAAGTCAACCAAACTGTTGACAAAAGATTGCAAAACAGGGCACCAGTACTGTACATGGGAGAGAGAGTTCACTGGGGACAAATGTAAAGTAAACTTTTATTGCATAGGCTTATTCTTCTGGTTTTGATGTTGTGTGTTATCACTGCTTGACTTGATATGCAGTTACATGGATTAGATAACAAATGGAATCTAGAAGAGTTTTGTGGTTTTTTAACCTCTTTTTCTTCTGCCTGGTACTGTATGTGTATGTGCTGGTCAGTTTTCACTTTTCTGCTGACCTCTTAACAGTTTCATTACCTCTGTCTGATTTCCCCTTTCCTTATGTTGTGGCTCTTGTCAAGTAATCTAAATATGCTCAGTAGTCCAGAGTGTATCACCTTTAGTATCCCATTCCTTACATCCTGATTACCTTGGAGTTACGTATGGGCCTCTTTTTTGTTTATTTCTAGTAACACATTTCTCTTAAATGTATTTCCTCCCTAGAGAAAATACCTGAATCATGTATCTTTTAGAAGTAGCAAAAGTTGCTTGCAGACATGGAAAGGCAAACTAAGGGCTATCAGAGGAAAAAAAAAGTCTTTTTCTCTTTATAAAATAGTTTTGCTTTTTACAGGGAAATAGAGAGTGATGTGTATGGACAATATGGTGAAGTCATGGCACGTATTTAGTTTGTTCTGTTCCCTGACTTTGTTTTGGTCCTTGGCTTCTGAAGATGTGTGAGATTTTTAAATATGTGAAAAGTAGTGGAGCAGTTCAAATAACATGCTGTTGCAGAGACTGCTGAAGTCTACATTTTGCGGCTGGTAATGTGAGCAGCAGTTTGGCTGCTCTCTGTATAGTTCCTCTGCATAGTTCTCTGTACAGTTCTATTATAGCGTATAGAAATGAGTTGTTCGGGTTAAAGCATTGGTGTGACATTCAGCATGAGACAGCTTAATTTTTTCATTTTTTGTTATCTATTGAAAACTTTATTTATTTTTTTAGATTACTGTGGACATGCATGCCTGAATATAGGGCTATAGTATCTCCCTAATAAAAGTAGCAAACCTCCACAAAGAAGGTACTGGAGAGCCATGCTGTCAGCACATCCCTTGCTGTATTTTTTGTATTTTATAATGTTCCTAATGCATGAGCTTTTCTTCTGGCAAACCCAGTAGGCGGCAGCAGCGGCTCGTTAGACACAGTTCAGGAAGCACTTGTGGATGCTGCTCGGGAAGTGGGGACAGTTTTTTTCATTGAGCTTTTATTTAATCTTGTATCACTGCTGAGAGGAGAAAAGACCAAAAACTCAGAGTATCAGCTGCTTGGTTGGAAAAGGCAAGCAGGACAACCACAACGCATGCAGGATATAAAGGGTAGAAAATGAAAACTGACTTTTATTATTTTTGATTAAAGGTTAGTTCCAAGGTCTCCTCTTTCAAGATTGTCTTTTGTGGTGTAGCCAGATTGCAAGTTACCTGCAAGAAAAGGCACATCATCCTGTATATACATAGGTGAAGCAAATCCTGAAATTTGGAAACTTCTATGAAGAGAATTACTTGCATGCTGAGCCTTCAGTGAAGTGAAAGGGGCAAGTAAATAGTTTGGTATTTTTTGCTTTCCATGAATGAGAAAGTAGATAAGCTCATGAACATTTCTGACTTTGCAGAAGGGCTTTGTGGGAAAGGAGCATCTGCTGCTGTCTTTGGGGTAAATGGGATGTAGCTGAGTTTAGGTTCTGTAAATGGAAAGTAGGAGATGGCAAGAATGAGTTAAATAGCTTCAATGCTTGCAGTAACAGCACCAGAATTCCTGCTCCAGAATGAAGTATCTAAAGCAGCTTCGTGAAAAACTTTCCCATCACCTGACACTCAGGCACACACTGCATGCAGTTCTCTTACTGTTGAAGTTTTTAATTGCAGAGCAGAAAGCTTGATGCTTTCATCATTCAAATTACTATGTAGGTAAACTGCTGCAGTAAGATTATGAATACATTTGGAGTAGCAGCAGGACTTTTCCTGTACTTCTCCAATACTAAAGGGCTAGCAATGTCTGTCATTTCAGTACCTTTACTCTTGACAGTTGTCAAGATTGTGCTTGGTCATTTTTATCTTAACTGAGTCTGTTCCTAAGGCTAATGTTGGCATAGCTGTTTCAACTGGGAATGACATCTTGAAGTAATCTTTGAGAAATCTTTGTAAACAATGAAGCAAACATAGTCAGATGAAATTGAGATGATGTCTTCTCGTGTATTATGTCTTTTGACTTCTTTATTTTCCTTGCTTCCTTTGAATAGAAAAGGTTCATGCAGAAATTGAAGCAGTTCTAGGACGTGACAAAGTCCCCTCTCTTGCTCACAAGGCTCAAATGCCCTTCACAGAGGCAACCATTATGGAAGTGCAGAGAATGACTGCGGTTGTTCCCCTTTCAATTCCTCGAATGGCCTCAGAAACTGCTGGTAAGCTTTTCTAGAGACTTGTTACTACACCATTTCCTCTGGGGATGCAGATCTGATGGGACAGCTAGTGATAACTTACGAAGATCTCATTTACATATTATATCTGTAAAACAAATATGTAAAATGCTCTGTATAGGGAGTAGGTGGCCTTGACATACTCCTCTGTGTAAGAAGCATGTCTGACCTGACATCCAGCAGGATTTTTCTAATCTTGAGTGATTTCTTCTGTGGGGGTCAGCTGGTACTGACTAATGTGCTTAGTCACAGTTGGCAACTGAGACTCCACCTTTGTACCTGAAACAGCAGAGTTGTTTTTGGCATTCTGACACAGAGGTCTGACAACATCACTTTAGAGTAGTTGGTTTGCTAAAGGCTTATACCGTTGACCTCCACATGTACAGAAAACATTAAGAAATATTCTCTTCCAATTCATCAATGTGATTTCTAAATATTGCTGAGCACTGGCTAGAGTCAGTGTGAAATAGCAATACTTGTCTTTTAAACCCATTACTGAATTGATCTGCTTTTTAAAATGTTTTGTTTTGCAGGACAGTGAGGTGCAACAAGCTGAAATGAAACTAATCATTTTGAAACCCTTGTGTGACAACAATTCAAAATCCATCCTTTGACTGTGGTGGGGCTCTGTGACAGCACAGGAGCAGGAGGAAAGTGGGTCACTGCATTGACATGTTGCAGAGTGCATTTCTGACAATTGCTGCTTCTTTCTCTCTGCAGAAGCTGTTGGTGTAACTTGATGTCTTTCCAGCTCCTCAGGCCGGCGTGATTCTGACTCAAGCAGGGTAGCAGAGATCACCTTTGCCTTAAGCTTTTGCTAGATTTGCAGCCCACAGCTAGGGATCAATATAATTTTTTGTGACATCTTCTAGTTGTCTTTTTAATGGTATGTTTCCCATGTTTCCTTCTAGCAACTTGTCACATCTCTGTCTCTGCTTTTGTTTAAAGTGCTCCAGGGATATACTATTCCTAAGGGGAGTGTGATTGTGCCCAACCTGTGGTCAGTACACAGAGATCCTAACATTTGGGAGAAGCCGGATGAATTTCAACCATCAAGATTTCTGGATGAAAATGGCCAGCTAATAAAAAAAGAGTCATTCATTCCTTTTGGAATGGGTAAGACAATCCACGTGAAGTCGTTAGTTGGGTGGGTGGGTGGGTGGGTGGTGGTGTTTCAAGCATAGGGCCTTGGGGGTAGGAGATGTAAAAGTTGCACATAGGAGCAATTACAGAAGTAGATTTATTATCACAGTTGGTGGCTTCGCAAAATGGTTTGGGTTCCTAAATAGCTAGTCACCAGACAGAAATTATAAATTGTCCTTTGATACTGCTTTTGCTGCGGATGTAAATACTCTTAATATGAAGTAGTACAGCTGAGCAAAGCTTAGACTCAAATGCAGGAGGCCAGAGCTTCAGAGTTCATAGCTTAATAGTAGTTTGAGCCTGTTTTGGACTATGGTAGCACAGGAATTACATGTGTGTTAACAAACAGGTCAACTGTATAAAGCCAGTAATACATCTCTTCTAACTGTTCTGTAGGTAAACGTGTGTGCATGGGAGAGCAGTTGGCAAAAATGGAGCTGTTCTTGATTTTTGCAAGTCTAATGCAAAGTTTTACCTTTCTGTACCCTGAAAATGCTGCAAAACCATCCATGGAGGGAAGGTTTGGTCTAACTTTAGCTCCATGTCCATTCAACATAATAGCTTTGAAGAAATGATGCGACGTCAACAAAGATTAAGCACAGAAATACTGCACTTTTAAAATGCAGCTCTTTTTTTTTTATTTCCAGCTCATTTTGTTACTTTCTTTCCAGAAAAAACCCCCAACTGCGTAGGCTTTCCTAGCCAGTGAGAATGATCCATTTAGACTTCTGGAAAGAGAAGATTTTTTTTGTCAACTGTTGCATTCCACAAATGAACTGACAGCATAGTTTTTAATTTGATATTAAAACTTGGTGGGCTTAAGCTTTGTCTATTACTATCAGTTAGTCAAATGTTGATTTGAAAGAATGGTCCAAAACATTTGTTACATTTATAACAATATACATTTATAACATTTATATCTAGAAAATGGTAATTGTAAAAAATTGTGAAAGCAGCACATAAACATTTCATTTACCAAAAGAATGAAGCACATCATGTAATATTAAGAGTATTAATGAATGAGAGATTGTTAGCATTTTCTGTGGAAAGAAACATTGTAACTGAGCTTAAATAATTACATATACTTTTTGGAAATTAATGAATGACATTACTTTTAACCTTGGAGGGTTCTTTTTTGCGAGTAACTCATAGTTGTACTAGGTTGGATCAAATCAGTCTGGATTCCTGGATCCAAGCATCCTTGACATTCAGGGCTCACTATAAAAAAGCAGGTACCAACTCTGAAAACCCAGGATTTAAGGCCAAATGAATCCTTGGATATGCCATATTCTCAACAGGAAATGAGTATGCAGTATCTGGATGCAGATGTTTTATCTCAGAATATAAACTAGAGTGGAATTCTCTAACAAGAAACAGCAGAAGTTTGTTCTCTCTGGTGCCAAACATATTCAAGACATCTGTGCTGCCTCTTGGCATTCAGTGTTTCCCTCATGGCAGCAGTGGCTGCAGGCTGGACGAGGCCAGCAGCTGCTCACTGGGGACAACGCTACATGTGTAGTCCTGAAGTCAAGGCTTGCACTCAGGTTTTTCATCCACAGGCAGTGTGGACAGTACTGCCACAACCTCTGGCTTTGGGAACTGGAGTCTTCAAATACGGCGTCACTCCAGCAGTACAGGTGAAGGCCTTACACATTTACCATGAACGGAAGGAAGCTGACAAACTTGAGGTTTGAATATAATGGCTCTCTCTGTTATCTTCCCTATAGAGTAAAAATATCTGTAGTTCATATAGTATTAGTGTATCAGTACCTTACTCTTTTCACATGCAGAATCTTAGTGCTGGTAACCACTGTCAAACCAGCTGCCAAGGAAACCTCATGTAAATTGTTTCAGAGCAGGGCATTCAGTCTTGCCTTGTATTTCAAACATGGAAAGAGATCTTTTGGGGGGAATATGTAACAATTAACCTTTAAATGGATGTTCTTAATCATTCTTAAATCTCTTTGCACTCCTTTTGATCTATCAGAATTTCGTATCACATAAATTAAGTTCTTACATACTCTTCTAAAGATGTTTTTTCCCCTCACTGGAGATCTAGAGAATACCAGGAGCCCTGCTAATGTCAGGTTTACAAGACTGGAATGTGAATTTGAATGTCATTTAGAATTGGGTATTCCATAGCAGAAACTAAACCTAAATTGTGAAAGAAGAGACAACTTTTCAGCTTTAATGTCTGGTTTTGTCACTTTTAACCTTGAAGTTTTAAAATCCAGGTAGTGCCTAACAAAGACTGTAAGATAGTTATTTTGCATTTAAATTAAGGTTTTCTGTTACCTGTTTTGAATAACAGAGTGCCTTAATTTCAGAATTATGTACTTGGTTGTTCTCCCACTGTTTGTGTGAGAACTTTCAGTTCTTAGATAGGTTAGCTTTGGACTGTATAGGCTTATGGGTTTGGGGTTTTTTGGTATGAAATTTTTGAAAAATTAGTACAATATAAAGTTGAGTTTCATACCAATGCTAGTGAACTTGCTCTGAAACGTCACAGTACTGGAGAATTAAGCACTTTCTTTAATTTAATTTTGTATTTTCCAATGAAGAAGTACATTCTATAGAGTTAGGATTTTTGTCTGGAAATCCTAAAATTATGCTTAATTGAGAAGCTAAAATTAAGTGCTGATAATATTTATCTTTCTGTTGAAATGCCTCCTTAAACAACATAATGATGTTGGTGTGCAACTGATGACTTGTACAAAATACCTGTCCTTTTAATCAATGAGGACACATTTGAAAAGCACTTTAGTATTTTTTTACAGATTCCAAAGAAGATGCTATTCACATAATCCCTTGGTATGTGAAACTGTACATATTAGTGCTTGTTTTGCCTGCTGAGTTTAGTTTAAAATGTCACCTTTGAAAACTATCCTTTAAAAATTAGCCTTCTACAAAAACTACTTTGAGAATGTGTTTTTTGGTGATACCTGTAATCAAATGCTGCATCGTGCGACAAGCTGAAATTACTGGTGAGAAGTTCTAACCATGTCAAGGTCTGCTAGAATACAGGATGCTGTTGGAAATGACAATAAAGACCTGCCTTTCATACCTTCCAGGTGCACTGAAATTTTCACAGGATACCATAAAAATAGCTAAACAATAGCATAAAGGCAACAAAATCTCTGTGGTTTTCAAAGTGTGTTGCCATCTTTGGCAAACTGTAAAGCGGTAGCAGATTTGGTTTGTGTTTGTAAATGTATCCTCCCCCTGTCTTTTTTTAGCAGAGGAAGCATCTCAAATTCCTTGTTGAAAAATATATGTCCATGTAAGTGAGTGACTGTTTCTGAATGCTGTAAATAACTAACTTTATTTCTAAAATTACTTTGCTTCAATGTGTTTTTATTTTGAATAAAGTAATTCCCAAGTGAGTGTTTCAGAGCTTTGCGTAGTCATTTCAATGAGTTCCACTTACTGAACTTGTGGTGTTTGGCATCTTACATCTTGCAGAAAAAGCTTTTGAGCAAGAAAATGTTAAAAATGCTTTGGATGAGGAGGAAGGAGGTGGGGAAATAAAGTGAAATTAGGAAAATAACACTGCCAGGCATGTTATGATCAAATGATAGATTATGTTTTAAAAACACTGTTACCCAGAATAAAAGAAGAGGGAAGGGTAGAGATCAGGAAGATAAAGAGCATATGAATTGTCAGCAGGAGATGTGCAGTCTGCAGGAAAGAAAATCTTGGGCAGAAGTTGAGGTGTAGTATTTTTTGGACTCCTGGCGTAGAGGGAGGTGGAGGGCAGAGGGGGAAAGGGGTGCCCAGGGGGAGCCTGAAGTAGAGGGCAAAGAGCCTCCGAGAGGCCTCAGGGGAAAGCAGGAGATTCTTCCTCATGGAAGGGGGTGGGCTGAGCAGGAGTCAACTGAAGTGCTTTTGGGGAAGAGATGGGTATCAACATTGGTGTTAACCAGGAGCTGGGCACTCGGGAGCAACAGCTGTAGGTGGAAATCTTGTGTCTTATGCCCTGGCTTCAGGTTGCAGGTTACTTGGCATACTGCTGGTTTTGTTTATTTTTTTTGGGTTTGTTTGGTTTTTTGTGGTATTGTTTTTTTTTTTTTTTTAGGAAAATTAATTAATTACCACTCAGCTGTCATTTGTATACACAAAGTTCAGTAAGGGTGAGTCTCTGGGTAAAGCTGTTTCCACAGCCACTTCCTGCTCCTGCCTAATCCAAGTGAATTTTTTTGAGGTAGGTTTGTGGTACAAAGTGCAGAGATATGAGAATACAACACTTACTTTATTTGAATAAAACAAGCTGCTTAATGTTTACCCTGATGCTAACTCAAGTAGTAATTGCTGTGTTGTCAGCTGCTGCTGTTGCTGACTTGAAGTGCAGGTCTTTCTGGTGATAAACAAATTAGATGGAAAATCAGGGCAGTCTGCATCTGATATGATTCAGCTGTTAGCGTTTGTAACAGAAGAATTTTTGTTGTTGTTGTTTTATTATATATCTTGTGCTAGACTGGAAATAATGTCCTCTTCTAGTCAAGAAACGTTTGTTGTGGAGAGAGAGCTTCTAATGATGTGAACAGGAAGAACATCGTGGTGCTAGAGAGTATCCAGAGAAGGGCAAAGAGGCTGGGGAAGGGTCTGGAGCACAAGTCCTGCGAGGAGAGCCTGAGGGAGCTGGGGGTGTTCAGCCTGGAGGAAGGGAGGCTCAGGGGAGACCTTATCACTCCCTACAGCTCCCTGACAGGAGGGTGTAGCCAGGTGGGGTCGGCCTCTTCTCCCAGGCAGCCAGTGACAGGATGAGAGGACAGAATCTTAAGCTGTATCAGGAGAAGTTTAGGTTGAACTCCTCACAGAGAGGGTGATTTGACATTGACATTGGAAGGGGCTGCCCAGGGAGGTGGTGGAGTTACCATCACTGAAGGTGTTTAAGGAAAGCCTGGATGTGGCATTTGGTGCCATGGTCCAGTTGACATGGTGGTGTCTGGTCATGGGTTGGACTCGATGGTCTCGGAGGTCTTTCCAGCCTCAATAATTCTGCGATTCTGTGAGCATGAGCGGCGGCAGCAGGAAGGTGAGCGCTGAGGGCAGCGCGGTGACCTCTGAGACAAAGGGCGGGCATCAGCGGAGCCTCGGCCGCCGGCCCAGCGCCGGCTTGTGGGCAGTGCTGACCTTGGCCTTGCTGCTTGGCTCTTAAGGAATCAGAGGTAGCGAAGGTGAAAGACCTAACGCGCTTCTCCCCTCGGCGGGCAGCTGGGACCTGCCGCCTCCCCCCCGGGGCGGAGCGCGGCCCTCGCCCCTCCCGGCCCGGCCGCGCCGCTCGCTCCGCGCCTTCGCCATGGCCTTCGCCACCCGCCACTTCGTGCGCGCCGTCTCTTCCGACGCCGCCACGGCGGCCGCCAAGAAGCTGCTCATCAAGCATGTCACGATCATCGGCGGCGGCCTCATGGGCGCGGGCATCGCCCAGGTGAGTGCGGTGCGGCCGCCCGGCCGCGGGGCGGGGGGGAGCGGAGGCGCCATGGCGGCCGCGGGGCGGCCGAGGCCCGGCGAGTGCTCGGGACCGCGGTGCGAGCCCTGCGGCCAGCGCGGGCCCCTCCCGAGCTGCTGCTCCTGCGCGTCCTGCGCTCCGCTCGGCCTCTTCGCTCGGAGCCGAGCCCGGCCGTGCTGCTGCGCTCCGCGCTGTCCGCGGGCGGGAAGGGGCGAGGCAAGGGAGGGCGAGCGGTCTGCCGGCGGACCAACGTTAATAAAACCCACAACAAATCAAAACAACCCTCCCAGCGCTTCTCTGAATGTGTTATAGTCCGTGTTCAAACTCCTCCGCGCTGTGCCTTTCCAGGCTGTGTTCGTGTGCGAAGCAGTGGCTGCGCTGGCGCTCGGCCGTGGCCGGGACGCGCCCCTGCGCTCCGCTGCCGGACTGCGGCGCGTTTGGGCTCGACTGCTGCCGAGGCGGGGTACAAAGTACTGCTGCTCTCTGCTTGCTCAGCTTGCACACTTCTCCTCCTCTTGCTAATCCGCACGTCTTCAGACGGGTTGGCGAGAGGAACCAAGGCTGATTGTTTAATTTGTTTAAGGTGGTTCTTAAGACAGTGCGTGGACTAGTTGTAAACAGTGTGTAATAATATTTGGAAAATGTTGGTCCAGAAAGAAGCTTCTTCTAACTTGCCAAGGGAGCAGATCAAGTGACACTTTCCCAGTAGAATGCAGCACTAAAATGAGCATATATCTATCATATATTCAGAATTATGAAGTGGTTAATATTTAAATAGGACTTATTTTCCATTGCAAGTTTGATCTCAGGCCTTTGGCTTTCAAGTTCACCTTTAACTTGATAGCTTTGGGACATGAAACTGGACAGTCCTTTCAGTGATCTAAAATTTAGGTACTTAGTTAATTCAGAGAAAGAGCCTGTTGCCCAGGGTACCAGCGTAGTTCACAAACTTCACAAGAGTAAGGGAAGTAGGCAGACATCCCCAAGTGGAAACGGATAGTGAGACTGGAGCTGCAGCTCATGAATAGCAGTTCTTCATTTTAATGAATTAATAGGTTTCCTTCTCAGAACTGAAGATTTCCTGCATATCTGGCAAATCTCTAGCACGAGGAATATAGAGTTGTTTTTTTTTTATTTTATTTTCTAAGGAAATAACTAGCTGTTTATTCTTATCTGATAAAAACACTCCTCTGTATCTTGATAGTAGAGCTTGAGGCTTCTACTGAAGGAAGCATCAAAGAACAACTTTGAAAAGTTGTTCTCATGTTTGAGGAAGATGCACACTATGCAAAGCTTATAGTTTTCCATGGAAAGTGAGCTGATCTTCATGTTCTGTTAGACTGCACTTTTTCAGAGAGCAGCTTGTCAAGAGAAACATGTCTGCTATTTGACAGTAACAGGGGTTGCAGGCCTCTATACTGTTAAGGACCCAGGATTGTTTTGCTGACCATCTGCCTCCAATTTATCAATCCAAAATTATCTCAAAGCAGAGGTCATTGTAACACTGAGTGGTGTCTCCCCTGCACCCTGCTGATAAAGCTGCTTTTCATCCCTTTTTGAACACTTAAGAAACTGTGTCTCTGCTTGCTTTTTCATACCGTCAGGTGAAGCAAACCTCTGCTAAAATGTATGGCTGAAAGCTGTAATTTTTGATTCTGCCCTGTGAAAAGCTTTTCTGTATGAGAAAAGCATTAATTGACTCCTCAGCACTCATGTTTTTAGCATTCTTAAGATCATTGGATGGTAGAGTCTAGGCAAGTGTTGTTTGAGTTGCAAGGAGATGGTATGATCTTGTCTCATTTTCTTCCTTCCTGTCCATGTAAATATGGTTGGGAAAGCGGGTGTTAATTTTTCTAGGATTTTTCACCAGCTGGTCAGTGATGATGTCATAAATGGATCCTCAGTGAAGCATCTCTTATAAACGTGCTTGGTAATGATTTTTCATCTGAACATTGAAGGGTCTTGCTTCACTGTTACAAATAATCAGCAGCAGATGAAGTGTTAGGAGTAGAAATACAAGCTTGGTTTAAGTGGTTTTTTTATGATTCAGGTGTTTTTATGGGATAACCATAGTGAAAATAAAAAACCAAGTTGGATAAAGAAATGCCCATGTGCAGACTGACCACTTGTTAAAGCTCTATTGCTGCTCTCCAGAGGCAATCTGGCATTTCTTTATTTGCTGGATTAGTAGGCAAATTGGATGAGAATATCACCATGCTTTTCTTCGTGAGATATCTGTACTTTCCATTTCAGCTAGCTTTGTTGGAGTAGGTCTTGTGGGTGCATGAGGGTTTTTAGTTGCCAGGTGTAAGGTTAAATGCAAGGTAAAAGATTGCTCTGAAGTTGAGTGACTTTAAAATCATCAGTGGAACCATGTTTTAACATCTGTTTTACACAGTTACTAAATTACAACCCTGTTAGTTCAGGGATTCTGAAAGTGGAGGTAGGCTGTTGCTCACTAACAAGAGGAACATAATTAAATTAATAGTGAAGTAACAGATAATGAACAGCTGATTTTTAATATGCTGATGCAGTGTGAGAAAGTGATATTAGACGTTTGAAATTAATTTAAATACCAACCAAAAAGGCAATCCAATAGGGCTGTCTGTAGCTGAGCCAGTGTTTGCACCAGGTGTGTAGTAAGGAGGCTTTGCAGCCACTCCGGTCTGTGCAGAGTTCTGGAGTGCCAAATGTTCACTGCTGCTCCCCAGCTCCACTGTCACCTTCCTGTTGTTGCAGGGACATGCTCATGGCCTGACAGCAGAGCTGTGTTCTGGGGACCCAGGGTTGGTCATCCCTTGTGCCACCTGCTCACCCTGCCTGCGTTCCAGTTTTGGTTTCCACAGCCCTTTTTCTTTACAAGATCCAAGGATCTCAGCTAAGCTGCTTGTTCCTTTCAAGACAGCTGTTTGTTCTGTAGTCATGGCCACATAATTTAGATGCCTTGAGACACAAGATTCTGCAGACATTGTGAGGGAAAGAGGGATTTCTTTTTCCTTTTCCCTCAAGCTGTTTGAGACCTTTATCCCTTCAGCTTCACCCCAGCTGTGTACAGGTTTTTATGATTTTTCTAGTAAAGTGCATTTAGTTCAACGTTCTTTAGCTCTCTTTTGCCTAATTATTGCCTGGCGTTTGTCTGTCAACACAAGTCAATATGGTTGGTTGTTTTATGACATTGATGTTGAATTTTTTTTTTTTTTTTAACTTTCAGGTTGCAGCAGCCAGTGGTCACACTGTGGTATTAGTAGACCAGTCAGATGAAATCCTTAAAAAGTCCACAAAAGGAATTGAAGAGAGTTTGAAGAGAGTGACAAAGAAGAAGTTTGCAGATAAGCCTGAGGTTGACATCTTCTTTATTCCTCTAGGAAAACTTGGGAGAATAAAAACTGCCATATTGAAGTTCTGATATTGCAGTTATGCATTATAGAGCATGCTTAAAAAGAAAACATTCTTCACTGTGTGCTAAAGAACTTGGATTTTCAGTTTGGTTTTTTTTAATTCAGGGAGGTTGAAAGATGTTTTACCTCGTTTCCTTTCTTTAGTAAACTCCAGCTTTGATATAAAGATTTAAACCAACTTAGTGATCTTTTAAAACAGATGCTAAGTGTGAAATGGAGTCAAATTATTCATCCTAACTTGATAGCAAGCAGTTTTTGAGTGGTTCCCTGGGAATGCACCCATTTTGTCCAAAAGCAAATAGTAACAATATTATCTTAATACCTGAGTAAGGAGTCTTTCTTTATTTTATTTTTTTTCCTCCTAACACTTGGGTACAGGATTACTGCAAAGGAAATGAGAGTGCATTTCAAGTGACACATGTTAGATGTATAACTTTGCATTTGCATTGCCGAGTAAGACTTGCATACAGCGAGCCACTGAGGAGCTGTTGATGTGTCTAACATTGTGTCCTAAGGGTTACTTGTTGCTGTGCTTGTTTCTCTAAACTCCACAGCAGTTTCATTTCTTCTTTTGATACATATTAACATATACAATGTATACTGATATTGATGACTCACAGAGAAATGGTGCAGCAGGCAAAGGGAGTGAAAAGGGCTTGTTTTCAGGAGTATGGAAATGCCAGGGTAAGTAGAGTGTACGTATATAATTATGGGGAGTCTTTTAATCAAAAAGAAAACTGTCCATATAATACTTGCACTTTTTGTATGACATGATATTCTACCATGTAGAGTTTTTTTATTGGTACTATGTTTCCATTTACCCTTGGCTGAAAGTCTTGCATTTCTGTTTGAGTTCTGCCCTCATAAACTATGTCAACAGATTTACTAGTGAGAAAACATTTTTTTCCCCACTTTTGCACTGAAACTGTAGCTACTGATTGACCAACCAGGTGATCACTCAGCCTCTTGTGCTGAAGGTTGGACTGCAGCAAATGGTCTTCCTAAAAGAATGTGTTTAAAAGTATTGTATTTGCTTCAAAACCAGATTTGATTGGCTAGGAAAATTTTCTCAGTGGAAAGCATCGTACCTGTACACACTTAGAACTTTCTCATTGGTTTGGAAATGTGACAGACTGCTTGCATTTTTGGGGGGTCAAAAGCACCCGAGCACATAAGGGGATTTTCATGTAAAAGTAAATTAAATCACTGTAAACAGACATTACAGCATCTTGAAAATGTTTCAGGCTGGTGCTGAGTTCATTAAGAAGACCTTGAAGAACCTCACAACAAGCACAGATGCAGCATCAGTGGTCCACAGCACGGATCTGGTGATAGAAGCCATTGTGGAGAACCTGGAAGTTAAAAATCAACTCTTCAAGAGTCTGGATAAGTTTGCCCCAGAGTATGTGTATTTTTCCTGTTACATTTTGAAACTCAGACTATTTTATTTTCTGTTTTTATACTTGCAGTTAGTTCTCTATTTTCTTAGCTGCTTTATTTAAAAATGAGTTTTTCTCTCTTAGACTAGCTCCAGACTGTCATGTTGGTGTGGAATACTTGTTGTGCTAGGTGCAGTTCCAAACACTCTCAGGTGTGTTGCATTGCTTCATTTGCTTGTTGCATTGCTTCATTTGTTGTTCCAGGTGTGTTTAGTCATTAAGGTTGCCCATCTACTTGGCAAGTTCAAATCTAAATCCAACTGCAAATGCAGAACAGTAAAATGAACTTGTTCCAGTACAATACTTGTTGTGGGTTATGGTTAATGTTGTGTTCCCATACTTAAATAGGGAATTGGGGTGATAAAGAATTTCTTTTCAGCACACCTGACATAATCAGGTTTTAAGAAGTCTCAGCTCAATAGTGTCTTAAATGAACTAAGTTTACTTTGTATTACAAGAGTTTGGAAACTGCTCATTGCTGGTTATTGTGTGTGGTGTAAAAGGGTAAATAGTATTTTAGTAAACACTCATTCAGTTACTTAAAGTCCCTGGAAATGTCTTTGAACTGTATTTGGTAACTGTTGGAAGCTACTGTTGAATTCTATCCAAACCCAAAAATGCTGTTAAGGTGAGCGTGCAGACTCAGGAAGTTGAGCCTTGTAACTGATGAGTCAGGACCACAGGACCTTGACTGCTTGCAGGTTGAGATTTTAACTAGTGCAAGTAAGTCTGGGGTATTGGCTAAGAGGTATTCTAGACTGTCTAGCCTGTCAACTGGGCAAGCTGTGCCTTGAATATCATGTCAGGGGAGAAACGATGTTATCATTAGTTGACTTCAGCCTGGGGAGATTTTCAGGCTTTCTCATACTGTCAGTAATTAAAATTACCTGGTGTTTTTGAAAACAATAAATGATCACAAGCAGCCATGTACTGAGCACAGGGTAACTTGCCATTGCCCTGACACACAAAAGAAAGTAGCTGCCTTTCACATTTAAGAGAGTACCTTGTTATGGTTGGATTGTGCTTATTTTGTGCAAACAGACCATTGGTTGTTCGAGTATTTAATGAGCAAATTAGACTGTAGTAACTGGCAAACTGTCTAAAACCAGTCAGCAAGGAAATGTGGGCATAGAGACTTGGACATAGGGACTCATTTGAAAATATGTGTGTTTGGAACACCTGAGGCTATTTTTCAGAAGTCTGAGCTGTTTGTCAGCATAGCTGCTGTAAAACATTGAATTTTACATTACAGTGTTAAAAGATACTGGAAATTGTTCGAATATGCTCCTGCCCATTGCAAAAGGGTTGATTTTGCAGGGTTGGGAAAAATGACTAAGACAAGAAGCCTTCCTTTTAAGAGGATATTTGGAAATTATTATAAACATACAGGTAACTTATGTATAGGATAAAGGAAAGTGAAGTGAATGGCGAAGAAAATGGGTTGCAGTGTAGAAGGTCTAGATGAAAAACCTGTAAAATAGTGGAACTTAGTAGTCAGATGTTTAAAATATTAGCTATTGGATATAAAAAGGAACTTGTAATTGTGAGAGAATATAGAGTTGCAGATCACGTGAGTAATATGGGGAAAGACAGAAACGTCTAGTGTTTTTCCATGTGTTAGAAGAAAGCTGTAGGCTTTAGTCATCCCACATGGCACTGTGCTAGAATGGAAAGCTCTCCATGTCAGTGCAAGCATTCTACAGCCTTTTCTAAGACTGAATAGTTCAAAATTTACAAACCTATTATATGGACTAACAGTTCTGTCAGCTCAGTAGGGGGTGGTAGACTTGTGGTTAATTGGTAACAAAGACAGGATTTGTTTAAAGACAGCTTTGAGGCTCAGGAGGAGCTTTGCTTCTGAGGGGCTCTGGGCATTGATGGCCCTCTGAAGTGTGGGTTACAGGCAGACACCAGGAAAGACCAGGCTGCTGTGGAAGGAGGACTTGGCTTCATTCAAATCTCAGGACTTACCACAGAGGTGGATGATAGCAGCTGGAAATGTGAGGGGCTAGGTATGACAGGTGTTCTGACAAGATGATGAATTCTGCCTGTGAAACATAAGCTTTGTGAAACCCTGCATTTTTCTTCTTTCGTGCTGTATTTCATGGCTCATGCTTTTCCTCAGCTGCAACATGTACTTGTTCATCTCCCATTTTTGCACTATGAATACATCTCCAGGGAAAATAAATAAGCCTGGCGAGTGCAAAAAACTAAAATATTACATTGAAAAAACAGAGCACAGTTAACTTAATTCCTCTTCCTTTTCTTATAAAATAACTGTAATTCCTCTGAAAGTGGATCTATAAATGTAGGGGATGGGAAAGCTATTTTTTTATTGAGAGAAGTTGTATTTGTGAGTGGGGGGAGAATTTCTCTTAAGTGTTTAAGACAAATATAATAAGCCAGGAGCATTTGGCAACCCCAGAGCACTTTGGAAACTCAGGGTATTTTTCATCTGGGTAACTGTCCAGGTGAAATAGTGGATGCTGTTTCTCGGGTGCCATCAGTCTGAGAGCATACAGGTTTATGTTCTTGGAGCATTGCAAAATTCCTTGTGTATGTTCTATTCTTCTCAGTGTTATACTCACCATATTTGATATATATTACTGTGTTACATGGTCATCATCTTTGGAGCAGACTAAAGCATTGCTACCCTCTCTTCAGTTTTGTTTTCCTTTTCTTGAATGGAGTCAGTCTTGCATTTTCATTTTGAAAAGGTCAGGCAAGGATTTTGTAGACACTGCAGCACTTTTCTGAACAGGGTCATAACAAATATGACAAAAGAACTTTTGGGTATCCACTTTAAGAACTTTTTGGTACTTGCTTTCTGTTCTTTTGTGGGATGTGGGAATACCCATCAGTATTTCTTGGTCTAGGATTTACCTTTAGATGTGGAAACTCAGCTTGGACCTGGCCAGATTTTTTCAGCTGTTCACTGTGTTAGAATGAATATGTTATAAAACTGTTCCACAATGAAGCGTTGTTCAGTGTTTGCTGTGTAAGGCAGCTGGACTGTATGAGTCGGGTTTACTGGAATGGTCGATTTCTCTTGTGTTGGGCTCTGTTTCTGACGTCTTCCTCTGAGCCACTAGATGGCACCAAGAGAAAGCACACTGGTGCTGGGAAAGCCATCGCTATGGCTTCGCTAGTACTGGCTTTCCAAAGCCTCCTAACTCGGCTGTCACCTGAAGCATGGATTGTGTAATTCTAAGTCACAGAGGCATGAAAATTCTATTTTAAACTCAACTGAAATCAGCTGGTTGGTCAGAGAAGAAAGTGTAACTCAAATGCACTTCTTCACAGTGCAAATTCAATGCTGTTCTTTTTTCCAAGGCTTTATGTTGTATGAGGCTGCAAGTATTCACCCACAGAAGAGCTACTGAGGCAATATCTCTTACTGAACTCAGATATAAACCTAGCAATGATTATATTTCACAAATCAATGTGCTTAATTTTTATATGACTATTTTAATATTTATATACAGTGGCAATTTTTTGGTGAGGATAAGTGACTTCTGTATGCACTGACCTTGCAAGGTCAAAACTATGAAACTCAGACTGCTCCTTCTAGTACCTCACCTCAGAGCAATGTAAAGCCACTTTATGCTGGAGAGATAACAAAAGAGTATTTGTAAGAAGAGTAAACAGGAATTTTCAGGATTTTTTATTTCCTTCACTATAATGAAAAAGAAAACATAATAAAAAATGGAAAACAAAGTGGGTGTTTTTGTCCTGAAATGTTTTCTTTTAATGCCACTATAAGATGTCCCCATGGCTTGGACATAATTTTTCTGAAAGCTCTGTTGTAAAGCTCAGTTACATCTTAGTACAATGTAAGCAAAATATCAATGTAGATAAACATTTGTTGAGTCTAGTAGGATCACTTTTTGAAGGGATAGTAGGATGCAGCCCAGAATGGAAGGTGGGTATTCATCTCTTATTTAGTTTCTGATTTTTGTGATTTGAAGAAAAAGCCATTTCTGTAAGTTTTTGGTGTGATGTCACTATAGTGGAGCTGTTGAGGTTTTGAGATATTTTTGGGAAGAAAAATCCTAACAAACAAAATACCCAAACCATTATAAATTGCAGTTAGTAAATCTGGTTTAAGTCTGGAAAAAGACTTCATATATGTCTTAAAATTCTTGGCATTTTGTGTATCCTTTGCAGTGTCCTATGCATGGCAGATTTTACCTTTTCTCTATTTTTTTCCCATCAAATCTTTGCTCTGTTGGTAGGTTTGCTCATCATGTCTATCACTGGTCATTTTAAAACAAAGTAGATTGCAAATTTCCCGTAAGACTCCGAAGTGCATTTTTGACATGGCATATGATTGGGTTTCAATAACTGTGTAAATGTGTTTAACAACAAATAAAAATACCTTTAGGTTTCCAGGATTGCTGAAGGAATTACCTGGAATGGATCTGGGGAGTTAAATAAAATTTTCTACTTGTGCAGTCTTTTTTTCTTGCACCTAATAAAAGTATTCAATATAATTCCTCGGGAATCAGAAACTCACACGGTCTTTGCAGTGGTTGTTTAGTCATTCCTGTGCTTAGACCTCAGCAAAAGGACCATGATAAACTGCTGGGGTATTTCTGAGAATTCTTGGATGGTTAACCAATATTTCTGTTTAGTGCCTCAGTCTCCTACTGTCCTTGATGCAGTCTATATATTTCTTATTTCCAGGCACACGATATTTGCAAGCAACACTTCATCCTTGCAAATCACAGAGATGGCAAACGCAACCACCAGGCAGGACCGATTCGGTGGTCTCCATTTCTTCAATCCTGTGCCTATGATGAAGCTTGTGGAGGTGAGTGTCTTGTGAGCACACCTTACAGGGGATATTATGATCACCTTCCATCATAGCAACAACTGCAGCCCAGCAGTGCAATTGTCAGCAGTAGGATTTCTGTTAGATCGACAGAGCTGATCTCAGTTTGCAGCTGTTCTGATTTGGAATTAGCTACCTCTAGTGATTAGAGGGTGCTGCAGTCTCTGTTGAGGGGCAAGTTTAAGAGACAGAGGTAACTTCTTCAGTCTCAAGGCTCCAGAATTCTCCACTGAACTGCCAACAGAGGTGCTGTTTATAGCCGTCATTTCAGGCAGGCAGGCTTATTCATAAGAACTGCTGCTACTAGTGTAGGAATCAATAGAAAATGCCAGGAGATGAAATCTTACTGCCTTGTGACTTTTGAAGCAAAGTCAATCGTGTTTGTTTCAATGTTTCCAGTGCTACAGGCTGGGAACAGAGCGGCTGAAATCTGACCAGAGGAAAAGGATCTGGGAGTACTGGCTGACAGCAGCTGAACATGAGCCAGCTGTGCCCAGGTGGCCAAGAAGGCCAATGGCATCCTGGCTTATGTCAAAAATAGTGTGGCCAGCAGGACAAGGGCAGTGATTGTTCCCTGTACATGGCACTGGTGACCTTAAGATTTGTGTCCAGTTCTGGGCCCCTCACTACAAGAAAGACACTGAGGTGCTGGAGCATGTTCAGAGAAGGGAAACAGAGCTGGTGACAAGTCTGGAGAGTAACTCACATGAGGAGCAGCTGAGGGAGCTGGGAGTGTTTAGCCTGAGAAAAGAAGGCCCAGGGGAAACCTTATCACTCCCTAAAATTTCCTGAGAGGAGGTTGTAGTGAGGTGGGGTAGCTGTTGCAACCTGTTATATCAGGAACTACATCTGTTCAAATGGTTCTCTAGAGTGATGTCTTTGTGTTTCCCAAGACAACAGAGACTATGTAGCTTTTAAAGTTGTTTTGATACACTGTAATCTCTTAAGTGTGCTCACAAAGAATGGTCCCTTTTACCATCCATCCATAGTGGCTGAGTGGGAAAGTGTCTTAAAGAAACACGTAATTGTGAATTGCTGTTAAAATAGTGTTCTGTGTCTGTTACATATATATCCATTGAAGTTGGTTTTTTTGCAAAACGTTCTTTGAATGTCTGGAAGAGTGTTCTGGATTACATTGCTGTAATGGGGAAATGAGATTCTGCTCATAAATATGCTTATGCTTTCTCTGCCTTCCCTCTACCCAGGTCATCAAGACTCCAATGACCAGCCAAAAGACTTTTGAATCACTAGTGGATTTCAGTAAAGCAGTAGGAAAGAGTCCTGTCAGTTGTAAGGTGAGTAGGTTTTGACTGTATAGTGTTTGGAGGGTCTGTTCTTGTAGACTGGTAATTTTAATGAGGTGGGTTTGAATAGCTGTAAGAGCACTTCAAAACTTTCCAGGCTGTTTCTTGTCCGGTTTGTCATCTCTTTTAAAAGCAGTTTGACAAAACACCCACATTTACCACAAAGTCTTCAAAGTTCAGTGACTTTAGACAACTTGTCTGGAGCAGCAAAACTCACAAGCATCAGGGTTTACTGTTATGGAGTCTTTTTTTTCAAGTTCTGCAAAAACTTAGACTGGAGAGCATGAGCAGGAGCTCATCTTTAGCCATGCCAGAGACAAGACTGCTGCCTCTTGTACTGTGAGACAGTTGCATGAATCTTCCATGGTGTGTACTCATTGCAAGTTTTTCTTAAAACTACACTAACTAGGAGCATATTAATCTTCATTGCTTCTCAGCTTTGGGTTTTCTTCTCTAGAGGAATACCCTACTGCCAAAGCACACTTTTTCTGAATCCATTAAGCTGTGGTCTGGATAGCTTTATGCAAGCTACTGCCTTGAGATTCACAGCTCCCAGGAGACATTTGCTCATAAGAAGAAGGGCCTGCAATCTGATAGTTACCAGTGTTCAACATCTGGATGCTGGACTCTAATTCTGGTTGTATTCTTTAATTCTGGCTATATTCTCTAAATTCTGGCTAAATTGTTCTGTGGTCCCAGTTGACTTTTATCCTGTTTCTGTCACAGTTTTGCAGTATGCAATGTGTAGAATATAGGATGAATTGTTATAAATTAGCTTGGATAGAGAATAATGCAGTATTCACTCCTGAACTTTTTTTCTTTAAATTCTTGCTTATAGAAGAAACATTGCTTGGAATTCTCTGGATTAAATATTGAGATAAAATGGAATGAATAATAAACATCTGAAACAGTAGTAGTATACAAAACAACGCTATATTTGCAAAGCTCTTTCTCTTGTGTTTGTACTATTGCTTTTGATAAATGCTTGTGCAAAAGAAGTTTTGTATTCATTTGTTACCTTCTGATAGCATGTGTCTTATCTTTTCATTGTTAGTGTTGATGTTTGCTGTAAAAATGATCCTAACTTTCAAAAGTATGGGTCACCAGTGAGCAGTGAGGGGGAGAAGTAGACTATTTAGTCAGGAGTGTTTCTGGCTGTGGACACACACACAAAAAAACCTGCTAGGGAAGAACTGCTTCTCTCCTATCCTTCAGGAAATTGTATCATTAGAATCTTGATAAAGAAAAGACTGTCCACATTAAATTGTTTTAAGATTAATTGCTTTGGGCTTGTAGTAGTCTTATTGTGCTCAGTCATGATGACTGCTTATGTGCCATTCCTTATTTGAATTTCGCAATGTTTTATGCTTTAATACTGACCGGATAAGTGACATGAAAAATGCAGTTCAGAGAGTCTCTTAAGTAATGCTACAATAAGTGTCTTCATCCTCCTGTTTCATTTGTCATGTAGCTTTTGAGTATAGTTCTGGTAAAGCGTGTTTACTTAGGATTCCTATTTTATTTTTCCTAGGATACTCCAGGGTTTATTGTAAACCGTCTGTTAGTGCCGTATATGATGGAAGCTGTTCGACTTTTTGAGAGAGGTACTTGGTGGGATATTGGATTCAGGGAATGTTGACATTTAACACTGCTAAATGTTACATTGCTTCAGAAAAGTCTTGGGATTCCCTCAAAATTTTCAGACATTAAAGGCTGGAAGTGAATAGAGAATGTTAAATATGAGCCAACATATGCGACTGGAAAGGCCTTCCCTTCACTTTGAAATGTCAGGTTATGCAGAGTTGGAAGGTACTAGTTACTTGTGTGTGAAATTCCTGGTGGTGGAAAATATTTCTGGCTTGGAGGTGACAAGGTGAGTGTAGTGCCATTGTAAAAATATCCTCTGCCAGCTATTCAGGAACTTCCCTCTCTCTCCCAGGAGATGTTGATAAAAGTGATTGAAAATCCCATAATGGGACTATTAGTAAAGTTCTCCTGAGTTCATTTATACGGGGCTTGTGAAAGAAGCCACCAGTTTTGAGGTAAGTGGTATAATAGTGTCACACTACTGGCACAGAAGTGATTTGGGCTCAGCTACTGCCACGTAAAACTTCCTGTTCCCCTTCTGTGTACTTTTTTTAGACATAGGTTCTTCAGGAACTCCAGTCTCACTGCTGGTCTCTTTTACATTAATACATAGGTAGAAATAATCATGAATCCCCAAAGAACCACTGAATTTTTCAAAGCATTGATGCTTGTTTTGAAAAGAAGCCAATAATGAATGTAGTAGATAAAGATGAAATTACAGACTATAATTGCTTTTATTTCAAGTGCTCTGCTCATAGCTTCGTGGTACTAAGAATGTCATTTGAAACATTTTGTTTTTGAAATCACTGCTTTATTACAGATGAAAGCACTCCATTTTCAGGATTCCACCAGATATGCTTTAAATATTAAAAATCTCTTTTAAAGCACATGGAAGGGATGGTTTGATCTCCCCAAAAAAAAAAAAAAATCAACACCACTACTTGTTTATCCATCAACAGATGTACCTAATTACATCTCAAAGGAAGAAAAGAGCAAATTTAATGACTTGAAAGGCAAAGGCATGAATGCAAGGGGGCATTATTCTTTTAGAAAAAGTCACAGTTTTAAATAAAGTGTGTGGGTGTTTCAGTGTGTTTAAAAGAGGTGCCTTTGTTAAGTGACATGTATCGTTGTGCATATTTCAGGAGACAACAGAACTTTTAATTAAATGCAGAAGAAAACAGTCACTGAGTTTGTATGTTAAAACTGACTGCTTTCTGCCTAAGCAAAGCAATATTTTGATGTAATCTTTATTCTTTGTGTATTTTGTCCCACAGTATGATATTTCCAAACTTGTTAAAGTTAATTTGTGAATTTTTAACTCTAATGAAATCTATTTAAAAAGCTGGTTGATGTCTTGAGAAGGCTGATGGCTGTCTTTTAATTCATATGTTCCAGTGAATCAGGTTAAATTTTTATCATATCCTTTGTGTTTATTCTCAGAGTAGACACTTGAGCCAGATTGTCATCTACATCAGAATGAAATTGTGTCTCTTTCCTGGTAATCCCAAGCACTGAAATGCCATTTTATTGGGCTAGTCCTTGAGTTTTTATTTATACAAAATCTCATTCTGTTAAGTGTGTGCTTTTGCATATGCAAAATACCTTTAGTATATTAACAATGACTTAAACAGGGGACATATTGTAAATATTAATGTCTAGTGGTCTGTACTTCTCTGTTCTTAGTGGAAAAACTAAAAAGCAGTCAGCTAAGTTTCTGTGGAAGTCTGCTTTATACTAGGAGAGACTAGAATGAACTAGGGATATAGCCCTTGTTTGCCCTTTTATTATTTTTTATTGTATTATAATGAAACTTTAGTGTGGCCAAGTCCCAAGTTTAACAATGTGGGACAAATCTGTTGATAGAACAAGTATGTATACTGACATCAACTGCAGATGAGCTGAGGATTTAGCTGTGTTTGAATTTGGGAAGCTGAAATTATGTTAGAATTAGGTAAGGCTACTCTCCGCAGCTTCTCAGAAATAAAATGAGGCTTGAAAAAACCATTGTCGGCTTTAAAGAGTAAAGGGAGGTATAGATAAATTATTAGTTCATACAGAACTGTCACTGAAGTTGTTACCTTTACAAGAGATTTTGTAAATTTATTTCTAAGGTTCTCTGATCTTAGGTGTATAAATTGCACAGGCTATGTCTGCCAAGCTGCCGGACACCCTGAATACCTGTACACATTGAGCACGGAGGTTACTTAACAAGTACCTCTGGGGTTTGTATAACTTCATCCTTTTTATAGGATCTGCAGAGAAAATGCACTGCCTTTATCAAAATATGAGTTAGAAGTATGTAGTAGAGGTGCATCTGCTTTGATGACAGTCTAAAATATGTATGCAGCTAAAGAATGAGGTTACAGTTAACTGTGACAATGTGGCAATGCAGGATTTGTATTTTTATAGGCACAGACTGAAGTAGAAGTAACAAATTTCTGATAATTTTGATTATTTCTTTTTAAATAATGTTGGAATTAATGAATTCAACTGCACTTGCACAGTCATTTCAGGTCTTTCCTATCTGCCATCTCTGATCCCAACAGATATCCCCTGGTGATAGGTGCTGTAGCTAAACATGTTACTCAGCTGCTCCAGCTCCCCTCTCCGTGCCTGCCTTACCCATCAGCTGGATATCACTTGTGTTCTGGAAGTTGTAATGTAAGGGTAGCTCCATCCTGTGCATCATTCAAAAGCTGCTGCTGATCTGACGAAGCTGAAATTGAGTTGTTTCCTTACTTACTCTGTTCTGCTGCCTCTAAAAGAAGCTCTTGTTTCTTCAGTGACCAGTCCTTCCTTTAGTCATTCTGATAGGTTCAGCACAGTAGCTGTGGCTCCATCAGTAGTGCAGTGCTCTGTATTTAAATGCAAGAGGAAGCCAGGAAAATGGAAAGCAGGCCTGCAGGGCTTGCTTTTTTTAAAATTTTCTTTTGTGAGAGGTTCAGCTTTATGCTTCAGCATGTGTATGCTGACTCCAGTTTTTGTGGCTGTGAAACAAGCAGAGATTTCTGTGAAGAGCTGCACCAGGGTGAAATAACACCCTGTTAATTATTTATAAGTGGTGCCAAGGAGATGTGGAATCTTCTCTGTTCATCAAACTGTCAATCTTTTCTCTAGGAGATGCATCAAAGGAAGATATTGATGTTGCTATGAAGCTTGGGGCTGGCTATCCCATGGGTCCATTTGAACTGCTGGACTATGTTGGGTTGGATACCAGTAAATACATTATAGATGGTACTGCATGCTTATTTTTTTCTGCTTTTCCCCTTTTTAGCTAAATTGTAGATGTTCTAATGCAAATGTGACTCTTAATTATTTAAACGGAATGTTTATGGTATAGCCTTTGAACTGTTGAGGAGAAAGGAGTTAGAATTCAGCTCAGAATGCTGTGTGAGTGCAGCATTTGTACTGCATGCCTGTACCCTTTGTACATGGGGACAGAACAGTGGTGGCTTTGCTGACTTCATCAGGTGCTCCTGGAAAGTAATAGTATTAACGTTAATGGTACTTTATATAACTAAAAAGGATCAGTGACATCTACTGGAGGTGGGAAATTCTGTTGAAAAGCAGCAAATGTTGAAACCCCCTATCCTTTTTCTACCAGCCATATATTTTCATTCTTAATTAATAAGAAACCCAGTAAATACTTCAAAAGACATAAGTGAACCATCTCCCTCTCACTTCATTTAGTAAGTGGGTAAATGTCAGTACAGTAACAAAAACATACATAATTGGTGACAGCTCATTGATGGTTGTTGTGTTTTTTTGAATGAGCAGCTTAAACATCCTCTGAGGCAGAATGTCACTTTGAAGATGGCATTTTCAGTGGAACTTCTTTTGCTTTTAGTCAGTACTGTGGAGTAGTGTTACATTGTTCTAAGTAACTGTGTGTTTCAAAGGTAGAAACTCAATTTGGAATTTCTTTGCACTTGAATTTCTTCTCAGCAGAGCCTTTATTTTATTTCTTTGTACTTAAATATGTTTCAAAAGTTCTCCTTAATTCTTTCAAAAAATCCTCAGTGGTGGAGATTATAAGGTGTTTGGAGAACACTGAGCTTGAAGACTAATTGTTAGATTTGTGCATAATTGTCAATACTGATCTGGGCTTTATGAAGCTGTACTGAAGGGTCTCAGAGAGCCTAGAATAAGTTCCATTCTTTCTTCACTTTTCTGACCTTCTAATGGTTTTCTAAGGAGATGCAGATCTCTGTTGTCTTTGCATATAAACAGAACTGTTACTAATTCATCCACTTCCCTTCCTTTCCAGGATGGCATTCATTAGAGCCCAACAATCCTCTTTTTGCACCCAGCCCACTCCTGAATAAACTGGTAGAAGAAAAGAAGCTGGGTAAAAAGACTGGAGAAGGATTTTACAAATACAAATGAACTCCAGACCTCAAGAGGTGTTAAACTATCTGTATATGCTATTCAGTGTTGCCATAATACAGGTGTTTAAACCTTCCCAAGGGTGGCACAAGCTGCGTTTAGAACATAACTCACTTGTGAACTGAGTGATTGCACTAGTTAACTATGGTCAAAGCTTGATTTGGTAGATTGTTTATTTCTTGTAATTCCGAAAATCTTTCTATGTACAGTGCCTTCATGAAATGTTGATTTTTCTCAGGTGCAGTACAGAATGACAAGTGAATTTACGTATTTGAAACATTATTATATTGATGGGGAAAATCCTAAAAATAACCTCCCTTTCTTAAAAATAAAATTTTCAGCAATTCTGTATTGAGTCTGAGGGCTTGCAGTTGTGTCTTGGATGGAGCCCACAGGGTGGCAGTCTCTTCCCACGCTGGCAAACGCAGCCTGGACAGGCAGTTGGATGTTTTGTTAGGATTTTTCTTAAGTGCACCGCTAATCTGTAGGTGTAAATTACAGTGCCTTGAACAATAATGTTTTGAAGGACATATTTAAAAATAAATAAAGAATCCCACAATGGCAGGCTGTTTCCCATAGCAGAAAGTTCCCAATAAAGCATTTAAAAGCAGAGCTCATGATTTGTCTTGGGGTTTTCTAGCATTTTCAATTAGTGGTTGGGGGCCTACTTTTGCTAGGTGCTGTAGGAACATAATGAAGATTTCTAGGTGATTTATGTTCTCAGGGCATAAACTAGGACACTGGTGAACGCTTCTGAATGTTTTCTAGAGTCCTGTAAATTGACTCTATTTAAAGTGTCATTTTTACACAATACACTACTACTGTAGTTGAGTACTTTCAGGATTGCAGTTGGGAGTTTGTGCTGTGTAAATAAATAAGTGTGTCTGGCTGTGTGAGGCAACTTCTGTTTTGCAACTTGATTTCCTTGGGTTTTAGCAGAGTTGAATTTGTCCATGGTGGGAGTGCATCAAATCCTACCTTTTCTCCTAGTATTGCAGAGCAAGTGGGTGTGAGGATTGGTGTTCCAGTTCAACTCGGTAGTAGTGTTCCTTTACTTTCTGTACTAAGTGCTTATATGTATATTTTTAAGTACAGAAATTATGAATAGTTATTTAATGCCAAGTTGCCTCTTCCTCCTTCTTCCATCATTAATTCAGATTGCATATAAAGAAACTGAGGATGACAGATGTTAATTTCCTTGTACACAATCACACAAGAAATCTCTGAGTAGGGAACAAAATTCTTGGTTTATTGGATCCTGGTTCTTAATTACTTGTCATCTGATTTTGGGCCACTTGTCTTGAAAGGAAAGGGTTAAAGGAAAGAAACAGTACTATAGACAGTCTCTTTCCTTTACTAATATATTGTTAAATTGACTTGGTTTTACTAAAATACAGTCCACTTCTTACATATGAAGTCTGTTTCATTGAAGGTTCTTAATGCTCATAGCTCAGTTTAGTGACTTTTAAGTACTGCAGGGTGAAGTTAGCTTCAGTACTACTGTTTTCAGTCGTAATTAAAAGTGGGAATGTGTATTACTCTTGTGTCTTAAAAAATGCAATTTGTTTTTTACAAAAACATTAGGTAGAAGTAATTTGCTACTGCTCCCTTTACTTGGATGATTTGATTTGGAGAGGGGTAGGTTTATAGCAAGGCATAGGCTACTTAATGTAAAATGTGCAAAATAATATTCACTATTAAATGTGATATTTTAGAAAAATAAACTTTCTCTAAAACAGTGTTTTCCTTTCAGGAACTCTAACAGGTACAGTATGTGTATAAGTAATAAATAGAAGAAACCTGAAAAAGAGGCATTTTAAGTTGAACTTGCTATTTGAGAAGAAACTTCTTTTTTTAGCAGAATAGGCCCTGTGAAGGTACTTTAATGGTGGGTGGGGATAGTTTATTTTATCAGCATGTGGAGTGCTGTGCCAGGATGAGTAGAGATGAGGCAAAGGGTGAAAACTTCAAATACTCCCTCTTAAATCTAGATCAGAATGCGTAGTGGTAATTGAATGACTGTAGCCATTGAAACAAGGTAAGCCTTTTCTTTTGCTCATCAGTGGGAGGCATGGAGGATGTAGAAGTCCCTTTTAAGGTTCAGGGTCATGAGGAAATTAGCCAGAGGTAGGATATTAAATACTCCTGAACTTTACAAGAATTTCCATGGCGTTGATAGTTTAAAGATTTCTAGAGAGCTTAAAGAATACGTAATGAAATAAAGGAATTGTCTATTGCCACCTTTTCCTCAGTAAAGATTATTTCCCAGCCCTGGCTGTGGCTGTGACTTGAAGCAGAGGTACACGAGCCACCTTCCACTGCACATAGTGTTGATGAAGGGGAATCTCCTGCTAGAGATTCCTGCTAGACTAGGATGTGGTACATTAGACCTGTTCTCACCATCCAGCTCTCCTTGAATTTTTATTAATAGTGGAAAAGAGATTGTGGAAAAATATGAGGGATAGAAGAGAAAGGGGGGAAGGGTGTCTAGTTTCCCTCACTGCCTACTTTTAAAACCTTTAGTCTTTGTTATCCTTTCTGTCAGCAGGCCTCACAGATTTAGAGCATTTGCCCCACTTTGGTCAAAGCTTTGGGATGTATGCTTGGCACAGCTCAAGGGCAGCTTTACAGCCAACAGCTGAGGAGTCGGACGTGAGCCCAGAGACTGCAGCTGGGAAGATGGCTCCAGATTCAGCATCTGGGTCATTTCAGCTGCCAAATGTGCTCCATCTGTGGTCAACCTAGCTGCTGACATGGCGGGGGAAAAAACGGGAGCACAGCAAATTTTAAACAGGGACTTGAAAGCAGAATCTTAATTGGACAGAGGAGGGTGCTCTGCAGGAGTGGCTTATGGAGTATAAAGTGCAAGAGGTGGCAGTGAAGTTTGATCTGAAGAGTGTAGAAGTTGAAATTTGGCGTTGTTTTAACAAACAAAATATTCTTCATTAATGGCACTGAACACAATACTACTTATATGTGGGTCAAGTGCAGATGTCCTGAAGTTCTAAATCTGCATCTGTGTTTGCAAGTCATTGAGCTTTTCCAGTATACTACTGTAGGAGACTAGTTTTCTTGGAAGATACAGGTACCAGCTTGCAGTATGGATTTGAATCTGGAATGGAAAGTGGAGTTTGTTCCTTGCAGAGCATCACCTTGGTAGGAGCTTATTTGGGGAAGTAGCACTGCCTGATTATTTAATTATAGTGATTGTCTGTTGATGGAAGTTTATCCCCTGAAAATGAATAGCTGTCTTGAAGTGAATCGCTCAGCTCTATCCAGATGAGAGTTTTGTGAACCAATGCCTTATTTTACAAAGTAGAAAGAATGACTGACTGAGCAATTGCATAAAATAACTTGGAAATTTATCTTTTTTTCTTTCATGGATGAGTTGGATTTGTCCCCCAAGCCATCTAACCCAGGGGTTTTGAGGTGACAATGCAAATGTCCTTCAAAAACCGATTAACAGGAGTTAACTCCAGCATATAACATTGGCTCTTCAGAGCCATGAGATCAGGTACTACCAGCCCTGTATTCCAGCAGTGAATCAGGTCTCTGAAAAGCAAGGTAGTGGAAGACTTCTGAATGAGATTTGGTTGTGATTTGGGTTTGTTTTCTTAATGCCATATTTGGTGGCTTGTTTTGTGGATAGGACTTTTACACACCTCCAGGTATCTGTGAAACTTTTGAGATTCATCAGTCAATCTCTTCTGGAGATCCACTTACTATAAATTAGTGAATGTTTATCAGGGTGAAGAAGCAAAAAATAAGAAATTTGATGTATAAAGTGTAGTGAGATATGATTGTCTTGTTAAATCTGTATCTGTTACTAGAAAGAGGAGGGCATCTGAAAAAGAGGTGTTTCGTTTGCCTGCCCAAAAGGTGATTTTGGTGTGAAAAGGTCCTGTGTGTTCCTGACTTTGTGCCAAGCTTTGGTCAGTAAAGGCTGTGAGTTAGGTGTAAGCTAATGCAATGCAGTGTATTCCTGTGGCCAGGTGTGGTGCTAGAAGGCGAGTGCTAGAGGACGGAGGTACTGGCAGACAATCTATGTTGTTTAATGCATTGTTATTCTTGCATCTAGAGAAAGCTTTACAGTACCAAGTGACTTTAAAGATGTGGGCAAACCAGAAGCAGCTTCTGTAGTTTGTAGAGACCAGCTTTCCCTAGAAATTTACTGCTGACAGTTTTGGAGCTCATTTTTTCAAGAGAGGCGCCTGTAGCTGCACCTGTAGAGGCACACTCTTATTTTACCAACTAGTACCACAGCAGTGACCCACGTCTCAGTATTTTCATTCACTACAGTTTGTAGCCATGTGAGCAATTATAAAACTGACCTGAATAATGCCTTTTCCGTGTGCTTTTTGGACGAGCTGAGACCAGGAGCAAAAGCAGATGCTGTGATTCTTTTGAGAGCTAGATCTTTTCATGTTATATGTTCCTTCAGTAGCTTTTCCTGTTGTTCACAGCCAGAGGAATGTGCTTCTACTGAATTGTGATAGAGAAGGGTTAAGTAGAGCCACAATCTGGTAACTGTAAAGATGATTTGTAGACTGATCTGCCCTGAGCTTTATCATCTTCTCAAAAGTTCACGTCAAAACTGAAATCACTCTTTATATACCATTTACTATCCAGTAAACTAGTTCATAAATGCAATGCTATGCAGAGTCTTAAATTAAATGAGATCACAGAACAGTCTATGATGATGTCAGATCTTACTGATAATATATTAGTCAGATTCAGGTTTGTATGCCCATAGAGCAGCTTTGCACTTGCTCAATTCACTCTTCTCTTTTTTTCCCCTGGAGTTTTTCTATTTGGTTTTCCATAAATTGCAAATAACTCACGGCAGTGCATTCTTTGCAGAGAAACCAGCACCATAAAGCTCTAATGCTGGCTGGAAGTTTTGGTTGCTTCTGGGGCAGGAATAATACAAAACCTCAAGCCTAGTTATTAAAGGAGCCATTTCTTTTGTGGTGTGGTGGCATGAGGCATCACACTGAGGCGTAAGGCCAGGCTTTGTTTCCAGCCTGGGGTCAGATGCAGCAAGTTGGCCAAGGCACAGGAGGATATTTTAGCACAAGGCTTTTGCTTGGCGGGCACTAAGGAACTTGTCGCTTACTTTGGCTGTCCCATGCTGCCAGATAACAGGATTTTTTCCTAGCCTGTTGTTTGCTGCTGCTTTGCTTCATGCATCTCTGTCCTGCCTAGTAACAGCTTCTTCTATTCTGGTCCAATTTTTCTGCCAGCAACCACTTCTAGGGTGGTTTTCTGTAAATGGACAAACGCTTACAGTATTCACTAGTTAAAGAATGCAAGTTTTTTGTCATTAGTAACTTAAACCCCCCATTTGGGAGTCTTGGCTTCAGCAACAAAAATGTTGTGGATTAACCACTTTCACCAGCAAGAGGCTTTCTGATGAGCTGTGGGAAGAAGTGTATGCTTGGTGGTAGGTCTACAGTAAACAGCTGGAATTTGCATGTGGTGAATTAGCACCAAATAAAATCCCCCTTTTTTTCTTAATTATCCCTGCATACTCAAATGGATCTATTAAACATTTGTGCAATAGAAATTGATAAAACCACACATTTACAGTAAGTGGATCTTGGTTGGGCACAGGCTGACATTTCTCTGCTCTGTTCATGGCAGGACCTATGTAGATAATGCACAATCCAATGAAGGGACCACTCTTCCCTGACTCCTTGGAATACAGTGGTGCCCTGAGTTGGATGGGAGCACTGCAGTCATTGGAAGGAAGCCCTTGCTTCAACTCAGAATCTTCCCCTACTTTACATTAACTTTCTGCTGCTTTGACTCCTACAAAGCCACAAGCATAAGCAGGTGTAAGATACACTGCATTTGTATTTCACAGGCTTTTTAGTTGTTGGTTTTCTCTAAAGAGGTTGTGGAAGGTAAACTGTTTCTGACAACTGCTTTATTTCTCTGAAGATGTCAAGAGAGCTAATGGGTTCCTTACGGCTGATGTTGCAATTCTTTCTTCATTGCAATTTAGGGTGAAATTTCTAAAAGCCTTTTATTTCAGCTGGAAGCCTAGTGATGTTTTCCAGAACATCTAAACAAATGAGGCATCTAGCTTCCTATGATTTCTTCTCAGCACTGAAATCCCTCTAAGAACTTGAAAAAAGTATTTATTGAAGAGCCTGATTTTGGGGGTCCTAGTTTATTTTTAAATCTTGAACTTAATTCCCAAAATAATGGGGGATATTAGAAAAGAACTGGCATGGATTTTAATGGCAAGTTCTCCCACCTGCCATCAATTCTTGGGAGAACATGAAAGAAAAGAGCAACTTTAATACTTTTCTTCCTCTGTTTCCTCTTTGTCTACATTCTTGTGCACAATTACTTGCAGGAACAAAATTCTGCTCTTGCTAATTAGTAACTTCAGACAGTAGCAATCAGACTGTGCTTTTAACCATCTGAAAAAAATACTGCTTCCTGATTTCTTCACCTTCTCCTTTCACTTTCTTTGGAGTCAAAGGGCTATCCCATCTGCTTACGGATGGATTTCTGAGTGCTTTTGTGACATCAGTGTCAGAGAGTGAGCAGTGGACACCCAAATAATGTTTTAAGTGCCCTAAAAAACTTCTGTGAGTCCTTTGAGGAGGAGCATGGGTGAAATAGACTTCAGGGAAATGTTTCGCTGAGAGGGAGCTGATTTGAATGAGGCTGTGGATTCTAAAACCAGTCAGGGGGCTTTTGGGAAAATGGCAGTGTGTCTGAAGTGTGACATTGATGATGGGCATTTAAATAGCTTACTTTTGAGTAAGAGACAAGATACTTGGAGAATTTAGTTTATTTAGTACTAGAGAGATGAGGGTTTTAAAATTAAAAATTTTTCATTTAATAGGAGAGAATATAGGGGACAGGGAGAAGGTGCTGTGAATTTCACATAAGTGGTTTTCCTGATACCATTTTTTTTTGCTTTAAACAAAAGCATTACTTAAAACTGAGGAAGAAGTCTTTCTCTTTCTTAGAGACTTAACATTTTATTTTTGGCCAAGACTGAAAGCTGTTGTTGCCTAAGTTGACATTAAACTGGCAAATCTATGAACTGAAGCCAGTATTGTTACTTGGATCTAAATTTGTAAGGACATTTGGTTGTCATAGATTAAAAGATGAACATATAGTTTACCTCAAAGACCAGAGTTATATTCTAAAGGCTATTTGCACGTGTTTACAGCTGAAACCATTGCTTAGCCTATTGACATGTGATATTTGAAGTAGCAGTGGAAGGGGAAAATAATGGCAAACAATGATGAATATGTCAAATGATCATACAATAGGCACTATCTTCACCCCCAGGCTCATTGCTTTTTAGCAAAGGGCAGAGCTTTTCTACAGTGCAGTTAGCTTTTCTAGCAAGTTTTTCATACATTTTATTGTATTTTAGGGAATTAACTGTTTTAGTGACAGGTAAGACTGGGCTTGGCTATTGCTGGTATCAGTTTGACTTAGAATTTCATGTAATTCATATTATGAGAGTAGTGCTAGTCCACAGGCACATAGCTCAGCTTACAACTGATTTATGTTGAAATTGGGAAATAAAATCTAAAAATCAATCTAAAAGGAGTGCCATGTTCTCTACCTTCTGCATGCAAGGAAGTTTTTTTGAAGAACTTGCTGAATCTGCTGGGGAATGGAGAGAGAAGTAACAAAGTTTGATATTTGGCAGCTGGAAATCCAGCATGTGTTAGAGGATTTTAGATACCTTTGACTAGAAGTGATTTCAAAATGTGAATTAGCAAGGACATCCTTCAACCCCAACTACTCCATGCTGCGAAGAATGTGGCAGGCTTTTCCTGGTTAGGAGATGTCATCTGCAAGTCACTTAATTTAATCAAGTATTGGCCACAATGTCTAAAAGAAACTGGATGAAATCTGGTAAAGGGACAGGTGAGAAAGTCCTGCCTAGTCTTCATGGTTCAGCTGGAAGTGATGGGTAGTTGGAACTGGTGTTTGCACTTTTCCATTTCATCTTTTTGTGAGCTGTTATTTCTGCTTAGTTACACCCTCTGCCTGAGCGTGGGTCTCTCCACACTTCCCTGGGGTTGTGGCAGGGTAATGCTACACTAGCAGTAGGTACCCAAGATAAAATAGTTCAGGTGAAACCCTTAAGTCCACGCCCATCAGCTTTCTCTGTGCTTTGTTCTGTCTCAGTTTCCTTGCCATTGCCTCTGAAAGTGAGCTAACTCCCGCCCAAAAATGGCAAAGGGTTAAGCTAGTGAGACAACTGCTGGAGTAAGGTGATCTGAAGAATTCTTTGAATTTTGGTTGATAAATACAGTATATTCCATGTTTATATAATTGTGTGGTAGCTGTTACCATAACTATACCTGTAGTGTAGCTGTATGCATCTCATTTAAAATATCCCTTAATTCTTCTGTCTGTGGTTTACATGAGTTACATATAATTGTATCTGATCCTCACAACATACCAGGGAGCTAAGGAAGTACCATCCTTCAAATGTGCTTGGGGAGCAGATATGCAGGGAAATTCTTCCTTCAATTGTCTAGAAAAGAGTCTTTCTCCCCTTTCTTCCTTCAAATTGTATTTATTTCCAAACTGGACAGAATGAAAATACAGTATAGGTGTTAGACCTGTGCTAGATTTAAGTCTATTTTTTTAGGTTCATAGGAGATCCAGCATTAGGTCATTGGAAAGAGGAAACTGCTGCTGAATGGGCAAGAGCAGTTAGCAATGCTGTTCCATCATCAGGGAACTCTTCCTGCCAGTGAGGACAGGCCAAGAGCAGAGGAGTCAGTCAAATACAAGAGAGAAGGAGGAGGAGAGAGAAACCCTAGAGTAGAAGTGAAATCAAATGGACTAGAGGAAGAAGGGAATAAACTACTTGAATATTGAGAAACTATGTGGTATTCAGTTTCAGTATGTAATTTCAGTAAATTCACATTTACTAAACAATTAAATATGGGTAGTCCCTGCTTTAGAGTACTAGTATTGGCAGAATTAGGCTGCTCAGTGATTAACTGAGTGCTGTGGGTGGTTTGCTTTCTGGGTCATGCAGTTATACCTGTCCCACACAAAGGGAAACTTAGACCATCCGTGAAATCTTCCTTATAAAATTAGAATTTTCAAACAGTGACTAAAACCATTCATGGTTAAATTTATTGAGGGTTATTAGATTAAGGTGTTTTGACTGTGAATTCTTTCAGGATATTGTCATAAAAAGTTGAGTGCAGTTTGAAGCTAGCAGGTCTTTACAGGAAAAAAGTAGTGACTGTTCTGGAACATGATTTGTTTGCAAATATGATTACTGCCCATTAATTTAGCATTAATAGAGTGTAGAATGAAAGAAGTTGTTGCTGCTGATGTTAGTCATGACAAAATTAAACATTTCACAGAGAAGAGTAAAAAGGAAACATATTTCAGGGTAGCAAAAGCAGCAACTAGAATGTAAGAATCTTGTCCATCTCAGGCGTTTTTTAGTCAAGGGCTGTAGTCACTCCCATGTTGTGCCGTGTGCTGTCTCCTCTTTTGTTACCCAGCACTTTGCTTTCACAGGCAGATGCCAAGAAAACTTAATCCTTCTATAGTATTTTCCTTTGTCAAGATCTGAGTCCTTGTTTCTGTGGCTTTTTCTCTCTTAGACAGAGATGTCCTAACTCAGCCGGATAGATATCCTGTAGGTTTTTTTAGCCGCTTTTCTTAGCTGTAGGAAATTCATACGAATTCAAAGAATGGCCTCTCCAAATAAATCTCTTGACCATCATTAAGTTTTGAAGTATGTTATTTTTCTTATTCTGCTGAAGATTTTATTATGTCAGTTACCTTTTCTCAGCACAGTGAACAGGACAGAGCACTTCTTGGGTGAGTTCTTCTAGTGTGAAACAAATGTTTCTCCTAGCTCTGGTGGTCTATGCTGGTTTCCATAGCTGACAGGTTAATGAACCTGTTGCTTATTTGTATGTGCTGGGTTTCTGGAAGGTGGGATGGGTGAGTTTATCAAAATGTGTTTTGTAGAACATCATTCACAAGAAGAAAACCTTAGTTTTCTAAGGTTCCCAGACCAGGTATTCAGTGACTGTTATCTCAGCTGAGCAGACATCTGTGATTCGGTGAAGGCACGGTTGTTCAGGAGTGTCCCAGCCAAAGAGAAGACATAATTTAAATCCCATGGCCTGAAGGTATGACTGTTTATCTGGGAGGATGGGAAGCTGTATTTCAGTCCTTGTTTTGACCTGGCCAAAGCCTGGTGATTAAGAGGTTTGTTTCCCCTGTTTCTGGCAGATACACCCCTATTCCTGGGCAGATGCCCATTTGCTTGCTTGGCTTTCTAAAGCTGAGCTTCGTATCTGTGAGGAGACTCAAAGGGTAAATTCATACATTAATCCAGAGTTTCTCTTCCTGATGTGTCGTGGAAAAGTGAATGCGTTGGGGCATACTTTCTAGGTTTTTGGTTTCATCTCGGAATGTGTTTACAGCCAATCATTTTCCTGTTACAGCTGCTCTCCTTTTGGCTGACTTCCTTTTTAGCCCAGTAGTTTTTCACTAACCTGACTTAGAAGAAATGTATTCATAGCTGACAGACTTCTGGCTATTTGTGGACTTACTTCTTTCCCCTCTAATGTTCTACTTTGTGTTAGTCCCTTGTGCTGGAGGAGAGGCGGCTTTGCATGTTCGTCCCCTTGCAAATGAAGGGAACAAACTGCAGCTGCCTGATGGGACAGGTTACAGGGCATTTCTTAGTCTCAGTAGTGTTCTTCATTTTCTGCCAGTCTTGCTTTAGCCTAATTAGCTGCCATGCAGATCAGAGCAGGAGGCCACCAGGAAACAGAATGGTTGCTTCAAAGCCTTGTGCGCTGTAGTGGTTTCAAAGGAGTGCAGACAACTGATGCTGTGGACTCTGCTGTCCTAGAGCCTGGAGCAAGGATTGGGTCCTTAAGGTCCTACTGCAAATTGGCCCAGCCATCAAGCTGTCCCTTGTACAACCAAGTTACTGCCTTTTCTGTTGGCTAATCCAAAGCGGAAACTACAACTGAAGATAATTCTGTAGAGCTGGTGAGTCCCTATAAGCACAATTAGTGAATCTGTCATCACTTGCTGCGTAAGAAGCCAAAGTTAGCTGAAGGACTGTTCTTTTATGTAACACAGGGAAAATGGCTCTGGTCCAGGTGATCCAGAAGCCTAAGGAGCCAGACCATCCTGTGATGTTGGCCGGATCAGCTGTAAATAATCCTGGCTCAACTCCCCTGTTCTGTGTCTGCTGTTTTTGGTGAGGAGAGGGGGAAGGCTGTGTGTTTCCTAGGTACTGGGATAGCTCTGTTTATGAACTAGACTACCCGTGCTGTGATCCATACAAGAACTGCTTTTAGCATATGCACAGAACCAAGTGTGGGGGCAGAGAGTGGTTTGTGAATGCTTGTACAGAAGTGTCTGGATAATTAACTCAGCCATTAGGTAGGAGCATTTAAATTCTTGAAGATATTTTCTGGGGGAAATACAGGTTATTCATCTCCTCAGGCACCCAAAAGAGACATGGTTAGATTCTAATTTCTGCCTAAATTGCACATCAGGAATTTTGGTGCTGGTTTTGAGTCTCACCTGAAATAATTTGTTCTGTGTCACAAGGATTTAAACCTAGTCTTACTGCCAGGGTAGCAACATCATCGCTTGGCCATCTTTACTGGCTCATCTGTCTCCACTGACAAGCTGGCACAGAACAGTGAGGGCCCACATCAATTTGCTCTTTCGGTCCCACAGGAACAAATGCCAATTAGCAGGGGAGGGCAGGAGTGGACACAGACCTAAGTCACAGGGGATATTACAGGACAGCGAGGTTACTCTGTTTCAGGTGCTCTCATGTCAGCATCCTAAGCCTTGCATATTAGTTAACCTTTCCCATAGCTGCTGCATGTGAAAGGTCTTTGATCTATGAATGAGTCCAACACGTGGTGCGTGTTCACTGTATGTTAACAGCAGAGATATTATTTTTAGCTCCCAAATTCTTTTTCTTTGCTATTAGAGCTGAAAGACCTTTCGTCTTTAAGACAGGCAAGTGTTCACAACAGTGTATTTGGGACAATGTGCTACATGAAGCCAAGACTTCTATTGGGAACAATTTTTCAGAATGGGTAAATGGCTTTTTAAATAGCCATTAAAAAATCTAAACAAAGTAGTCATGTTTTATAAAGTCCTAAAAAGAACTGTTGTCTTTGGAACATGTAATTTGCAGATCTCACTGCAGTAATCCTTGATTTAGAGCAATTACTGCACTAAGTACTTGCCTTTTTTCCCCTTTAAAAAACAAAACCAAACCCCAAACCAAAAGCCAGACAGGTTTCCAGCAAAGGCTGGGATAATTGAATGGAAACATAGCCAAGTCTTGCAAAATTCCAGCATACAGTTGCTGTTCTCTCAAGAGATATTTTCTCCTGCCATCTGAGAGCCTGGTCACTTGTTTTTCTTCTTTTTTAACATAATCACTAGTTGCTAGAAATAAGTATTGCAAGAACTAATATGCTGGTTACAGCCTTAAAACTGGGCATGCATGCAGTGCACGCTAGTTTAAGAGGAAGCTGTTTTATAACATTTTTAATTATGAAATTTCTTATGCAACAGAGTTAAAGGGTCATTTATAAACAATCCAATTCCAAAGCTTCCTTAGGCAGTAACTGACCTATGTCATTTCTTGTAGCTTAAGCTTGACTCAGTCCAGTCTCACACCAAACAAGATTGGTGAGCTGGAATACAAGGCATGATGATTCAATGTGCAGTTCATAATATTTCTTTTGCACTCACAAATCAGTGGACTAGTTTACCTATGCCTCCGGTGTCTGGTTTTTTTAAGTTCCTTAGTAGAAGTGAGGCAGCTGTGCTGCTTGCTATGGCAGGAGCATCTCCCAGGCACCATTGGCAGTAGGCAGGCCATGCTGACTCTGGATCTCAGACCATGAAACCAGGTCTTCCACAGCTGATTCTGCAGCCAGCTTCAGTCCCTGGCTGTGGGATAATTTATACAGCTATAAGAAATTTAACTTCAGGCCTCTACCTCTTGTGTGGCATGGACTGCATCCTGAAAGAAGGGAATCCATATTCCTAATCATCGGCCTAAAACCACTGCTCCCTCCCTAAGATTTTGCTAGGAAAATGAAGATGGAGGGATCCTTAGTACTTCCACTTAGGCCAAAGCTAACTGAGTAGCGTAAGGGAACACTGAGCCTCCCCATTCCTTATTTCTGGTATGGAACTGAGACTTCTGCTCACTTTTCAAAGAAAAAGTAATTTTCCAAAATCACTTCAGATGAGCAAACAGCCAAACAGATACACTGCATTTCCTACAACAGGAGACTGAGCCAAGAGTCTTCAGCCTTACAAGTGACTGTGCCTGCCTGAGTGTGCTTCTACCTTTGAGGGTTTCTAGCAAAAACTGTTCTTTTTTTTTTTTTAAAGCAAATTTTAAAGACGGTTAACTTTAGTTTTATTACAAAGCTTTTATTAAAAAACAAATGCTCAGCACATTAACTCAAACTGGAATGACAAAAAAAAAATGGTTGACAGTATTTTTGGCAAAGGCTGTGCCTTACTATTTTAAAAAATGGGTACATCAATGCTCATTTCAACAACTGGCATAAAATCCCACTAACAGGCTAACAAAAACAGATACAAATACAGAACAATTGAAGTAATAATTCAAGTGCTGGGCTTTTTACAAGGAGAAGGGGAATGGGTGAGAAGGAGAACTCACTGCAGTCAGATTTGCTGGATGTATTGCTTATGTTTACAGAGTAGATGATGCGAGACTAACATGTCTACTGACCAGCTGACTGTTGTTACATTTATTTAGTTCTATAGGACACTGTATTATATAGACTGAGAGGCCACTATTTGTTACAAATAGTTTAACAGAACAGCCACCTTTTTTCCATACAGATTTTTCCTCTGGCAGAAAAAAAATAAGAAAAAAAAAAAGAAAAACTCATTTTATTTAAAAAGTATTTCAGATTTCTGACACTTGTTTAAAAGCTCATACCTAGTAAAATATACACCAAAGAAATTACAAACTAAAAGTTAAAATATAAAAGCATTCAAGTTTCTTAAAAAAAGCTAAAACCAAAATTGATCCTGTCGCACCATTAAATAAAAAGAAGGTTGAGCGCGTCATCCTGGTCCAGGCAAATTCCGTTCCTTGATGTGCTGTATGGGGCAGCTGTGGTCTACATTATTCTGCTGGCTGAAGCAGGCAGAGACAGCCATGCTACTGTGTTTGCTGACTCAATATGGGCACAGATGAGACGGGGGCTTGAGAGTGCAAGGCAGAGGTGAAGACAAAAGCTGCTCTGCTGACCCAGGAGCTCGTTTGCTCTATTTATATCAGGGCTGGACCTCGTGATAGTGAAGGATTTTGGCAGTGATTGTCTTTATGATTCAGTGTCTCTAGCAGTGACATCAGGGTGAATGACATCCTAGACAGACTCCTTGGGGGTGGTCTGTGTGGATGAAGGACACACCTAGGGTTTAACAAGCTTCCATCTCCAGAAGGGGTCCTGGTGTCGCCGCCTTTGCTTTACAAGTTGAGAAAGCATTTCTTTTCCCACCTACAGGGAAGAGGGGGGGGAAAGAGAGAGAGAGAGAGAGAGAGAGTGTGATAAGGACTATGTGAAGCCTTTTAAAAAAAAAATTCTTCAAAGAAGCTGATGATGGGTCACTGTAACTCTTATGACAACTGTATTAGTGGAATGTGCATCACAATGTCAAAGTTAAATGCAGAATTTATTACTACTTACTTTTGCTTGAAGTTTGCAACTATGTTTATGGAAAGTACTTTGGATTGTAAAGAGATACCAACTAGAAAGATGGGGTTTTAAGCATCCAGCATATTACAGAAGTACTTCCCTTTTGTAGTGGATTTCAATTATCTACAACATTTGACCCAGATACCATTACAAAACTAGACATCCTCAAGCTTTGGTACTGCAGTGCAGTGGTTGAGGTCAATTAAACCTCTATTTCAGAGCCTCAAGCTCTCCTCCCTGCAGAAATGAAAAAATGCTGCCTTCTGCAAGCGGTTTGGTAGAGGAATGTGGTGGATGAGGCTTGTGTGAACACTGATTCTACCATCCGTCCTCATGACTGGGGAGGATTTGTTCTGCTCTTCAGCAGGGTAGGGAACACCTTCCAGCTGTGTAAGAACCATGGGCCTCATCCCTATCAGTAAAGTTCACTAGGATCTTGGAAGGATTTATGTTCTTAGAGCATGTGAAATAGCCCACAGTACAGGCCTAATAGGAATTGCTCATCCAGAGAGGAACAGTCCTTCCCCACTAGGTCTCTGGGTTACATCAGCTCATTTATGCAATTGCCAACTCAACCATCACCCTCACCCTTCTGATCCAGACAAGTGGGTTATAACAGGGTCTCCACCCAAAATCTCCCTAACGAGTCAGATGTTTTTCGACACATGGACACATGCTCTCCAGTAACTGTTTGGGGATTAATGGTGTCTCAGAAAAATCAACATTAACCTCTAGGTCTCCACGTACCACTCAATTGCTAAATAAATAGAGGGTTCAATGAGCAAAGCTTCTGAGAATGATCAAAATTAGCACAAGAATGCAGTTCAGTGGAGAAAGTAAACAAATTTTCACCAGAAGAAACACAAAATGCTTAGTCACATAAAGAAGATACACTGCCAGCACCTTGAGTCACGAGAGGCAAGACAGAACAAGTTTATGAAGAAAACTTATAGATAAACTGCTTAAGCCTGCAAGAGCCACAGGCTGAATTAGTCAGCAAATTTTACATTATGTTAAATTTCAGCAGTATTTAAACCAGGACCATTTATGACTGAGCACCCACCTGGCATCTGCTGCAGCTTCCATGTAAACCATAACAACGCAAAACGTTTCACCCATAGTAGAGGGGCAACTCCTGCGTAAGGAGTTACACTGCCTCATGTAGTCCAGGGTAGAAAGCCTCCAAAACTGATTTTGTACCCTTTGATTTTAATCAACATAAGCTGAGGCCTCAAAGTCGTACTAAACAAGTTGACTCCTTATCAGAGGTCACCCACATGGCTATTGTTATAGTGGAAAGGAAAGCTGAGGGCACTGAAGTTTAGCTGCAGACTAAGTTAGAAAACACAAGCATGAATTTATAGCACACTGTTCTTTATAGCTTAGATTTGATGCAGACTCCCTCCTTGCCCAAATACTGCCATCCCTGATACATAAGAAATAACTTTCACCTGCTGCTGGTAGCCACAAAAGGACATTTAAAGCCACTGAGGCCTCTTAAACAGCATAGCTAAAAGTCCACTGGCAAACCAGCAGTTTCAACAAAGGTGGTCTGTATTGACTAATTCAGTTCCTATTTCCTCATAAAACCAGCCCATGTCCCAACTAAAAAAAGCCTCCTGAGCTTCCTGCCTTTTTCTTTTTTTATTTTTTATAAAGTAGCGCAGTGCTCCGTAACACGTGCGGATCAAAGAGCTACGAAGGGCTCTACCTTTCCAAGGAGCACGAAAGAGAGGCCAAGCAAACAGCAGAGAAACACTGGGGAGAGCACCCTGCAGCTTTATATTTATTTTGTGCCTTTTCATCCCGGATTTTCAAAGGTTTGGTCCAGGTTGCTCTTCCTGGGAAGGTTTTCCTCTCAGTCTTACATGAAAACATTCAGCTTCCTGTTGAGGAATGGCCTTGAGGCGCCAGGCCAGTAGTTCACAGCAGTCTGATACAAGCGCTGTGATTCAGAGCTACTCCCCATTAGCAGCCAGGAATGTCTACTTCACTGAAGGAAATGAAATGCTCTTCTGTTGAGATGGTTCCCTGCCTCCTCCCCCCTTCCCTTACCAGCAAGCTGTCTTTGAAGTCAGGAGGTTAAAATAACGACTGCAGCCTTGCTCTGGCCCTCAGCTTTTTCCAACAGCGGCCATTGCTTCTTTCTCAATCCAGAGGCAGCTTTTGCAGCACCTGCCTCCTTTCCATAGCTCCTAACTGTGCCCAGCTCCTCTAGAGAGGCTGCAGATACCACGGTGATTCTGGAAGGGGACAGGCACAGGGAAGCTCCACGTATTTTTATTTCCGAGCGAATACTGCAGTACAGCAAATTACACAGTAGCTATCCTGAAAACAGCATCTAGAACCCAGCCTTTCCCCAGCTGCACATTAAGGCTACACACTGGAAATTGCTTCTGCTGCTGATAAACCAAATAATACCTAAAAAATACGAGTGATGATGGTGTTGCCTTACAGATATAAAACAGGTCAAATCAGGATTCTTTTCAAGAAACCACAGGCATGTGCTAAGGAGACTGAAGACTTCCCACATCTAAGGCTTCACTGGGGGGCTGCAGCTGAAGTCTCGCCAGGCGAGGCATGCCCTAGCAAAGCCCAATCCACAAGTGAAGTCGGCACAAATCAAAGACTGCAATTACAGCTCCCTGGCTGTGGTTAGGCTTCAAAGAAAGTGCTGCAAGTCACATTTTACATATGTGAAGTCTTGAGCCTGAGCCACAATAGGAGGCACTGTCTGTGCCATTTGCAGTGTACATCTGACTGCAGGAGGAAAGGGGAAAAAGAAAAAGAAAATAACACCTCAAGAAAGAAACAGACATAAGATTCAAGAATAATACAGTGCAAAAAGAAAAGCCTTACTACTGAAGTGATAAAACTGTAATCCAGGAATCACTGCAGTAAAACTAAATTCTCCTAGCAAGCCTGGGCTCAGTGGCTGCGGGGATCACAAGGGGATCTGAAGCCCTCCCCATGCTTTGGAATGAGATGGATTGAAGGGTGGGTCTGCAAAGGTCTTGTGCTCCTCCTCTGGTCTTTTAACTTTTCTAGAACAAGGGAGAGAATTATGCAGTTTCATCTAGGTCATGCTAATCAGAAAAGGTTTTTGAAGAAAGTCAAGAGTGTCCGAGTCAGTACAGGAGTAAGTATGGAGTAAAAGAGACACCTAACCCTTCACAGAAGGCAAGGGATATTAAACTTTTTAATTGAGGTACTTTTTTTCTACACCTTTCCCTATCACATTGTTTGGATACAGTTCTAAGAAGAGACAAGACTACATATAACAGACAGTTACACGTATTTTTTATAAAAAAGAAAAAAGTCCATCTCCAAACCTGTCCTTTAATCCAGTACTTCAAACAACATGGCAAGTTCAGGGACCCAAAAGCTGAAACTGTCATTTTCTTTGTAAGTCCAAAATGAACATGTTCGACTTACTGCCAGCCAGGGTTTATTCAATAGTCCAGAAACCCAGCTATGCAAAACCAGGTCATTATTTATCAGGGTGGTTCATGCTGTTTGTGAAGTCCCTCTATTTTCTCTAATAGCAGAGCTGGAAAGGGTTTCAGGCACAAGCATATAGATGCAGTCTGCTCCTCTTCCTGCCCAGCTGTGCCATGGTTTGTGGGTTTAGCCCAAACCAGATCCTTGAGATGTTCAGGGCAAACACAAACAAACACTCCACAACCCTTGTTGTTTCTAAACAAAAAAAGCACCTCCCAACAAAACCCCAGTCATTTTAGTAATCCGATTTGCTGCAGGGTCCCACAAGCTGTTACAAAACATGGATAGAGAGACCTATGGGAAGCAGGAAAAAGCCCTCTCTGCAAGAGCTGGATACCAGCAAGCAGTAGAGGAAACTTTATAAGCTGCTTTTGTATCCGAAGAAATGACATAAAATTGTACCCTAAAACTGTAACAGATGCTGCCAGGTTGAAACTGTGTCAGTATGAAGTTTTTCTTGGTCTGTCCAACCCCTCCATCACCCTTGCTAGTTTTAACCTTGGTCCACTGCTGGTAACTGAATGGAAACTTCAACAGCAAATTATTCTCTGCTGTTTTAAATGCCCTGAATTAACTGCCCCTAAAAATACCTCTCCATTAATTACAGGTGGAGCCTGGAGTCCTAACTTCTGTCCTCTTAGTTTGACCTCAGCTAGATGCATTAATTGAGCAGCAGGAATATTCTTCCCCCAGCCTTCCCAAGCCAGAGACCTCTTCCAGAGCAGATTAGTTTAAGCACGGAAAACGCCCAGGTATTTTAGGGTTCCCATTTAGTGCAGCGAATGGCAATGATGCCAAGCAGGTGTGGCTCTTATCGAAGGCCCCCAGTGTAGGCAGCACAAAACTACAAGCTCTATCACTGAGCTAGAATCTTTTAAATTATCTTACTGGAAGACCCAAGACATGTTTTTCCTGTTGGGGGTAGGAGGGGAGAGAAGCTCCATGTTTATAATAAAAACCAGATTGCCTCTAGACAGCTGTCTCTAGCAGTTTCTTAAAGAGGAACAGTATACTAAAGGTGAGGAAGAGGGAGGAAGAAATAGGCTTGTCTCCTTTTTGAATCTTTATGGCATATAATAAATATTCAGAAGACTATTTTTTAAATTATTTGTTTTCTAGACTGAGAGCTAGGGGCACTGAAATTGCTACTTCAGTTTTCACCTGCTGTAACAGAGAAGAACATGAGGTATTGGTAAAGCAGTAAGTGAAAATTCTTTCAGAAGAAAGAAATAACACAGGTACAGTTTCCTTTGTAGATAATTTTTTCTGCCAGAGTTAAACATAGGTTAGAATTTACACTACTTTGAAAGACAATCTCAACAGTTAAATCTTCTGATACATGGAATAATTTAAACAGTTGCTTTCATGAAACCAAAGGCAAGTCAGATATAACCTGAATATCTTCCTGAGCTTCCATCAACTCTTCTACACACAGGCATCCACAGAGCAACACTACAAGCATTAGACATCAGTACACAGAAACCACTTCCACAGCAGATTAGTTTCAGAATTCAAACATACCAACTTCACTTTGATGCAATTAAGTCATCTCATCATAAAATCTCTACTGGTCCAAAATACACAACAGAAAGCCTTTGTACCTCAAAAGACACACATATGGGAAGAAAACCAGCTATTCATCCAAATGTAGTCCCACCGCCTAGTGTGTGCATTTGCCTTTACACCATAGAAACCAATTCTGTGTAGTTATTTTGGCAATAATATTTTACCACGTGCAATTTCAGGTATCCCTGAGATGAAAGATAGATAGAAGGCTCTCATAAACTCCTGAGTTTAATATTAATGAGGGAACACATATCCTATAATGTTTGCAAGGAGGAAGCAACTTCAGAAATTATGCCTCTTTGCTCACTTAAGCCTACATAGTTCTCTTAACCCCTGATCCCACTGTACTGATGCCTGTGGCAAGAACACCAACTCAGAGATGGTCACTGGTACCTTTTTCTTCAGCTGCCTCTAACCCTGCTCACACACTACACCCCAGTTCCAATGACGCCTTTGCTGCACAAATGCTTCCAACATTTGCTCCTACCACTGGAAGGAGGAGCTGAAAGCTCATGTCCTGGAAGCTCTGACTAAAGCCCATAATGTCTCACTGACTTGCCAGGCTCATGTTTTAAGTGACCAGACAGTGGTGCTTCAGCTGGCTGTGCTATGGGCTTCCTTACTTGTACAGCTTTCCAATCTGCAAGCTTTCAAAACTGTTTATATGGTACAGTCTTAACAAGCAGGTAAAGAGTCAGAGATTTAAAAGATGACTTGCATAAAAAATTCTTAAAGTAGAGGATTAAGGAACTGACTGGTATGAGAAGGTTTGCTTTATTAGCAGTGACTTTTGCAACATGACAGTTAGGCTCTTTGGTTTTGTTCTGTCCTTTTGGTTAGTTTTGTCTACAGGATGGCTAGGTCTGCATTAATGTATATCAGAAGACCTCTTTAATCACAATCTCTAAAATCAGAGGCAAATGGAAGCAAAAGTCAGTGCAAGGGTATGCTAGGGTTTGCTAAGCTTTGACAGAATTGCATTTGAATACAATTCTGTTGAAATTAGAAGACAGATTTCACCCAAGCTTAGTCTCCAGAAACAACTGGGAAAGACTTTGACAGTATCATAAAAACTTGCTTTCTAGCTGGTCAGAAACACAGTATCAAAAACTCATTTTGAAATTTTTCATGTAAATACACTAAAAAAGTGAAAATGCAATATAAACCTGAGAAAAACATTAAAATGCTGAAGTTTTCTTCCAGTTGGAAATGAAATGACATTTCAAAACCTTACACCTTATTTATGAAACAGTTTGTTTCTACAGAGTTTTTCTCATGACCTTAGAATTCTCAGTCTGATGGTGAGTTTACTAAATCCACCAAAATACACCGTTTTTATCCAGAGAAGAATGGTGCACCAGCAGTCAACTCCCTGTCCCCACCCTATCCCACAGGAAGAGATAGAACAATAGTTGTCCCACTGCTCTCCTTCGTTCTAGCCCAAGCCGCCTGCTGCTAACACCTCAGAAGTGAAACAATTTGGGATTTTTTTAATCACTTGTAAATGTGGTTAAATTCAAACTTCATTAAGCACCTCTAATTTCACAGTTGGTTCTGCAACTTGGGCATCTCCAACAAAACAAACATATACATTCACCTCCTGAATTACCTATTTTTTCCATTTGTCAGTGTCAATTTTAAATATGAAACACTGAAGATCAGCTTCATAGCTGACTATGCTGCACCCATTTTGAAAAAATCCTTAACAATTTTTCTTATTTTTCTAATCCCATATCTGTGCTGATTGTCTAGTTGAAAGTGTTCTGCTGTTCTTTAATTTGTAAAATGTATGCTTTGCTACTACCCTCACTTACCCCTCCCCATGTCCCTTGATTGCACTGAAAATAGCTTTTATCCCCTTCCTTTTTCCTTCCTGCCTTCCTTCCCTCCCTCCTTCTCTCCTTCCTTCTTTCCTGCCTTCCTTCCCTCCCTCCTTCCTGCACTTCACCAGGGACCTCCACCAAGATGGTAAAAAGAAGCAGGGACCTGGGTCTGCTCTGCTGGACCTCTCCCAGCAGGTGTCAGTGCCCCTCTGTACCGGCCACCTGCGTGGGGCCGTGGCTTCTCTTCGGGTTTGCTCTTCTGACCTTCTCGTTCATGTCAGAGAGCCTGAAAGAGAGGAGGGCTTCTGTCTTTCACCCTGGCAAGATCAGGTCAGAATTGAGTTGCGGGAGGGGACGCACAGGATGCCATCCAGAGGGATGTGGGCAGGCTTGAGAGGTGGCCTGTGCAAAGCTCATGAAGTTTGACAAGTGCCAGGTCCAGCAACTGGGTCAGGGCAATCCCAAGCACAAATACAGGCTGGGTGGAGAATGGATTGAGAGCAGCCCTGTGGAGAAAGACTTGGGGGTGTTGGTGGATGAGACCCAGCAATGTGCACTCGCAGCCCAGAAAGTCAGTTTCATCCCGGGCTGCATCCAAAGCACCATGGCTGGCAAGGCAAGGGAGGGGATTCTGCCCCTCTGCTCTGCTCTGGTGAGACTCCACCTGGAGTGCTGCATCCAGCGCTGGGGTCCCCAACAGTAAAAGCACATAGACCTGTTGGAGTGGGCCCAAAGGAGGACACAAAGATGCTCAGACGGCTGGAGCAGCTCTCCTCTGCAGACAGAGCTGTCTGAGAGAGCTGGCTTGTTCAGCCTGAAGAAAGTTCCAGTGAGACATTATAGCAGTCTTCCAGTTCCTAAAGAGGGCCTACAGGAAAGCTGGGGCATGTAATGATAGGACGAGGGGGAGTGGATTTAAACTGACAGAGGATGGGTTTAGATTGGATAGTAAGAAAAAAAATCTTTCATGTGAGGGTGGTGAGGCCCAGAGGAGTTGCCCCATCCCTGAAAGGGTTCAAGGCCAGATTTGATGAGGCTTCAGTGGAAGGTGTCCCTGACCATGTCCCAGGGGTGTTGGAACTAGATGATCTTTAAGGTCCCTTTCAAGACAAGCCATGATCTGTCTGAGGGCATACTCATTTTCTTTGGAAATTTTATGCCTATCTGAAATGAAACAAATATTTCAATCCAGAAAATTTTCTTCTGCTCATTCTGTCCCTCTTGCCTGTGCTGAAGGCCACTATTCATGGGCAAAACAGGGAATAGGGAAGTATGGGTCACACAGGAAACAATTTTTAAAGCAAATCAGGACAAATCTCTGCACCACCATCAGCACACACATTCTCACAGAGACTAACTTCTACGCAAGTTCTCCAGGCTCTGTTTAAAGCTTCTGAGCAGTCAAGAGCTATGGGAATAGCTCATTGTTTCAATTTGGACTAGTCCAGCAATGATTTCAAGAGCACTGGACAAGCCATGTTTGAAAACATGCCTCAGAAAGCAAGGTACCACATCCTCTTTGCATCTCCTTTCTCAGATGTCAACCATGACCACAGTCATCAGATGCTTATTTTCCACCATATTCTGGCTGTGGACTGGTCCACTTTATAGTCTGCTTTCACAGCCTCACTCCACTTTATTTTTAAGTAATAGGGAAAACACAATCTAGTCATAAATTACTACCCAAAAATCACTTCTGTGCTGAAATTTGGCTCTAATTTCCATGTAGGAAGCTTGAAATGTTAAGATAATTCATTGCTCAAAGTTAAATGGTCTTAATATGATCCCTTTAAGTACTTCTGATTGCAAATCAGTATTAGTCAAGTTTTCTTCGTTTTGAAAGCTTTGCTAATGTGGATGCTAATTGTTATGGAATTTTGCAAGCCACAAATATTATTCTTACAGGTTTTCAAATGTCTATTAAGCTTCTCTATCACTCTTTTTAGCCCTTGAAGATATGCCAAAACACAATGTTAAATTATGTTGTTTCCCAATTGGATCCTGCCATATGTCGAATGACGTGCCTTTTACAGTTCTATACAGAGCAAGTTATAAGAAGTTAAGTATTTCCATGCTGCAGAAAAATGAGGAAATTTTGTTAGTACCCTTCTATTTCCTTGCTGATTTCAAAATACTCATGAGATGCTAAAAATCACCCTTTTTTTCTTTCTTCCAAAAGTCTAACTGGATAAGAAATTAGAAATCTCCGCTTACAACACAAAATTGCTCCTATTTACAAATCCCCTAGAAGGCTGTGCTTAAAGTAAAAAGAAAACACTCACCTTTCAGAAAGGTGCTCAACAGGTGATCTCTACATTGTTCTTAATCTTAGCTTTCCTCATTTCCCCTTCCCTCCCGGCCTCTCCTCAATTTATTTTTAGCATTATCCGGTCTAATTCCACTCTTGGTTGATTCCAAAAGAAGATAATAAATAAGAGTTATTTCTTCAATAAACCAAAGTTATTTCAAATACTGTGTTGGGCCATGTCAACTGCAAACAAAATCCTTCTTGGGACAGTTCCACAACTCTTGAAAGACATGTTTTGGAGTACCTCAGGATAATACAGCAAAGACTGGTGCATGTGGTCACAGTATTTCTAAAGCATTCTGAAGTGTTTTACAAATTGGCCATTGAGTAGGTTGGAGATCACAGAACTCAGTTAGAAGCAGTGAAGCCTTAAGATGCCTGCTGCTGTATACAATCCTTGGAAAAGGGGCAACTTAATGCAACCACCTTGACTTTACCACTCTAATCATGTCCAAGTTAAAAAGCAGGATTAGAGGTCCACCTTAAAAATCAGTTACTTGCTGAATGTTCGTGGACAAAAAAACCCCAACAAAAACCCCACACCCAAAACTTTCACAGTATCTTAAATCATTTCTGTTTGCATGTCTCTTCCGTTACTTTCCTCTGAACATCCCACCACACAACCCTCCCACCATTTCATCCTTCTCACTTACATCACTGTAATTACAGCCCTAGCTGATCTCCTTTGTGCTGATCTTGAGATTCTTTCTTTGGTCTTGCCACCTACTCATTTCTGATTCTTCTCAGATAACAGAACGCTTGTCTCCTTCCCAGACCTCCCACCCTCCTTCCCCCTCTTCCTTACACCATCCATGCGAGTAAGAAAGCTGTTCCCAAGCTTATTATCTCCATCCAGTAAAGACTTCAACAGCTCTGCTGTGGGCCTGGTAAGATACTATGCTTGTGGGCAAAACATTCTTTGGATTAGGCTTGCAGAGGGCAAGAGTCTTAACCTTCAGAAGTTTACTTTGAAGTGTGGCTGATTTCGGTTCCCTAAATCATTCTGTGCATTTACTTCCAGCAAGAGCACATCTGTACAGCTCCAGTGCAAATCATACACTCGGTCTGAAACACTTATTGAGGCTGGCTTCATGTGCATATATGGAGTCAACAGCACGCTTCTCCTTCCCTGGAAAACATACTACTGTTCACGCACTCTGTGGTATAAATTGCCTCAAGACAGAGAGACAGGTATTGCCAACAGTTTCCACACTGTTGCAAAGCCTGACAGGATATAGAAAGGCAGGAGTGTAAAGGTCAAAGGGAGAGAAAACCCCCACATTTAGAACACTCAACCTCTAATACAGAAAATGCAGAGAAACTCCAACACAAGTAGGTCAGCACAGGCAAGACTGTAAAGCATCCAAGAAACCAAATATTCCCTGTTTTTTAGCTGTCACTTGAACCTTAGTTGTATTCCAATCCCAATCAACTGCTCTGCATCAATTCAGATAAAATTATGAGTGTTTTGCCTACCGGTACTGTGTTAGCATCAAAGGGAAAAATATTCACAACAATCATGGACCTGGACACCTAAGCTGAAATACCAATTATAAAACTCAAGGTTAAGGCACTTTTTTTTTTTTTTTCAGTAGATATAATACTCTAAGTAAAGATGCTTTACAGCTACGTGTTGTATAGGCTACAGAACTCCAACACTGCAATCCACATCCCAAATCAGCATAACTCAGGCGTGTTCCAAAGGGCAAGGCTGTCTGCTTGCCTGAAAAACTTCTGCTTATTAGGAAGAAAAAAAGAGCACACATTTTGCCTTTACACTTTACTTCAGCTTTAAAAACAACAAACCACCAAAGTCTTGTCTTAACCAAGATTAGACTAACCAGCATAATGGCATAACTTCAGAAGAGGCTTGAGTCATGCTGACTGCTGACTGACACACTGCACACAGGAAACTGAAGTTGGCTTTCTCTGGCTGAAAGTCCAAGCAGAGCAGAGGGCCAACAGGAGCCTGCTTTGCTGACTATTCTGAGTGCCACAGGGATCCTGTGGCCAAACAAGGCAGAGGAAGAGAGGATAGAGCCCATTTCTGATACAGTGTGTAGGTCATTTTACAAAGTCTTATTTTTTTGCACGATTCTGGGAATTCTTGGGGATCTCCCAAGGGCAATCTGGGTTAATTAGATAGTTTAGAAACAACTATTATTTCAAATTAATGCCATTTCTACTAGAAAATGCATTACACTGAGAGAAAGAGAAGGACCAGCCTTCCAACACAGACACTGAGAAATTAGAATCTCTCTGTGGTAGTGTGCACTCACAAGCTGACTAGATGGTGTTACTACACATGTGTAATCACTAGTCATTCCACCCTCAGTGCAGATAATATGATATAAAGAAAGAAAACACATGCTGGAAATACAACAACCACAAAAAACCCCAACCTGCACCACAAATGAAATACCACTGTACAGTTGTGGGAGAAATTCTTGAAACAACTGAAATACAGTCCCATCTTCTTAGTAGGTGTTTTGTTAGTATACAGGTGAATAAATTGTTTTTAAAAGGTGTACCCAGCCAGGCAGCATCTTGTTGATGTCAGCACATAAAATGTGCTCCAAAGCCAGCATCTAACCTGCTCTTATGAGCTGTGACAGTCTGGGAGGGCTTGCACTGCTTAATAAACCCATCCCTGGTTCACAGGCAGACTTGCAGCGAGTCAGTGAGGTGTGGTCAATTTGAAAATACTACAGTTAAGCAGTGAAATGGTGAACACCTAATAGATAGCCGGTATAAAAACCATCAGTAATCAAAGTAACATTAGCTTTGGGATATGGTAGTTCTGCAATTTTTGCTAATTTCATATTATTGCATAAAATTTATAAGAAGGCTTATTTTACAATTCAGTTTTATCAGCAGGAAAGCTTTAGAGATGTTCTTACCATGCTTCAGATGTAGGCAGCTGTCATTCTGGGGCCTGTACCTGTAGAAGATTGTTTTCCTTTAACAAATTTGTTACAGAGCTTTTGCACATTCCAAATAAGTTTGTTTGCTACAGTCTTACATGGACTTTTTTTGTGTGTGTTTTTTGGTTTTGTTGTTTGGGTTTTTTTATGGTTCTTATACCAGCCATTTTTTCTTGGGGAAAACAGGGTGTTTCTTTATATATATTTTACAGGCAAAGAGAAGACCTCACTGATGCTTTTAGCCAACCTACTAGGCAGCTGTTAGTGTACAAAGAAACATAAAATACACTGAGAAAAAAAAATACAGTTACTACAAAAGATCTGTGTAAAGTTTCCAGTGTCCAATAATACCACACAGTATTTGAGACATAGTTAAGTCTAAAGATGGTACAACACTGATTGAGGAGAAAAGCAAAGGTAAAACAGGACAGTGATTGCAGCAATGTGTAAGTTCAGCCAAAGATGTTGATGCCATCAGGACTGCTGCTCAGAAAGGTGTAAGGGAAAGGAGGCATGGGTTGTGTGCATGTTCACAAGCTTACATTCCAAATGAAATATCTTAAAACATCCATCAGAAGCAAGTGTTAGACATAAGCTCATAAAAATTAAATAGCGCAAGCTCTGGTTTCTAAAATACACCTGAGGTGAAAGGCAAGTAAGAGGTGCTCATGGCCTACCTGATGCTGATTCCTGCAACTTTTCTCTCTTCCTCTTCTTTTTCTTCCCCTGAAAAACAAGAAATTTTATCATACTGTTACATGCACAGAACTTTTTTTTGTCTCTTCCCTCACAGCAAAAGTCATGTGGACACAGAGAAGGCTGTTAGGAAAAAACCCAATTGTTTTCAGTGTAGCTTTTCTATCCCACTTTCAACTGGTTCAATGTTAACAAAGTTTGCTCTGAGCATCTATGAAGAAATATGCACACCAGCAATACTTATATTTATATCCACATGGAATTACAATTTCTGGGAGTTTTTCAACTAACACTGGCAGCCTCAAGCACCTAGAAGACTTCTCACGCTCAAAAATCTGATGACATGTATGTTGATATCATCATTTATGGCTCTTACAAGAACTCTTCACACATTCAGATACTTACACTGTCATACATGGTAGGAGCTGACAGGGTGTTGAAAGTACCTAGGACAACCATGACTTGTCCCCAGGGTGCAGACCAGCCAAAAAACTATTCTGATAATGCTCGTACCTGAACAAAAGCCAAGTCTGGCTTTTGTGCCCAGAGAGTGCACTCTGCAATAACCAAACAGCAGAGACTGTACAGCAGAGCACCCTCAGCTGAGGTGCAGGACACGAATGCCTGGCACCTGTCTTTCTGGGAGACCACACTGGCCCCAGCATGCCAACCCACACACTCAGCCTTCTCCCGCACCCCCATCTATGGAAACGGCCGCAGCTCCTGCTTCACACAGTCTGTCAGGAAACAAAAGGTCAGCTTAGACCCACAATTTTAAACCTTAATTATCTTGCACCACCCTACCACTGATATTCCTCCATATGACTTGTCTTTTTTGCCCTGTATAGTCAGTGAAAGCTTTTTGTGTGTTTTAAGGAAAAATCATATCCATTTATATTTTAAAGAAGCCTCCAGACAGGCTGTAACAGATGAGTTCTGTCAAAGCCTGGGATGGTTGCTGTGAACAGAGCTGCAGCCTGCTGCCCATCCTCTGGCCCCCCACTCTCATGGCTGGCAGCTGCATGTCCCAGCACAGAGCATGCCACACACACAGTGGCCACAGAGTGGAAGGGTTGGGGTGCTGGGACACACCTTTCCGTGAGCTAACTCTGCAAGGTGATGGGATGGACAGCAGGTGATGTGAGAAACCACCTCAAACCCCTGCAGTGCTCACTGATTGATGGACAGCAAGTGAGGACTCCAAACACAGGCTATGGTGAAGCTCCAGCACATGAACTTAAGTAGCCTGCACTCTGCTCTGACAGTCTGGGCCTGCCTGACTCTCAAGCTCTTGTCCTTTTTTATCCCAAGGCTGGCAACAGGGCTGGGCAGTGCCTTGTGAGCAAGATTCTAAAGCCAGGACCAAGACTAGAAGTTGGAAAGCACATTTCAAGGGCTCTGGGGAACTCACAGCAATATACTTTATCACTTGGGCACCAAGGCAATACTCTTTTAGAGAGGAAACTGCATTAGTGCAGATGTTAACATGGAAAAGTCATGGGAGGAAAAATTGTTTTATTCTCTACATCAGGCTGACTTCAAGTGCTAAAACATAAACTGAAAGCAGATCTGAGATCTACCTATGACATAACACAAGTGAAGGAATGGAAGACTGGGCTGAAACCTAGTTGTCAGCATTCCCAACTAAGATAGTTTCTGACAACTGCAGCACACCCAGACACCCTCACATTATGAGAACACTGTGCTTCTCATGTCTATCACACAATTTTGCATGACTGCTTTGGGTAGCAGTAGTAAAAACATATGAAAAAGATAGTGTCAAGAGTTGAATAATAATGTTTAACATTTTCTTCATATTCCTAAAATCCTGAATAACCAGACAAACCAAAACAGAAGAACCAAAACCATACAGTATGTATTTTTCACTCGTACTGTTTTGTGAAACAGAAGAACCTCCCCCAAGTCACTTCCAACCCTCAAAATACTGGAGTAATACCTGTGCCAAATTAATACAATTTCACTTTTTGACTGCTAAAGTTAGGAAAACCAAAGAGGAAAAAAAAGAAAAATGACATATATCTGAAAAGGTTTCAGCAATAAGCTGTGCTCTCCTATGATCACCATCTGACCACCACTGCAGAACGTGTGCATTCCTGGAGAGGCAGAGGGGAGGGCTGCAAGAGGAAGTTAGCAGAGTTCTTCATTGTAACATACAGGACTGGAGTATGTCAGAGATATACTTCCACACAGGATGTAGGCTGGAAGCACATCAAAGAGATACCTCTTACGTGCCACCTCACACACTCCAAATGTCTGTCAAGGCATTTAAGAAACCGCAGGTCCGCTGCATGTGCTGTGTGACATAGGCTGGGGCAGAACACAAGGTTCTCAAAGCCAACATGACCAAACATCACAGGACCATCTTGAAGCCTGATGTCCAGTAAGCACAAGTTGACAAGACTCCAAAGTGGTGTGATTTTCCAGAAAGTAAATTCAAGACAAGAAAAATCCCCTCATTTCCAGGGAGTCTTTCCCTAAGACCCTGTTTGTTCCCACCTATATTTCAAGACAGCTCCGTTGACACAGTCTGCTTACTGGAAATAAACCCTACCTGTGTAATGTCAGGACAGTTTATAGGCTGTGTAAAACAGACAGAAAGAAGCTGCTAGGGCTTACAGTTGTGACTGTGCTTACAAAACTGGGCATGCATGTCAGCCAGACCAGGGCATTTCCTTCAGAGATAATCACATAGTTTCTGTGTCAATGCATTCTGTGCCAGTTTCTACAGTTTCTGTTAATACTAGATGTTTAGGTACCTCAATCCTTAATGCCCAAAGACATCACCAAAGTAGAGAAAAACTACTGTCCACCTAATGCAGAAGGAAAACTGAGCCAGATATACCATGTACACTTCCTATCCCAGTAGATGGTGTCACATCTAAGGGAGGGACAGAAAGGAGCCCAGATCTTGGATTAGGATCAGCCTCTCAGGATTGCAGCTTCTGAGTTTGATATCATCACATTTGGCAACACTGACAGCTCATTGTAGGCACCATAGTGTAAGCATGCACTGCAAGCTGTGTGATGTGCTATGAACTTGTTAGATATTTAATTATAAAACAAGAGTAACTTTAAGAAAACTTTTCTATATAGATACATACATGTATAACTTATATATATATATATATATATATATATACACACACATACATGTATAACAGAAGGCTCTACCATGAAGGTTACTTATACAAGATTTGCACAGATGGACCATTCTGAATTCTTTTCAGCTAAAGTTCAGTCTGCATTGAGACCCCTGGGCTTGCAGTTCTCTTGAAAGAAAGACACCCCTTTTTTTCTCAGGTCTAAAAAAGATTTCTGGATAATAAGCAATCAAATAGAAAATGATAAAATATTCACAGCTGTATAGGACAACATGAGCTTCCAGACAGTAGTGGCCACTGTCTTAGGAAAAAAACTTTCCAAGTTATATTTTCCCCGCAAAAACTGTGAACTTCATAAGAAGCATCTCAACAACAACAACAAAATCTCAAGTTTTCTGGGTGCTTGAAGTGAAAACAAATATAAGGTTTATGTTATTTGTATGTTCACCATCCCTTCACCCAGGACTTGCCACAAGTTATAGAGAAAAAGAAGAAACAATAATAATAATTTTAAAAGTTACAAAAAGAAAGTGAATTTTAAAAAGGAACCTTCAAGTGAGTGACTTACATAGTTGTCTCTTGCAGACCAGCCTGGATAAAGCTGCATATGTAGCTGCCTTTCTTTACGAGCTAGTTCATAATATTTTGCTTGTTCTTCACGGGAGAGAGCGTGCCACTGCAAACAAATAAACACAACTTTAGACTGGGAACTAACTTACACCTAGGCAACAGATGACTTGAACAAGTGTTTTGGTGACTTTGATTCAGTCCTTCCCCACTGCAAAAATGAAATTCATTAGCAATTACAAGCACCTGTGTTTATTAACTGACTTTCAGGCATTTGTCAGCTCTGCAACTGCCAAGTGCCTTGAGCAAGACAAAAATTATTTATGGAAACAGGGCTCACCGAATAGTCTGCTCACAGAACCATGCTCTCCCAACACTACTTAAAAAAACCAACAACAAACAAACAAAAGCAAACCCTAACAAAAAAACGGCAACAAAACCCAGCCTTTAGCTCCTGACAGAACTGAAGGGGTTTGTGCTGCTTTTGAAGGGCAGCAATCTCCCCTTGACAGAGGGGTCTGCTGTCTTGGTTTCAAGCAGCAGCTAGACTCAAGTTTTCAATGCCAACACAGAAGGCTTTCTGGGCACTAGCACTCCCTTTCCAAGATCAACTTCTAAGTACTGAACTTCAAGGTACCTGCTTTCTGGTTGAAAAAGTAAATGGCAACTGCAAAAGTTTCTAAGATAAAGAAATCACAGAACTACAGTCTTACAGATTACATGAGTTGACTTTTGTAGCCAAGCAGGAATAAATTTCCTGGTTTCATGTACTTAAAAACATATACCACCTCCCCCCCCCCCAAAAAAAATGCAAACGCAAAACCTCACAACCTAAAAATTTGAAAAGGCATAAGCTACATTAGTATCTAGTAATTTTGTCCTTTTTGAAACACCTATCATAGACCTGAACCAGAAAGAGTAAAGGCCTTTTATTTTGAATTAAGTTCCACTGCTGCAGCATTAGATGCATCTTCTTGTTTGACAACATCCATGGGGAAGTGAGGGGAGAAGTTATTAAAAAAATCCAAAAAACAGACAAAAATCCTTAAGAAATCATTAAGACACCCATACAAGAATTACATACAGAACTAAGATTTCAGATCAGATCGCATTTGTATGACTTAATATGTTATTCAGTTACATGTCAGAGGACGTGAACTAAAGCTCCTCTGCCTTGACTTGGCAAGTTGGATGTGTTATTGAGAGCACAGCAGTTCAGCCTGTCTGCAACTCTCAAACTCCACATGCACATTCAAAAATTGGCAGGTAGTGACCACAATGCTGTGGCATCAGAGAGCCCAGCAGCAGACAAAGTGTCAGCTCATGAGAACAGAGGTGGTTCCTGCTCTGGGGTAGCACAGGGTAAGTAGTGACCAGGATGACTGAACATGAGACACTTGAATTGTCAAGTGTTAACTAATCTCCAAGCAATTATATTGGATAACTCATACATCGTTTGCACGACAGCAAAAGTGGAATTTGAGGTACTTTCATGGAGAACAGCAACTTGAAAAGAGGAGTCCAAGCTGCAGAAAAAACAGGCAGTGGAGCCCTGAGGCTTGATTCCTTGCCAAAGCAGAGATAAATAAGCCACTGCCCTTGTTCAGGCCAAGAAAACTAGGCTGATATACTAAGCAACTAAGATCAATCATCTGGGACTGCTGTCACCTGTAAAGAGAAGTTCACAGGTCACAGAATATTGTGAGTTTAAAGGGACTCTCAAGGATCAAGTCCAACTCTTAAGCAAATGGCCCATATATGATCCTAGAGACTTGTATGAAAGCATGGAAAAGGCAAGCACCAAGATGTCCTTTAAGGGGAGGTAACAAGAACAACAAAGCAGAAGACTGCATGAACTACATGAACAAGTACCAATAGATTTCTGCTGTGTTTGGAGCAGGAAGTCTTCTGACTGTAATACAAAAGGAGCACTTTAAGGTCATGTGCTGATTTCCCATTTAAAAGCACAGGGTTTTCAGAGTCACAATGCCTCTCAGTACTGCCTTGGTCAGTGATCAAAAAGAGGTGTTCACTGGGAATTTGAATAATCCCTACTCAGATTGATACAAAAATCACCCCTTTTCTCATTTCTGGGAGTCAGTTGCAAAATGGGTATTTACCTCTGCTGCCTTCCCTTGGAAGAATAACACTGGCAGAGAACACAAAGGCTGTACTGTGAGTTGGCCTCCATAGCGTTTTTTCTGTGTGGAAGGTACAAAACAACTAAAATGCCACAGAAGCAAACAGTTCTCAGCAAAGCTCTGGTACATGTACTGGGATCATCAGTACTCGGCTGATGACTTCAGAGATATTCAAAACATGACTGGGCAGGTTCCTGAGCAGCCTGATGTAACTGGACCTGCTTTGTGCAGATGTTGGACTACACAACCTCCATGGGTCCCTCCCAACCTACATGACTTTACAATTGGACCACAATATATTCACTTTTGAGTTTCATCTCCAGTGGCATCCAGTGTTCAACTTTGAATGATCCTTTCCTGCTCTGATGGACACCGGCATAAGGGAGGACCCAGAATTTGGTTAAAATGCTCCTTCATGTGTGACTGAGGCTATTTCATGTCTGAGCTGCTGGCACCATAACATGAGCGGAACAGACACAAATTTGATGATGTTGCTAATGCTGAAAAAAGAAAATCAAGATACTACTTTTATTTTTGTTGCATGTTTGATCTTCTATAGCTAATTTAATAGTTGCACATCAGTTATCACCTCAAGCAGAAAGTCAGCCTTCACACCCAGCTAAAGGGAAACACAAATTAGCAGCACACGTGAGCACTCACAAACCCTCCTGGTACATACCCTTCTGCCAAGGATCTGGTTGATAGCTGCACTTTCTTTCAAAGTACACTCTGCTACGACGTTTGCTCTCATTTCTTTCATGTACAACATGAAAGCATTCAGAGGTTTCTTAATATGAGGTCTTTTTGGCTCTTGTTCTTTTCTCTGTTCATGCTGAGGCTTCCTAAAACGTGGTTGGGAAAGGGAAAGGAAAGGAAAAAAAGCATTAATTTGCTTCAACCTAAAAAGATCCAATGGAACATTACTGACTTGTGGTTACAGTAGCACTTAAGTAGTAAGAATGAGAATTTCAGTGGTCACGTCCCATCCACTTTCACATCTTTTAGTTTAATACTCAGGGAGGACGTCAGGTTGACATTCTCTAGCAAGTAACATTTAATCTGTGAATCTGTTCCAAATTCATCACTTGTCTCAATTCTCTTTTTGAAAAGCTATCCATGGTACCCTAAAAGACCACTGCCATAGGCAGGAGAATACCTTCTCATCCCCTTCTTTCCTAGGCCTTTTGCCTTTGAGTACTAAGCAATGAGACTGCTTTTTACTAGTGAATTTTGCAGGTAAGGACTTTTCCAGCAGAAAGAGCACGAGTCACAGCTGGACAGGTCCATGATTATGACTGAATCAAGATGGCTGTTGCCAACAGCTTAAAAATGCTGGACTGGAATGAAAAATGGCTTCTCATTACCCTTACCAAACAGTAGCTCACAGCTCCAGTTTTAGTTATAGGAGAAGAGTTAAAATTCAGAGAGATTATGAAAGACACTTTTTTTAAAACATCCTTGACTCTTCTCCAGACAGAGTTAGTTCTCAAACATTTATTCATTATGAGCTAGTGCAGAAAGGCAGACTCACACATGCATTAGCTCACTGTCGTTGTGCAGATGTTCTTGTTTCACTTGAGGTGTTACAATAGCTGGGTGAGGGATTCCAGTTGTGTGAGGGCCTGGAGGACCAGGAATCATGTGATGCGAAAACCTAAAAGAGAAAACAAAGCAAGGTCTGTAACCTCACTGAAGACAGGCATCAAACACGTATGACAGCAGCAGGACACTCTAAGAATGCAAATGCTACAGAGCTTGCAATGAAGACAAGTCTTACAGAGCACATGAAAAATATTTGGCTAAGATTTGTGCATTGTAGCCCAATTATTCAAGAAAAACAAACAAATCAGTCAACATTTTGGTTGTAGAGAAGTTATTTTATTACCTTTCAGGCAAACACTTTTAGCAATGCATGCAAGAAATATTTAATGTTTATACTGTTGCACTGTCTAGAAATAAAAATACACATTTCTTAACCAAAAAAGTGTATTTCCACACCAAGATATAAACATTCTTGAAATATCCACCACCAGCCAATGCAAAGGAGGAAACTGCCATGCAGAAACAAATAAAATGAAAGAAGAGTCTTTTCAAGAAGTCCCTGATGGCTCTCTTTACTTTTCAAGGTACTTAAGGTAAAAGATTTTAACATCACTTCATCTGAACCGACTATTCTTACCTCAAATGCTTAAAATAAACTTTGAAAATCCTGCATCCCTGGGAGCAGGGAGAGAGTTTTGTCCTAGTTAAAGCTTCCTTTCATTTGTACAAGAAGGAAAATGGAAAATAAAACCAAAATACCACTAACTGAATAATCCCACCCTACTAACCCAGGTCACTCTTAAGGACAGCTGAGACAGAACTTGAAGGTGCTGAACATTGCAAGCTCAGCAGCAGCAGAAAACCTGCATGCTGTATTTTAAACTGGTGGAAAGTACTGTTTACATCAAAAACAAGCTCATGCTCCAAAGTTTTGCTGAAGGAGTGATGGCTAAGGAATGGCATCCAGCCTCTCCTTTCACCATGCCTTAGTCCCCTTGTTGCCCTTTTCCTTCATGTGATCAAAATAAAGGAAACACAAAGCCCTGTAACCAAATCAAGTGATTTTATCTTGGAGGAAGAATGGGTTTTCTTCCCAATCACCCTGACAGGCACATGCTTATCATTCCCCTGTAAAGAAGTGAAGGGACAGTGATAATCCAAAAGAGCCCACACACAAAGAGGCAAAAGGACCCCCCACTTATCAAATGGCCTGCCTTAAATCCCTGTGCAAGAGGGTGTGTCTTCTACAGGTCACAGAAAAAACCCCAAGAATGGTATATTGCAACCTCGTGTACACCAAGCACAGGATGCAGAAGCTGTCTTTAGAATGCGAAAGCAGAGCATAGGAGGTCTGGAGTGTGTCATGCCCAAGTCTCAATTAGCATTGCTTGCTTGCACTTAGACATAAAGACACAGTGCCTGAGTCACACACCAGTACAAATACTGTGCTGGCATCCCCTGCCATTAGTGGCTTTGGGCTATGAAATACCTACTTGCGAGCAAGTTTCCATACAGAGCATTACCTACGTGATTCAAGACTAATTACCAACAGCTTTGAAATTGGAACTAGAGAAGGCAGACTAGAGTGACAATCCACCTGGCTGCATACTGACATGAGCAAAACCCAAGGATGCTATGCACAACACTATGTGTTGCATCTAGAAATGGACTAATGACTCATTTCAGATGAAACAGCTCAATTAATTGTTGACAATTCACTGGTGCTCCTCATTGCAACACTTCAGAGACTGACAAGAAAATGCTGAATGAGACCAGTGTGGGATCCAGGCAAACTGCATATACAACACATAAGTTAAATAAAAATGTATGCATAAGGGTTTAGCTGACTGAAAAGCAAGCAAAGGCAGACCAAGATGCAAGCAGAAGAGCAACTTGCCCTCTAATGCCAGCAGTTACTCCCCAGTCAGTCATTCACCTCCTACACCTACCTGGACATGGAAGGGTCGACTGAGAGTGAGGATGGATAGGGCTGCCTGAATCCACTCGAGATAGGATATACAGGCTGACCTTGCCTGAGGTCACAGAAGAAAGGAACCCATCAATCATACGATATGGTATTCAATGGTTACTCTAGAGTTACAAGCTCTTGATGGGAACTCAGTCACAAATGAATAGTAAGAGCTAATACTTTCAAGAGTTCTCCTAGTGAAACTAATGAGTACTTAAATGCTTTGAACTTTCTCCCTTGCTATTGAAAGATTCCCAATCTAAGTTTCCACTGGGAAGGAAAGCAAAACAACCAGCCTTCCTCCCCCAGGGCACATAACACACATGCACACTCCTCTATCTCTATCCCTCTCTCACCTAGTTTTAGAAGCACTGGAATCAGATTTGTTAAACAAGCTCTTAGGAAAAAAGCATCTTATTCCAAATAGTTCTACTGTAGATCAGAGCGAGAACACCAGATGGTGAATTATTAAGCTAAAAAGCCTTTTGAACAGTTTTATTAAGTCTTTGAAAACTTAGGACTCTCTCCATTAGCATATGCTATAGTGAGGTACAAGTGGACAGCTTTTCTGAGCAGAAATTTGTTTGATTAAAAAACTCCAACCCAACCACGTAAAAGGCCACAGCGACACAAGTCAATCTTACTACTTAAAGATCAAACTTTGCAGTCCAGTAAGAGAAGCTTGTGTGAAGGTCTTCCCTCCTTGACACTCCCACATATACATAATATTTTGCCACCAGTCCGTCAGTTGAGGTCTTTAATTTTTATGATCATCGCTACATTTTGATTACTTTCAGTTTGCAATGGTTCAGTCATGACTACAATGAACTCCCTGGAGTAGCATGCAATGGTAATGCAAGCAAATACCAGTTCAGCCGAAACACCTCTTCCAACCAGAGGGGCACCACACACATCAACACATCAATGCTATTCAGATGCTTATTGACTGGTCAATCAGACGAGAAAAAATGGAACTGGGCCTTTGTAAGGTTCAGGACACAGTAAGGTTTCACTCTTGGAGCATGTCACTGGAAATGAGCAGTGCTCAAAGGGAAGAGGAAATGAAAAAAAAAGTTGAAGGAAGTCTCAACAGTGCTACCTCACAGCAGGGAGCCGTAGCACGAGGGACAGCTGAGTATGTCCCGCTGTTGGTGAGTGCTGCTGAACGCATCCAGAGTCTTGTAAGGTTGGATCTTGTCTCTCCTTTCTCTTTCCCTCTTCCCTCCCCCCAACTTCTGCACCAAGAAACCATTCAGAAGAAAGGATTGACCACATCTGGAAAGCGCATGCTAGCAACTGCCTGGTGGCAGTGGAAGTGAGGAGACAGCTAAGCAGCAAAATGGGGGGGGGAGGGGGAAAATCAAAAAAATAGATACTTCCATATTTTAGTAGTTTGATATCTACTAATTATTTGTTCCAAAAAGGCATGTGGCCTTTCCTGAAAGATATGCCAGCAATACAGCATTTCACCATCTTCTGCTCTCTACTTTCTCTGCCTGTTGTCATCTGGATCATGTTTCCCTCCCATGGAGACATTAAAAACAAAAAAAATCTGCATCCCTCATTGCGTGGGCACAGACTAGTCACAATACAAATTCTAAAGCGCTGAAATTATGGCTGAGTTTCCTTATTCCCTCTTCCAAGAGAACTGAAGGCAAGTACATATCTACCCCAAATAGACATGAAGCACCCTGCCAAATCTGTTACTCCAAAAATACCACATTTCCTCCACCCTGAGTGGCAGCAAGAGATCATGAGAGTGCTAGTATTAGCAAGAGCAGCAAGATCCCAGTGATAGAGGCTTTTCTCCATACAGAAACTGTAAAAAGCAGCAGACTACAAAAGTTTGTTCTCCATTTGGGGCAGTTTCAAGATTTCCCCACGCATACATACTTCAAAGTTCCTTCTTACCTCCCCTCTCCTGAGTAATTGCAATTTTGTTTATTAAAATTTACATTTAATTCCTTGAGAACTGTTTTCTGCTATCTTTCCAAAAGCTTAATTGCAATTTTGTTTATTAAAATTTACATTTAATTCCTTGAGAACTGTTTTCTGCTATCTTTCCAAAAGCTAAGAGCCACAAATCTGAGCCATAAGAAACATAGAGACTTCAAAGTGAAATCTATACACTTCAATTTCTGTATGCATTCAAAAAACAGATTCAATTCATTTCAAAGATCGACATTTTTTCATCTTTTCAACTAAAATAAAGTAGGAATTTCTTACTGGAATGACATTGTTTTGTAAATGCTGCGACTGATTCAACAATAGCAAATGGTGTGAACATGCACCTGTCTGAAAAGAAGCTAAAAAATCTTACCAGCCGAGAGGTGGTGTTATCTGTCCAACCCCCCCTGGAGACAAGGGATAGAAGGTAGGGAGATCAGGAGCTGGAGGATGCCTGGACATGCCTGTTAAAAAGCACAGAAGAATGAGTGACTTTCTCCTCAAAATACTCTGTATATGACCTACAGTTCCCACCTAATACTACAGTGGAACTAATACTTTGGATAAGAAATAACCACCTTCTTGGTTTGTGTTAAAAGCAAAAGATTCCATGGGCCACCTTTCAAACAATTTGCACACAATACTGCAATTCAAAGGGAGATACCGGAAAAAACAATGTGGAAGGAGGAAATAAATGTATGGGTAAGGACCTGTGCAAGTTTAGATCTCCTGTGAAATGCATTAGGTGCTACTGTCCTCTCAATGGTCTCACCAAACCTGACTGGAACCTGAGGACCTCCTCTAGCACATCATGAAACAAGGGGAAAATAAAGCATTGTCGAAGAGGCAGCACAGCAGAGCTACTAGATTAGGTAAATTGCTACTTTTATATTTTCACGGGTTCCCTTATGGATTCACAGATTTTGGAAACTTGCTACCACAGAGGATCAGTGGTTAATTAAGAATCGTTTTCAGGCCTGTAATGGTCACACTTGATATGATTCATTTGGCTTCCAATTGTCACTCCAGTTCCAACTAAGCTCTTCATCAAGTTGACTCCTGTGGGCTCCAAGGTCAATCTGTTTTGCAATGGTAGTATTTCATGGAAAAATAAGAGTCCCATCAGGAATGATCCATCAGCTCACATTCCCCAGAACACAGAGTCCTACAACTGCAAGAATCACCTCAAGATTAAAGCTAATCCTCATCCCAAAAGGGTCTGTGGTCTCCATTCTTCACCTAAACCTTGTTCCCCAAGGAGACATGGAATTACAGTTGCAGAGGCCACAAAGACATTGATTTATTTAAATGTGTTTAGGGAAGAGGGGGTGAAGCAGAAGGAATTGTTAAGTCTACTTCACATGTTAAATCAGCTGCTTTAAAAGGGTATTAAATATTAATGTGGTGACACTCCAAAGGTCCAAGACTGAGCATATGCTACCTTGACACTTAATTTATAGATAGATGTTACTGATTTATTCCCCTCCCAGTTTGTATTTAAATCCTCTGAATTTAATTACAAGATTTGAAGAATATCTGTCAGGACCATGTACAGGAAAGCATGGAAAATAATACCAGTGGTGTTATTGTCTGAAAAAAACTAAATTTTCAGACTTGGAACCACAACCTGAGTGAGTCGAATTTCTGACCAGTTGTCTTTTCAAAGGTGTAAAACAGCTGGTAGCTAACAGGAAAGGAAACACTTTACATATCCCAGGGCTTTTACATGAGAGGGAACACTCTTTGCGAGTGGTTAAAAAAAGAAAACCAAACAAGGTGTTAAAGAAGCCCAGTGTCTCATCTCTCACATCTCTGGTGATGACTGATGCTCCTGGAAGTGATGACATGACCTTGCCCCTGCCAGAACAAGTTCTGCACAAGGAACTGGGCCACTTCTTCTCCAGAATCTGCAATTCTGATCCACGGAGACAACACTGCTCTCTCTTAACTAATGCACAATAGTTATTGCTAATCCAAAACTTCTGGCCCCTTATGGACGGCTACCAGCACCTAATGCCCACAGGAGCACACACAGCTACCACATGGCCACTACTCTCCAAAGCAAGTTCTCCCGAGAGGGTTAAAGAAAAAAATTATAAAAAATAAAAAGAAAAAAGTAACTGCCTTTAGGAAGGTGGTTCTGTGTGTCCATCCCAAAGTGCCTTGGGTGCAAGAGGCAGTGCTGAGGGCAAGCTGCTGCAGACCCCCTCGTTGGAGGATTTTGGTGGGAGAAGGGCACCCTGGCATCAGGGCTAGGGAGCCAGGGCACTGCCTTGTTCCAGACCCACAGTGGGAGGCAAGGACAGAAACAATGGTTGGAGGCATTTGGCAGAGGACCTGAGGAAAAGAAAAATCCTCTCTGCAGCTACTGCATGGGCTACTTCAGTGCGGCTGCTCCCACATGCCGGTGGCGCCGAAACAGGGAGCATGGATGGAAAGACCACACACATCAAGGAGACCATCCCAGACAAAACCAGCAGTCTCCAGGCTGCATTATCCACATCATCCATTGCCATCTTTGCCAGACACTGAGCAAAGGGATCAAGAGCCCATTCAGGAACACCAGAGGGCAATGAGCTTTGTGCCTCCTGGCAGAGCCCCTCGGCAGGCTTGCACTCAGGGATGGGGATGTGACTGGTGGGGTGCTGGGCAGGGGAGAGGGTAGAGAAGCAGCAGAAGAGAGGATGTGCAGCAGCAACAACAAACCAGATGTTGTTTAGTTGGGGTCTGCTGTACAGGAATACAAAAATAAACTGGGGTAAAGGCAAAAAAATGGGGCACAGGAGGGCAAACTCAGCATGCAGTAAGCAAAAACCTCTTGAGCTCACAAACTGCAGCAGCGGGTTGTGCCCCAGCTCTCACAGCCAGCTTCAGCAAGAGGTGGAAATCCCATTCTCTTAACGCGTGGCACCCCTGGGATTTCAAGGAATGAGTGTGAATATCCTTCTCCTGGGCACTGATGCAAAGGAAGAAGACAAATGAGGACAGGAGGTCTCCACTTGCTTCTTCCAAGTCTGAAAGAGGTATTATATATGTATCTACAGGCCAGGCTTTCCAGGCAGAGTGCTTTTTGTATTCTCCCTCCCTAGAAAAAACTAAACAAGTAACCACCAAATAGCAAAAGACACACAGAACCAACAGGCCATAGCATTTTCTGGATGTAGCCCATGTTATTATCTCCATAGCACAGCCAAAATAAAGCATAGGCATTCAGGGAAAGACAGAAGAAAAAGTCTCTCTCCCTGAACAGTGATGACTAGAAGCCTCTTCAGATAAATGGGACTACTGTGCATGTGGATGTGTGCCCAGGTAAAGCAGAGCTTCACGATTTTGTCAACTGGGTGTCACAGCACATGGTGGGACATGCCAGCACAGACAGAGGCAGAGAAGCACCCTCCAGGACCAGTCATGGCACTGACAGGCTTCCTGCCCATGCAGATATACAGACTACAGTGAATGCCTTTGTAAACCCTCTGCTCTCGCTCCTTTCCTCCTCATCACCAGGTCTCCCATGCAGATTTCTTCTGCACAGGTGCTTAGCCAAACCCTGGCTCAGACCCGCGACAGCCATGGCCAGTCCTCCCCTTGCATCTCGCCAGTATCCATCACATCCCTCCCCAGCTCCTGCAACCCATTGCAAGCAAGCACACCCTTCCCAGGAATCCCTTGGGTTCTCCTGAGTACTGGGAAAAGCTCTTGGCACAGGCTGGGCTTGACACCTTGGAGACTGTCTGCTCTTCCCTGGGGGCCTGCAGACTGACTCTGAGCAGGGCTGGTCTGACATTCCCAGATGTGGATCTAGGAGGCTTTTGTGTTTGCCTTAAGGAGTCCTAGAGGTGCAGAGAAAACTGACATCCATGACTCAGACATGTAACAAGATGCTTTCTGCAGAAGGCAGCCAGCACAAGAAGGTTCAAAAATGTCACATTTGTAAAGCTTTTACTTGCACAGGCTCAAAACTATTTTTATGGGCAATGCTTTGATTATGCCAAGTGACATATAGAAGAAAATGGACAACTAGAATACAAGGACATAAAATAAAGTGAAAGAAAAAGTTTCAATAACACCACTTCTGAAGCACTTGTCCCTCTGTTTTCGGAAAGGTGAGGGAAGGTTGCCCTTTCTGCATCTGCATGCTGCAAGCCTTGGGCACCACAGGAGATGGTGAAGACTGGCTGTTGTTTACCGAGATTTTGAAAGATTTTGATGAGAAAAACAAGCCCGGATTATCACATTAGAAAGAGCATAAAAATTTAAGTCTCCAATTTAAATATCAGCATCACAGCAGAACTGCCATCTCTGAAAGTGGGCATATGCATCTGGAAGCCTCCCTCTAAAATATTACAAATAAAGCTCTGTCAGCAGCATGGAGGGCACCAGGACCACCCTGCATCTCCACCGTGCTGGGAAAGGATGGGCTCACCTTGTTTGGAGCTGACGTCAGAGGGGATGTGAGATGGGTGTGACCCCGGGGAAAAGTGCTCATCGCTGTAGGTGATAAGAGGGGTGAGGGGGTGAACCGCATGAGAAGGCTGTACCACGGGCACCTTGTTGGACTGCAAGAGAAGGACAAAAGTTAAATTGTGTTAGTGAGGCTTCTGCTTTGAAAAAAAAAACCAGATGACATTTCCAAAATGCTGTTTTAAAATATCTGCATTGCTGAAGCGGGGGAAACAGATGGACAGACATGACATTGGGGCTAGTGGATGGAAACCAGGTTTGCTGCCAGAATCGGCATCCTCAAACCACTGGCACCCGAGGAGGGATGCAGCTATTGAGGAAATGCAGGGAAATGGGTGGGGGCCGGGAGCAGGAAGAAAGGCATTTGGGACACATTGAGACAGGGCTGCGGAAATGGCAAATGGAGAGCTGCAGGGCAGGAGGAGCAATGTGCTGGGCAGGCAGGCACTGTGCATGAAGGGCTGTGACCTAAGGACAGCAGAGTCAGCAGTAGTGCTGGAGAAACCCTTTGGTTACAGGAACAGCATTTAAAAAAAGAAGGCTTAAAGTACAGGCTTGCCATATCTCCAGCCTTAAGAGCAACACAAGCTTCCTCAACTTCCCTCTTCCTCTCCACTGTTCTCCTGCACAGCCGTGGCACAGCACAGCTGGGACAAACCCCCACCATCACCAGAGGAATGGCAAGTTTGTCCCTTGCAGTTTTACACACTCTGGATGAAAACTCATGGTCTGTGTACCAGGTGACTAAAAGGGCACCCTTAGAAGCCTGATCTCATACATAAGCAGTTGGCAGTGGCCTCTCAAGGGGGTCGGTGAGAGGGGAGACCTGCTGAGTGCACGGGGACAGCTGGGAGGCCTCTGACTATCAAGGAGAACTCAAAGTGCTACAAACACCCACGAGGGTTCTGAAATGGGTGCCATAAGGTGATGTCCATGCAGGGAAAGATGCACACTTCCCACCAGCACTTCCCAGAGTGCGGAGGTGCAGGGGAGGAGGCAGGCAGCATGGTGGAAGGATCCTGTCCACAATTATGCCCTTAGATCAAGGTTGCAAGACAACAGAACTCCTCAATCCCAATGAAATCCTGCATTATTAACACTGCTTGAAACTCAGTTTGCTCTTTCCACAGTGGGACAAGCCATAGTAATGATGCCAGCATGTAACAGGCACTCCTCATTTGTACCCTGCCACTTTACCCTGCCCCTTAGCACAAATAATTATGGAATAAACAGGTTTTTAATAAAGCCCCCCAAAAAATAAAGCTATCCTTCAGGCAGACACACTGACAGCAAGGACAGCCTGTCGCACATAAGGAATTAAGAAAAAAAATAATTTAAGAGGCCAATAAAATTAATTTTCATTGAGTTCACTATTGAAATCCTGGCACAAAGCAGATTTTAGGACATACCTCCATGCACAAGTCCATGATTTTTCTGGACTTCTGGAAGCAGACAGGTTATTAAATGGACAACTCAATTTATTGTTAAGGCCGGTAGGAGTAGAGGAAAGGAAGCAAACGGGAACCAGTGCAGCATTTTCCATTTTCCTTGTTTCCAGAGCACCACCTTAAGGAACTTGCCTTAGCAGGCACTATCTTCTTAATGTCTGACCTATCCCTCCAGTCATATAGCTCAGAATCTGGTGCCATGAATTTTTGCTAAATTATGCTATCCTTGCTCTCCTCTTAATTTTACGGTTTTCAACACAGATTTGCTTTCCTGTGGGAAAGAGATAAGAACCTGCGGATTTTAATTTAAGCTTCGGCCTTGTCTTATATTTTGCAAGATGGAGAGAGAAAGCAGCACTAGTAGGTGTTTTAAAGCCAACAAGCATTAGGTCCATTTTTATGACCAAATAATAAAAGCAATATGAATTCTCAATAATATCTATGAGTTGAGTTGTAAAAGGGGATACCTCAGACTCCTATTCATCTTCTCCATCCGTATAAATTCCACAAAAAACAGATGCCAACAAATTTCAGATGATTTACAAATCGGGCCTCAGTCTTTAGCTATGAGCCAGCCCACCATTCAGCCATTACTTTATCAACAATAAACTGAATATTATGAATAAAGATAAGCAATAGATGTATTTAGGTCACACACACACAGCTGCTAATCAGCATTAATTTCTCAAAATTTAGTAATTAACATTTTGTATTGTACTGGATGTAATTGTCATGCACGCCCCTGGTATCAGGGTTCCTTGCTTTCAGAAATCACGCGTTTATACTTAGAGCATGCCAATCCCTGTACCCTCTCGCTCTCCAGCATCCTGCAGATTTGATTTTATTTTCTAATTCTCGGCACCTTATCCCCTAAGCCCATGGCAGCGGCTTTCAACGGGCGAAGGAACCGTGAGAAGTCAGGAGAAAAGCAAACTGCTTGTCAGCGGGCTTAAAATTAACATATAAACGGGCCATATCTCCATTAAGAGCATTTGGGGGTCTGCAGAGCCAGAAACTGGGAGAAAAAAAGTAACGATAAATAATAGCAATAATGCAAAGCTTCCCAGCCTGCCTGCCCCACACTGCTTTGGGAAGACCCAGGGAGCTCTGGCAGCTAAATCCTGCTGGTCACCCCAGCATGACACCAGACAGTGGCTCGCTGGGCACAGGCTGAGCCTCCCTGTTCCCTCTGGTCCCACCAAGATGGCCACAGTGATTGACAGCAGGAGGATGCACAGGGTGACACACGCAAGATAAAAAACCAGGAGGGCAAAGGCCTGATGACGCATTTGCCAAAAGCCCTATGGACTTGAAGTGGTTCTGCCACAGCACCTGCCCTACAAGGCAACCCAGATGGGTTATCTGGGCTTTCCTCACAGAGAGGGTTCAGGGCAGGAGACCAAGACCTTGTATGCAGGCCTGGATGCCCCTCTCGCCACCCTCTCAGCCCTCCCAACCCCGGCTGGGGTGAGGGGTTGTCCCCAGGCACCCCATCCAGTCCCATGGACACTGCCCTGCACCCTTTGCCCTGAGGACATCTGGACTGGGGATGTTCCCAAAGCCCCTTCCACCACCTACTGCTCACAGTGGGCACTAGTGCTTTCCAGGGGTGTGAGGCATGGCCAAATCCTGCCTCACACTGTGGTACAAGACTGTGCTGATGAGACTGCTTCTACTGCATCCCAGTCCTTACCCACTGGCTTCCTCCTCCCACAAACATGCCATCCCTACTAGATTTGTCTCCCCAAATCCTCCAAAGACAATGCACACAACTGCAGAAAAACTTGAGAGACTGACAGAGACACAATCTTGGTCAACATGACCTCCATGCAGGGGGAACTCCATTCCCCATGGCTCACTGAGCACCTGCTGACCAAGCCCTCAACCACCACAGCTCTCCCTGGTACACTGGTGACATTTATATCTAATACAGGCATGGTCCACAGAGCGCCTTTTCTCCTCAGCACAGCCTGAAAATCTCCTGCAAAACCCCATCAGTCCACACGCCTTGAGTGAGACAATTACATAATTACACACTGTCCTATGTGAGGTTCTTTGGTATTTCAGTACAGAAATTATACTTCATCCACCCACCAAAACATAGCATTTTGGTGCAAGTAGGTACCCAGGCAGCTTCTAAAACCACAATAAAGTGAATGAGGATGAAATTTCCATTTCCATTCTCATTTTCAAGACAATATGGAGAAGCTGAATGTTTGTTGAAGCTGTCCCATGCTCTGATGCTGCATACATGGTGTACTACCACACCACACTGCACCACACCACACCACTGAAGTTCCATTCTTTGTGCCTAAGCTGCTTCACGCAACCTGGAAAGCAAAGGAAATGGGACATACAGCATAGCTCAAGACACTCAGTTTGAAAGAAGTAAATTACTAAATATGAGAACCTGTTGTTTACAACCTGAAGACCACCTGTTTTGTTTTTGGACACCTTATCATGCATGTGTGACCTGTTATGAACACTAAAGGCTAATGGGAAAGGGATAGCCTATTCCTGATGGCCTGGGGACATACAGCTGTGCCCCACAGCACTCAGCTCAAAGGGACACTCCTGAGCAACTCAACCTTGGTGGTCTCCTTCTCAGAGACCACAAGGCCACCAGGGCTCCAGTCCCAGAACACAGTCTTGCAGCACAGACCACACCAGCATCCTTTGGGAACTGGCCTCTCTGTGGCCCTCCCTGGGGCACATTTTCTCATCAGCTTGGTCTCTTTTACTTCTCCCATGCATATGCTCTCAGGTTGAAGTGAAGCAGTGCAGGCAGGGGACAGTCCCCTGAAGGATACCACCAAGACTGGGAGAGCATACATGTACTGGAAACAGCAGAAGCCAAATTATTTGGCCAGTTAGGGCTAAGATGAAACTGCTATTCAGTTTTATGACTGACCTGAAAAAACCCCCCAGATCCCCAGTACAATGTTGGTGGGCAAAGGGTAAGAGCTTGCAGGGAAGAGGGCCCTGAGCCACCAGTAGGCATTATCCCAACAGGAGCTTTGCTATACACCAGACACCTGTTTAAAGCTATTGCTCTGTTAAAGTAACGCAGGAACAGGTCAGTACAACAGCAAACACTTCCCTTGCAAACAGCAATCACAGTCTGCAAGTGGTTAAGATTGAACCTACTCAGGCATTTTGGCCAGGGCAAGGAGCAGGGTGAGAAATCTCCTGGCTGTGGTCCTGGCACAGCTGCTGCCACATGCCCTGCACTGGCAGTGCCGCACCTGCACGCACAGAGCCGCTCACCATTTCAGACATGTGCCTGCCCTCTCATCCAAGGAGCACACTATGAGACAGTTCAGATTGATCTCTAGTGAGTTGGTGGTGAAATGCTGCAGCTCATATTCAGTCTGAATCCAGTAAGTTTTCCCTCATTTTTGAAATGCTTCCAAAGAAAAGCAAGAGCAGAAAACACCAAACCTCACGCCCTCCCCAAACAGCCAGCTAATGCTTCAGTGAAGGCCCACACCTGTAAGGTATCCTATATGCAACAAGTGTGCAAAAACTATAAAAAGCCTGAGACAGCCATGGCAAAAATGCCTGTAGGTCAGCGCTGGGCGAGGCAGGCAGCTGGGAGCTCCTGCTGAAGCTGGGCCACCATTTGTTCCAGCTGCTGCACAGAGAAAGATATTAAATTAATGACCCTTCAAAGGACACACATCTACAAAGGAGGTTGCAGGCAGGCAGGGAGCTTTGCAGAGAACTGTGAGGCAAGCAAGCCTCTGCACACAAGACACGAGCGTCCCTCGTCAACACCCAAAGAGGTGCTGGGCTGGTTTTTGTTTTGTTTTTCCTCTTTTCTTTAAACACAAAGTTGCTTCTAAAAAGCCAAAAGAACGCCCCAGCGTGTCCACTCTTCCTCTCCCGTCAGCAAGTTATGCATGGGCTACAGATACTAGCAGATGATCTTCTCAATTAAGACTAGAATAAGTTAACAAAAAAAAAAAAAACAAACCAAAAACAACTTAAGGATTAATAAATGCATGCATTACCTTTCATTCCTGAAAGAGGAGGTCATTTGAAGAAACAGCTTTAACTTCTTGACAACAAGTGTTAAATTTAGGGGGAAGATACAACAGACAGCTCCTCAAAAAAACCCCACCACCAAACATCTCCAAACCTTTCCACTACTGCTATAGCAGTACCTCAAAGTAAAAGGACCAAATGGTCCTTTTATTGTGGAAGAATTTGAGGCCTTGATCTGAAGAGATAAGAAAAATTCATCCCTTTTTTAGCCTATTCTCTTTTCTGGAGCCCTGAAATCATCCTTAGGCTGAAGGTTTTAGCAAACCCAGAAAGACAGCAGTTTCAGCTGTCCTCTCAAAGTACCAACAGCATTTTAATGGCTAAACTAACTCTGCATTTATGCCTTTGCTGACCAGCTGTTGCAATAAAAATGCAAGATCAAGAGGGAAGTAGTTTTGGAGAAATGTCAAAACTAGGCCCATGTCTGGGTTCATCATAGACAGGCTTCAGCAAAGGAGTACCAGTGGTGGAAAAGGAGGCGGTAGCAGTAAGGTGTTTTGGCCAAGACTAGTTACCAGTAGTGGAAACAAGCTCATCAGCACCAGCAGTAATTGCAATTACTATTTGCCATGTCCCTGGGAGTTATTGTACTGTTCCTTTTCATAGACAACTTTGCAAAGATGCAGCAAGGTCAAGATACAGGGAGCTCAGGTTACTCCCCCGGCCCCAAACCGTTTTTTAGAGAAAAGAGTTTTATGTCCAGCTTCTTTCTAGGCTCATGACAGCAGAGATGATTTTATGCCTAAGTTTCTAAATCTTCTCCAATCCTTGGACAGTGCAGTTGGGAAAATGCCAGAGTGGGTATGGTGGGGGGTTTTAGCCTCACCTGAAGCTAAAAGGAACAAGGATAGGAAAGCACACCCACAGGAACACACTGCTCACAGGAAACAGGGGCTTAGGAATACTGTGATTTATGAAAGACAAATAAAAATGGTGCAGTCTTTTAACCCTGCTTCACCACTGGGCAGTGGGAGGCCATTTATCTCACTGACCTTTCATGCTTACAAACAGCAGGGGGGACACCCCAGGGACTCGCCATTTTGAGGAGGTGAAGTGAAATGCTGCATAGATGCTGATGTGAAACTTTACAGCTTTACAGCTGCTAACACTTACTCAGAACAAAACTAAAATCAAAACTGCATGTTTCAGGGGGCAAACTGATGGCTTGACAAGGTCAGAAAAAAATCCTCCTGGTCCCCCTTTTCCTCACGTACTGTATTCAACTCTTCACCATTGAACTAAGTTGCACTTCATGCTGGGAGTCAGGAAAGGGCAGAACAAGGAAGTTACTCTAAGTCAGTCATTGAAAGTATCCCCATCTCCCCAGGACACACTGCATCATGAAACTAGAGTCAGAGCATGCCAGGAGCCCTCAGGAGTTGGAGAGAAGAAGCTGCCAGTACATCAGCAGGTGAAGGAGGCACACAGGACGCTTGCTAGAACCTTCCCATGGTTATTTGGGAGCAGGAAAAGTTTGTGACCTTTTTCCAGCTGCTCAAACCACTTTCCTTTTTGGGAAGCCCAGCAGCAAGTGTCTCTGTCTGCAATGCACAGGAAAGGCAGCTTCATGGCCAACAGTATCATGCCACAGTCCACAGGCGCAAAGATCAGCACCTGAAGCAAGAGGGTGTCACAGCTGGAAGTGCACAAGGCAGTGTACAAGGGCAGGCAAGAGGAGCTGGAGAAAACTGTTCTGCCTGAAGCCCAAAGGGTTGGTGTGCAATAAAAAATTCAGTGCAACAGCCAGGGGAGCATTGCAAAGGAAAGCATAAATGTGATTTGACAAAGCCTAGAATAAGTATCTATCTGGATGGATTACTATCAGTCACTAAATTCAGGTTAATTGCAACGCTAGTAAGCAACCACCACTATTGCCTTGTCTACATTCTTGTCTTTTTCCAACTTTTTCACCCCTCCCTCCCCTTCAATCTTGGAAATTAATATAGCACAACTGTGATTTTTTTTTTGCTGAAAAGTTGTAATAAGCATTTGAGTTCCCTCAAGACAGCTTTAGAAACACGGGTGTTGAATCTCTGACAGAAACATGCTTTATTTCAAGTGTTCATTAAGCACTGCCATTAAGTAAGTGATTAAAGCACACCCAGTATTAAAATAGCTTGATTAGAAATCCCCTGCTATCTCCATTTTCTTCTCTCCCATGATTTCTTAATTTGTTTGTTCTTGCCTGCTCAGGAAGGCTGTGGAGAGACCTGGAGTGCTGGTGAGCCATGTGGGGAGCCAGGCAGGTCTTGTAAGGCTCTGATCACGGGAGGACAAGCCCACTTCAATTTCTGTACTGCAAGTTCACATATACAGAGATTACACCTAGTTTTACACAGCCCATTGGTTTTAGAAATATGACTGATAGGGCATTAAACTGGCAGAAAAGGTACACTCTCACAGAAAAAACTTTCCCTGTTACAATATTTGGCAGCATCTTATTTCACTCTCTAAACTCAGCAATGGGTTCTCTTGGATGGAGATTAACTGCCAGCAAACACTCCACAATTTGACAGCCAGTGTTTGTTTTAAGCTCTGGTTTCTGCAAGATGGTCCTTTAACTTTGGCCATCCTGAACAGCTAACGCTTTTCCTGATATAAAGACAAGCCCCACACCCAACAAACAGGAACCTGCATCATCAAATCACACACTCAACCCCAGGAATCTCTTAGCACCCCCAAAAACCTGGTAAATGGGACTGCTGCCACTACAAATACATGGGCCTTTACCCTGTGCAGCATCCCTTCTTTTGCCTAATGCATCCTTGTCACATACGCCCATCAGCTGGAAAGGTGTTTTCCCCCATTGTTTCCTGACCTGTCCAGAACACTTTTGGTTCATTATTGGCTAAAGAGAACAGAGGCCCAGCAATGTTTTAACAAGCCCAAGCTTGAGCCTCTGGGTTGCAGAGTTCTGGCTTATTGATTGCTTGGACAATAAGGACAATTGTCCTAAGCCACCAGAGGAAGCCCGCTGGACATCAGAGGAGCCAGTGGCCACAGCCAAGCCACTTGCCAGGGGGGAACAGTCTTACGTGACAGGGAGCCCCAGGGGGTCTGGGTGGGGGGAAGGGAGCTGGAGTCCATCCTGGTGCCACCTCTTGTGCCATCTTCATCTCTTCCCTGGGGACAAAGCCTCTCTGGTTTCTGTCACCAGAGCTGTCTGCTGAGTTAAGATGAAGACACGAGCTTGTTTTGCTTGCCTCGAGGTTATCAGGATCCCTGCTCACAACAACTTTGGCATTTTCTCCAGTGTGCTCAGACCCCCTGCTTCTCTCACAGGCAGAGGGATGTGCTTCAGTCCAATATTCAGACCTTGGAAGTGGCTCAGACAAGTAAAACACCCTCTACTACATAAGAACACAAGTGTTGTGTGAAAGTGGGCTGTCCGACGACAACAACCTCTGAAGCCCAGCATTTCTGTTCTGGCAGACAGCGTGCGTCACAGGATGGGATGACTTTTCCTCATCGGCCTCCTCAGGTCCCACAGGATACAGACCCAGGCTCCTGGGGGGAACCAAGAAAAAAATCCATCCTGCACCCTGGTGACAGGAAGATGCCTTTCGGCACTGCACACACAGTGGATCAAAAGTGCTTGAAATAGGACCTCTCTTAAATGTATTTATATTAAGTCTATGTTACAGCCTATTCAATACCATATGTCATAACAAAGACTATCAGAGGCCCAGAAAACTGAGAACTGGGTCAACTTCTCTCTGAGCTGCAGTTTTCAAGGTGCACTGAATAGACATTCTCGATTAAGAAAATGCAAGAGTATGACACGTATTAGGGAAAAAAATCTTAGCTATGACATATAGAAGGTAAGGACAAGGGCTTGACACCTGTCCAAGCACGTGGCACACCTTTACGTGTTCAAAACCTCTGTTCACCACAGCTAAGTTTGCAACTTAGAGGTTGACCAGGCAGCAACTTCTTACTTCTAGCAAAGCAGAGATCATGCTGGACTGGTCAAGCTACCCAACATGACTGATGTTTTGGGAAGTGCTCTTGCCTCATCTGCCCTCTAAAAAACAGGGGACAAAAAGAAAAAACCATCGAAATGGATGTGACGATGGAGGAGTAATGAATTTGATGATGTCAATGACTCCTCTCAGCTGGCCTTTGCTCCTGGCAAGCCCTGTTCCCCACTGCACTGATGCTGCTTGAAGACTCCTGCAGGGAAACCAGTGCCAAGGCCAAACTCCCTCTGGCTCCAAAGTGGCAGGAAAGGCTGCCCCGATTTGCCATGAGGTGAGGAGACCCTGCTGCTGGGATTTTAGCTCCTTCAGGGGGGTTTCCTGGCAGCAGTGGAGCAGACCTGATCCCATTATGAAGTGCAGTGCTGACAGCTGGGGCTGCACGCACGGCATTAGGGGTTGCGGGGGCAGGCAGGGCTGGGTGGGAGGGATGCAGGGGTTGCTCAGCATATGCCCTCAGAGGGGGCATCTTCTCCAAATTTGAGGCTCTCAGGCATCATTGACCCTGCCTACGCACTGTAAAAAGTTTTCAAGTAACTTCCTTGAGTCCGGCTAAACCGTATTAACAGATTTATCCAATAACATGCAAATTTGGGTTTTAATGAAAAGTCTTAAGTCCCAGCTCTAAGTGATTTGGACTTTTCTGCTAATGGCATCGGCTAATGACCAAAGATTTAACGCATCAAGTCTTAGCATACATCAGTGCAAACAATATAACCATTTAGTGGAGGCAAAAAGTCATCTCATTAGACATCCATCATTGGATGTGGGCAAGATGGTCCAAAGGCTTAAAATAAAATATTCATTTTTAAACTAAAAAAAAAAAAAAGAAAAAAAAATCCCTAAAAACGTACAAATCATTAGGCCAAAAGCAGCAGTCTGCTAAAGCTTCACTGGGATTGAAAATGCAAACTGCAACGTTTATCTGGAGGTAAAACGCATTTGCAAGTACTTAAATTCAGCAGCACTGTTCCACAGAAGACAAAACCAATTTTAACAGGAATTAAAGCAATAGGGCCCTCCAGAAACAGGATGTCTCTTAGACAGGTTATTTGAACCATCAGTAGAAGGTCATAACAGGAATTAGTTCTCTACCACATTGTGCAAGATGATTTCAGTACAAACAAAAGTGTTGAAAAGCTACTAACTTAATTTTATAGATCATTCCCACGAGGGTTTGTCACATCAATGAGACACAAAAACATGCCCTAAAATTACATTTTTATGTAGCTAAAAATACAAAAATCACAGCACACAGCTAAGGACAAGCAAAGAATGACCCGAACAAGGCATGGGCTCAAAGGAGCAGGGCTGGAAACACTGGGTTTTGGCCCAAACCACTAAGGCTGAATGTTTCATTTGGACTCTTGAAATAAGGAGGAGCATTAAACCTACCACATAACACTGCTGGATGCTGAGCTACTGAGACAAAATCTAAATGCTCATTATTTTTAGTCTTGTTTGCCAAAAGGCTTCTTAGAAGACACAAAAAGCCAGGATTGACACCTCCCAGCGGTGGGCTGACAGTGGGAGATGACTCCGGTGAGGGGAGGACTGTAATAATAATGGACCTGTGCAAGCTGCCTGTTTGCAGGAGGAGTGGAAAAAGGATATCCAGATAATATAGAGCACCCCACTATTGTGCCTGCAGGTTGTGTCTCCCAGGGCAGCTTAGGAAACATTTTTTTTTGCTCCCCAAAAAGTGGATACAGCAACCTCATGGCAAACCCTGCCTCCAGACACAGAGGGAATCCAACAAAAGAGCCCTGAAGGGATGCTCCTACATCAGGTTTGGAGTTAGATCAGCCTCTAAGAGCTGCCTATCCTCATGGAAACACACACTTGTGACCTAGGGAGTCCTCAGGACCCAAAATGAAGCGTGTCAGAGGACGTTTAGGTTGGATATCAGGAAAAGGTTCTTCACCCAGAGGGTGGTCGGGCACTGGAACAGGCTCCCCAGGGAAGTGGTCACAGAACCAGTCCTAACAGAGTTTAAGAAGCGTTTGGACACAAACTGGGGCCCATGGTGTGACTCTTGGGGTGTCCTATGCTGTAGGACATGGAGTTGGACTCCATGATCCTTGTGGGTCCCTTCCAACTCAGGATATTCTATGATTCTAATAAAATGCATCTTTCCCTGTGTTGGTGGCATTGGCTCTCCTCTAACTCTTCACCAGCCCTGTTCACCACTCATCCTTGCCTCTGCTCCATCACGCTGTACTCACCCTGGGAAGCTTCCTGGGTCCCCCGGCCCTGCTTGGCTCATTTATCTGCACAGCACCCTCAGGCTCCCCAAAACCAGGCATTTCCTTCAGCTTTCAGGCCTTACCCCTGCAGGTGCATGGCTGTCCTGGGCACAGACCTGAAGACACACCAGTGGCTGGGGTGGCAGCCCATGAGATGGGGGGAGACAGGAAGAAACATGGGACTCACCTACTCCCTCTTCCCACCCCACTCAGTTTGGTCTGTTATATCTAAGCACCTTCACCCACTTGGCCACAGGGCTTAAGAAAAGGTTGCTGGTATGCACAAGTCACGTGATGCCTTTTAAATCCTGCATAGGATATTTCTGCTTCCTACTAGACCTGATTTTTTTTTTTTTAAATTCAAGAACTGCCCTTTAAAATTTAAAAATCACTTTTAAAAGCAAAAAATACACCCAGCCCACAACCTAAGTTTTGTGCAGCAGGCACCTACATCCTCATAAAAGCCCTGGGCTGTGCTTTATAACATGGGTAGAAGTCTAAACATCGTAAAAAAAGAGCCTAAATTGCCTGATTGCCCAAGCCTCCAGTAAATCACCCTTCCAGATGGGCTTAGAGCTGCACATAGAGCCCCACTAGTAGCAACGGGTCACCCTGCAATTATATTTCAATCCTGCTAAACTCAAACATTATATGAGAGTTATGCTCAACTGCATTAAAGAGGCACTTCCAAAGTTTACCATCACCCTGTCATTACCAACAGTTCGGTTTTTCATTCAATTAGTCTCCCCCTGTGCAATTAACTCCCCCCCCAAAGCACGGCAGAGGCCGGGATGGACAATTTCTTATCGTAACTACATCCCTCCTCAGTACTTTTCATTGCAATAAAGGCGGCGCTTGGGAGCAATACAGTGCGTTAGACTCTGCAAAACACCACTAAACAATTTATCAGGCAAAAAAGTAGCTCATGCCAGGAGGGCTTGGGGAAGCACTCAGCCCCTCACCCCCATCCACTGCTGACAGGGCAAATGGTCAAGAGTGCCAGAGATGCCCCAGTGCAACACTAATCCTTTTCTTTTTTGGTGTGGACACATAAGGGATCTACATGAGACCTGCCCGTGCCACACCCACTGCTGAGGGGCAGCAAACCCTGGAACTGCTGCAGTGGCCAGCCTGGCCTGGCACTGGGGCTGGGCAAACTCCGCTGGCGACCCTCCCACCCAGCAACCCCTCCTGCTGCCACCCCCAGCCAGCAATGTGGGCAAGGTCGGCAACAACATACCAGAGACCATTTTTTGGTTTTTTTCTCCTGCTCCTTTCGTCTCTCTCTCTTTCCCCTGCTCCTACCAGAACTGGCAGACTCCTTCCCCTTTGCCAGCATTTCAGAGGCAAGGACCAGACCCTCACCTCTCTCCTGCACAGGGAGCAGACTTTTTAGCTGGATGATCTGAGGATCATCTGGCTCTCAGGTGGGAGACACAGGGACTCCTGCTGCAGGCCCCATGGATGCTGCGCACAGACATTTTGAGTTTGCTCAAGAGGCCACATGTCCACAGCCAGCTACACAGTTTGCCACGTTTATTTGCAGATGAGGCAAATTTTTACTGCCCCTCTTTTCAAGGAACAGGCTGGGAAACACATTAAGGGACATTCATTTCAACCTTTTAATCAAGGAATCAAGTGCTCTGCTCTAAAAAAATATATTTATTTCCCTCTTTATGGCAGAAAGTATCCTTTCTGATGGACAGAAAGCATGGTCCCTCTTACTTCTATCCTACACCTAGTATAAGGATACCTTAACCTCATTGGAAACTGAAAATTACCCCAAATTCCAGGCAGTTAACATAATTCCACCATCTCACAGCCAAGACACTATTCACACCACTAAACAGGCAGAATTCCCCTTACTTTTCTCAGAGTTTCAGCACCCGTGCCTGAAGACAAGGATGGCAAATACCCTATTCCAACCAACCAAGCTAAGGACAGTCAGTCTCCAGCCAGCCAGAGACAGGACTGTGAGCCATGGGGTGCATCCTTGTCACCCCTACTCAAGGGATGTGCTCCAGCATGCCACTGAACTAGCACAGATGCAAAAATATGGCACCTCATGTGTGGCAGCAGAGACAGACAGGATCTGCTCATCTCAAACACCTCTTCCTTCTGCTTGCCCTCCCAAACCTCCCTGTCCATGCACAGGCTGCTTGTGGGGGACAACCAGCCCAAAGTGAGTAATTGAATGCCAGTCTATCAAAACAGTGAGAAAACAATATCCCCTCACTGGAAGACACTGTAGGTGATTTCTCATACACCCAGGATTTTGGCACTCACCATTTTTATCAATTGCACAGAACTAGGAGCTGAGAACATGAAGAGAGCAGCCCCTCGGTGTAGCACAGAGACAGAGCACAGCTTTTATCAGCATTAACTCTCTTGCTCTAAGTCAGAGGAAGGAAATGCTGCCTCCCCCACAACATTATTTTTTTAAAAAAACAACCACCTTTCCTCTTCAGAAGGGCCAGGCCAGGTGTTACATGCTCTCGACATCAAGCTAAGGCCAGGCTGGCTAATCTGTAGGTTCACTCGTTAACGAGATAAAGGATTTCAGTGTGGTGCCACAGCCGGGCTGTGGGAGCTGTGGGCTGGAGGAGCGCTGCCGGCAGCTGAGTGTCACTCCTGGAGGAATGCCTGACCTTTCCCGGGGCTTTGATCATGCTGGCTCGCAGCGTGAGATAACCAGCCCTTTGCAGAATCCGGAGGTAATAAAAAAAGCAGCTTTGAGGCCTCGTGTTTTTGCAGGGAAATACTTACCTGTGTTCCCAGCACGCTGCCCAGTCCCCACCACCATCCTCCCCAGATTTCAGCCACTTTACAGCCAAACCCATGGCTGTCAACCAAGGGAATCACGGACAGCCTTCAGATGAGAGTTTTTAGCTCTTGTTTAATTTCTCTTAATTGAAGAGGGTACTTGTGCACTGTTCTTAGGGAGGATACAGAGACTCAAAAAAGAGCAGAGCAACAGAAGGAAGGTCTCCAATTAGTATGTGATTAAGCTGTAAGTAGGATAATAGGAGGAGAAATTTTGTATCTTATACAAACAAGATAGCAAAAGAGATAGATAAAAGCATGGAAGGGGAATAAAGCTTTATCCCCAGTTCCCCTCTGAACACTCAAGCGATACAGAAAGGAGTGGATTTGCCAGGAGTTTTTTGTTTGTTTGTGATTCTTTTAAAGATGGGTGTCTTTCTCAGGGCAGTTCATGATGGGCAATTTAAACTAGCTGCTGTAGTACCCGCTTAGTAAAGCATGAAACACCTGGAACCCTGGGCTGAATGTGCTGAATCTGTATGTGATAATTAGATCAGTCTTGAATACTTCCTTTAGTGAGTCTACACAAGCACCTCGTGCACCCAGCCTGCTTTTGGTGACCAACCTAGAGAAGTTTGCATGGTCTTCTCAGGCTGGGGTTGTTTTTTGTTCAGTTCTGTTTGGGACACTGCAGTACAGCCTCTGAAGTTGGAGCTACAATTCCTTGATGCTCTCTGCAGGCTGTATATGAGGCACAGGGCTTGCTCTGCAGCACTCCTCAGCAAGCAGGCTGATGCCAAACCGAGCAGACCTGGATAAGTTACCCCTCTGGGGGGGGAAAAAAGTTGTACTCATCTACACTGCCTTCCTCACGGGGTTAACTATGTAGATTTCAGATGCAAATTTTACTTTAGGGCAGGCTTTATGGTATTAAGAGTCTCTTTTTCAGCCTTCTGAAATTTCATATGTATACATGCTAGAGCTCTCTCATCTCTCTTAATTGGGTTTTGTGGAATTTCAAGGCCTGGGGGCCAAGAGGGGAGGGCTGCTGATTAAAGCACGCCATGCAGAAGTGGATGCAGAAGTGTTGCACAGTAACAGGAGGCAAACAATTCCTCTGAACTACCTGCCTCCACATGCAAACCCCATCTGCCACTCGGGAGGAACCCCATGTTTTGTCCTGGCCTTCCTGAGGGTGCAAGGATGACTCCCGCCCTCTGCAATGGGCACTGCAGGGAGGATGTTCAGCCCTGCTTCTCCCTGATGTGCAAATCGATTTCAGAGGTTTAGAGGCAGCTACATTTGTTTATTTCACTGGAAATAAACGTGTGTCTGTGTCCTCACTGCAGACCCAAATGGGCCATCTTTCCACAGTCCTAACCATGACTTAGACACTTCAGGGCCATTAAGGAGGAATTAAAATGTGTTTAATCTCCCTTTATCCCTTTTCATAACCCAGCACGTACATGTATGTCAGAATTTGTTAGTTCTGTGATGTCCGAACTGATGAGATGACATGTGTCTGTGAGTCCCCACAATGAGAGCACAGAAAATAAAAAAAATCTGGCCAAACTGTATCTCTCCACATACAAGGATTCAGTCCAGGAGCCTGCTTGCAGCAGCTAAATACAGATATTCACACACCCATTATAAATGCAGTCTAGTTTCATTTTTAACCCACAGGAGGGTGTGGAGGGAGAAGACATCAAAGCATGGACACAGGCTACCCTGGCATTCTGGGTGTGCAATTTTATCTTCCCTTCATTTCCCTCCTCTCCAAACCAGCTGCTACAACTATCATGATGCTTGCCCTCCGGCCAGTAGGCTGGAAAACTGGCTTCCAAGGCAGTCATTAATCTCTCCCCATTACCCAGCTGGCACAGGATTTTGCTTAGATCGGAGAAGAGTCAGCTCGGTGCCCTCTGAAACACCAGTGGCAGCTCCCGCAGCCGTGCATGCCAGGCACCCGCTGGCCCCGCTGCCGACACCGGCACAGCCTGGCACCGCTCACCCTGCTGCAGCAGAAGGGTCACCATGCATGAAATGAGAAGGGCAAAACGCAAGCACAGGCACTGAAGAGCACTGAAAGAGGAACTTTGAATTATATAACCCCCTCCTGTCAGCAGTGATGGTGAAAAGAAGTGCTGTGCATCTTCGGGGGAAGATGTCTTGGCTCAGAGCTAAGTTTAGAGGCTGACTTCTTGCATAGCAATAGCAGCAGAGAGTAGCCCCTACATATGCAAGTTATGCAAGTGAAATGAAGATGCACATAAACCTTCAGCAGGAGCACAGCTCGGCAATGCTACACTTTTCATTCGGCCATTGGGGTTCAACCCGTCTGAGGTAACAGGGCTGGAAATACAGAGGTGCATGCTGAGCACCAGCAAGGGCTGCTCCAGCACAGCCAAGCTGAAAGGAGAATAAAACAGGCTCAGAAAGTGCCAGGTGCACCACTGCAAGTTTGTTACATAGATGAAGTAAAAAGAAGTGTGTTTCATGTGATCATGGCCTGAAACACAGCCATTTTACCATCCCCCACCATGCACTGCACTGTTCCAGCAGCTTCTGAGGCAATGTTTGACCATATACGTAGGGTCAAAAATAATCTTTTCAGAGAATACTTTTTTCCTGTGTTGATGGGATGTTTCATACCAAACTTGTCATATCCTCTAAGCAATACCACTCATTTGCTATTTTTAGAGGGGAACAGTGGGGCCCACCAAGACCCCATGAATACACACCTAAACCTGCATTTGATCTGTCAGTAGTACTGTAGGTTTCCCCAAGAAGAAGAAACATGCAGGCAAGTTTTTGATCTTCCTTAAAGTACCGCTTATCTCAGCTTTTGTTTGTTTTCTGTTTTTCAGGTGTGGGGTAGTGTCTGATGTGAATGCCACCCACTGTAAGATATCTAGGCAACGAAACAACCATCATAAACCACCACTGGAACAAAAATAGCAGCACCTTTCTCTCCCCTGCCTCCCCCGGGCACAGGCCACATGCAGGACAGTGCTGACAGCATGTGCAACTACAAGCACACTTTGCACATCACAAACTCAGAGGTGCTAAGCATGGGTCTCCTCTCACGTATCTTCCAGACGTTGGTTAGGGAACCACTGAGTCCTTCTGGATGGCTACCAGAAAAGGAAGCCTTTCCCTAACATCTGTGGAGCAGAGAAGGGTAGTCCCTCAAGGCTGCTAGTGGGTTCAGACTCCTGCTTGGCCCAAGAAAAGCTGCCACCTGCAATACAACCAGATGAATGAGCACTTAGAGCAACACAGTTTACAACCAGCCTAAACCACAGTGAGCTGAGCCATCTCCCACTGCCCAGGCCTTCCTCTTCTCACCCCCTCTTTGCCATCTAGAGGGAGTGCCACAGCTAGACACAGGACAGGGTGCAACAGCAACGGTACCAAATCCTAACTGCAATGGGGAGACTGGTCTGAAAGGGATTTACGTGAGGCTGCAGGTTAAACCAATATTCATCCACACTTACGGCTCAGTCCCTTTTAACTCCAGAGCAAGCTGGCCAACCACAGCCACACCTGAGCGTGGAGGAGAGGTTTCCAAGTAGCTACTACGCTCCTACCAGCTTTGGGAGGGAAGAGAAAGGACAAAACAACCCAGCAGCCAGGTAGAGGAAGGAGATCTTCCTGAGCGGGAGGCAGCAATCAGCCGCTATACTGCCTGTTCTGCAGCAGTCGGACGGTGAGCATGTGGCACACGGGGCCACGGATGTGCACCACATGAGCTCTCCATCCCCAGCATATCCTTCCTCACTGGGAAAGGACAGAACCCCCCAGGACACCCAGCTGTGGGGTCTGTTGCTGAAATCCTGCAGGGCTTCTGCTGAAAAGTGCACTTAAAACGCACACTAAAAATAGAGTCTGCACTGATGCTATATTTAGCAGGAGGGTGCACGCTTTCAAAAAAAGGCTGTCGCCCCCTCCAGCAGCAGAGGGAAGGCAGCCAGGCATGCCCCTGGGATGGTCCTGCATTCCAGCCCTGCTGCAGCAGCACGTGCTGGCACCCCAGCACGAGCGTGCCTCGGGAGAGCCGCCTTCTCCTATGGAAAGGTGAAAACAGGGTGCAGGAAACCATTTGCAAGCTCACTGGGTAGAGGTCCCTGTTCCACAGAGGGCAAGTGGGAGGCAGGACCCTGGACCTCCCTGGGATCTGTGCTGCTGGCCAGTCCCACAAATGGATGTTTCCTTCCCTGTGCCCAGGTTTTTCTATCTATCTAAGTACAGTAATGAGCATCAGGTTTTTCATAAAGCACTTACAGATAGGTTGCTTCATCCAGGTGCCAGGAGAGCCAGGCATGGCCACTGAAAACTTGTCAGCTAGTGAAAACATGAAGCCTCCCACTTTGCCTGTCAAGCCAACTATCTGTTGACTAACTATCTCTCAAGTAAAGAGCAAAACACTCATCCCCTGACTGGACTACTGAGGCTATGGGGGCAGATCCAGAGCTGATGTGACACAGGCACCGATGTCTGCACTCGTGAGCCCAAAGGGGCAGGTTTTCCCTTTCCACATTTTGTGCTGGGTTTCCTCTCCCCCAGAGCAAAGCTGAGGGGATGTGCAGCACGAGGAGAGGATGCCACACAGTTCATGCAGATGCTGCATGGGAAAAAGTGGCATCTTCTCCCCTTGACTTGCTGAGCCCTGTGGAGTGGCACAACATGGCAGGGGGCGTCCCACCTCCGGGGCCCGGGAGGAGCCACTGAAAGCCAAGCTTCTAATTAAGACCACGGCTTTGGTTAATTGAGTCCAATTCACCTGTGACATGAAGAGTCCCAATCCCATCAACAATAATGGAACTGCATCGGCTTACACCAGTAATGACTTCAAATCAGTGGCATAATAAAGCTAATTCAATACTTTTCCAGGTCCAGCTGATGAGGCTGCCAAGGGAGAGCAGGAGACAGCCTTCCTCCTTCCCCAGCAACACCTGCCCGAGGGCAATGTGAACAGCCCAAGGGTTAAAAAGACAGGAAACGTAAAAATAAACTAAGTTTCCAACAAGACTAGGGCTTAGTTTTAACATTGAATTACTCCTGCAGGTGACCCTGTGTAAGCGCCGATGACAAAGAAGCTCTGCCCACAACTACTTCCCAGGAGGAGGAACCATGAAAGGCAGCCACAGGTTTCCAGCCTGCTGTGTGCTGCTGAGCCACCCCACCAAGCTGAACCCAGCAGCTCGGGGCACTGAGGACAGGACTTGTGTCACATGCTGGATAGCACCTGCCAGGGCGTGGGAAGGAGCTCCTGAGAGACGGCCACGTGCTGGCAGCCCTGGGGAGGAATGTGGAGAAACATGGAAGTTGCCCGATGTAGGCAGACATGCAAATCAGCAGCTGCGGGGCCACACCGACAACCTCCTAATTGCCACGGCGCCCCCAGCTCTCTCGGGGCAGGGGCTGGGAATAGCCAGGAGGAGCTGGAAGGACTGAAACCCTCCCACGGGAGCAGGGGATGTGCTGCCAGGTCGGTGCCGCCCTGGGACAGCCCGAGTGCCCCGAGGGATGGGAATGGCCCAGCTTGGCCCCCGGCCGCCCCACACAGGCCACTGCCTTGCGCACACAAATTTGTCTCTGCCTCGAGCCAAAAAAAACTGAGCCGCCACTCTTTAGAAGAGACACGCATTATTTTAGAGCAGTCAAGTTATGACTAGTCTGATTTCCATAATACATGCTCTGCAAACATCTGCCTGTTATTTAAGGCTCGGCTCCACTGGGACAGAACTTAACAGGGCAGACCTTTGAGCCGGTGTCCGTGGAGGACTCCTTGCTGCCAGAGACATGCCGGGGCAGAAGCATGTCCAACAGGAGGTCAAGCTGGTCACTCCTCACTCCTGCAGCCACAAGCAACTTCATGTTTCTGAGCCCTTCCCCACGCACCCACTGATGCTCCCACTCCCATCCAAGGATGTTTTTCATAAAGCACTTACAAATACATTGCTTCATCCAGGTGCCAGGAGAGCCAGGCATGGCCACTGAAAACTTGTCAGCTCTGTCCCCCTCTCTACCAGAAGAACCTGCTCATGCCAATGAGCAGGTCCCAGGGCCTGTGTCACCTGTCGGGGACCCAGCAAGATGTTTCTCATCATGGGCGTCTAGCAAATCATCTGGCACCCTCAGGTTGTCTGCCAGTTTTGCAGGCTGGCTGTTGAAACCTGAGTGTCCCAATTAGATGAAGTTAAATGCTGCCCTGAACAACAAGCCTTGCTGGCAAGAAAGTTATCCCGGTGTTATTGGACTGCTCCCTCCCTACTAAGAGACCACAAATTAGTGTTTACTTTAGAGGCCAAGTAGGCCAGCTTTGAGAAACTGTGCTTGCCCTGCCATCCCACAGGTTTCCCAGGGGCTCCCTGGGGGCTCCTCAGTACACACCTCTGTGCCGTGGCCTCGCTCTGCACTTAGCCCAGGCTCCATCCTAGCCTGACACAGCATTTAGCTGCTGGTTTTATTCCTGCTTGCTGTACTGGGAGAGCTGAAACAACCAAGTCTCTGTACTGCAGTGAGTTGACACAGGCTAAGTCAATTAGCTGCTATTGCTGCGTTGCTCAGCTAGGCCAGATAAAAAAAGACAAAGAAAGAAAAGCCTCACACTGAGAGGAACTAGGCCAAATCGACACATTTGTCTTCAATACTTTAATCAAAGTATTTGAAATGGGAAAGGGAAATGTCTGATGCTTCCCAAAGCAGCTAGGTACGAGCTTGCTTTCCTAGGGCAGGAGGAGCAGAGGGGCCAGGCAGAGCATTGTATTTACCATTCACCTCTGCTCCGACCATTGTTTCCATTCAACAAATGTTTAAAATAAACACACAAAAAAGCAAAATATATTTCATAAGTTCAAGCTAAGGCACTTTCCATTTCAGAGTGAGCTGCTTAAGCCCTGTGAGTCTCCTAGTTCATCCTGACTCAAACCAACACACTTTGCAGCTTGTGCATAGCATCCTTCAGGAAGGACACAAAAGATCACAATGCACCACAGGCCTCACACATCCCCCTCCTCTGGGTAGGATTATTATTTTGCAGATCTCTGCTCTGTATCAGCCATCCCAAGGACTGCTGGTCTTCCCACTGGCTTTTGCAAAACTACACCAGTCAGCAGGCATTATATTGAATACCAAGCATTGTGAGTACCAAGCCCATTTTTGCTTCCAAAAAACATAAAATGTTTCTTTTGAGAGGCTGACAATTACTGATGACAAGGCCTCACCTACAGCTGGACTGAAGGAAATCAAAACTGGTAAAGGACAAAAGCAGGTCTGCAACACCGAGCTGTAGCTGGGCAGCCTCCAGCCTCAGTTTGGCTCCTTGTGCAGCTGCTGCTGTTGAGAGGTATCGTGCCATCCTGCTCCTCACTTCAAAGAAGACAACCATAAGGAGAGCTATTAAAACAATTAAAAAAATATTATCTTTAGGATGTAATCTACCCAGAGATGAATGGGAATAATTATCTAGTTGCAGATTTTTATGTGGGTTTTTTAAGGCAATAACTGGCTGAACATTTCTTCTAAGTAGTTACCTACAGTAACTTCCACCTCATTGAAATGAGAGACTAGAGATACCATTTTTTTTCACAGTGTGGGCCACGTATTCCATACCATATTTCACAGTAACATCTATACTCTCTAACCCTTTTCCCATTCAGTTCACAATCCCATAAACACCTCTGTAGCAGCTCATGCAACTGTTCACGTAGAAAAGAGTGCTTTCTGTTTTTCTCAAAGCAGCGAAGGCAGCAGTTCAACAGCCTGAAGTGAGAAGATCCAGCCCCGGGTTACCAAGCAGCTGTCTGAAATCGCCCCCTCAAATTCCCACTGAAGAGCAAGACCTAACATCAATACCCTTGCCTTAGCATTCTTTAATCTGCATAGCTTGAACCCTTTATTCTTCCTCTTCTGCTCTGTTGCCCCACCTCTGAAACAGATATTATGCCACACCACAGATGGGGAAACAGGCCCTGAGACACTGGCTACTGAGCTGAAGTTTTGCATCAACAAGACTTCCCAAAATCCATTGAATATCAGTTCATTTCAGGTATTTTTGAGCACAAGGTACAACCTAGGTCTATTATTCACTTTTGGTTGGATAGAGGTGTTTTCTGCTATTGGAGTAGCTATTACTTGAAGCATTACCATCTCCTGTCTGTCTCTCATGTGCCCATGTCCAAGTACCAGCATCAGCTGTCCTGAACCAGGGATGCCAAGAGACACTTTGATCTCCTCCCAACAGTACACAAACACGTGCTCACCCCTATTATAAACACCTCGAAAGATGCAACAGAAACAGAAAAAACTCAAAGCCAACAGATCTCTTTTTAAAAAAGGCTTTTTTTGGTTTGATTAGACCCCAGAGATGTCAGTACTGAAGAGACACACAGAGGGATTTAGGTCGCATATCGCAACACTGAGGCATGATGCTTTCTTCTTTATAGGTTAAGGCTTAAGCCACGTACTTGATTCAATACCAACAGTTAACTGGCATTAAAATTTTCATGTATCAGCTATTAAAAAGGGTTAAAGAACTCCAATAAATTTTAAAAAATCAATTTTAGAAATTCCTTAGTAATTTAAATTTATTGGGAGGTGTGGGGAGAGAAATAACCCCAGAAGAAAACAGTTTTACTTTTTTTGAGATGATGCATCTTTCACCAAACACTTAAAAAGAAATTTCAGTTCATATTTGTAATAACAAGGGACTATCAGAGTCCTTGATTTACTGTTGAAGTCTGCAGTGAAGTTTCATACCTTGAGTTAGGTGCAGGCTAATCCCTGCATGTGATTACATTTAGGAGTGAGAGGGAGGTATGCAGGGGGTAGGGAGAAGCAATTTTTATTGAAGACAACGCTTCAGGCAGCCCTGGAGCAGAGTGGATCCAGTTTGAAAAGAATTGGCAACCCTAAAACTTTTTGATAAGATAAAAATTCATTGATGTTGGCTCACACTAGGCCCACTTCAACTCTGCACTTGTCCTCTGTGTTTCCTTGGCGTATCTGTTCCTTTCCTCTATCTGCTTTAGCATAACTTTATTTTTCTCTTTTATCTTTAGCTAACTGCACCCAGGGACTGGAGGGATTGATTTTTTGTTTTGACTTATTGTTTGAAGATCTGTAACTCAAAGCAGCTTCTTGCGCCTCTGATGTCTAAGCCCGAGCAGTATAAAAGGTAAATCTCATCCTGTGTACCAAAGTGAGCAGGGATACCATTTTATAATCAGTCATCTGTGTTTTATTTTGCCTTTTGGGGAGGAGAACTATTTTGAGACTTTATAGGCAATAATACTTTAAATAAATATTCTCATGGCAGATACTGCACATGCCAGTTCCCTTTTTAAAGACGGACAGCTATTGCTCACCACTCAGGGGAAGAAAAAAAAGTTCCTAATTAAAGGAGGCCATTATACATCAGAAGATATTTTGAGCATCACGTCACACTACCGACAGCCTATTGCAGCCAAAATGTTACCATGCAAATGTAGAAATGCTCTCGCTCAGAGATGCACTGCCATGAGGCCAGCGAAAATCCCCACTGGGAGGGAAAGGTAGGAGATGGAGATGCGCTCCTCAGTGCTCCTCATAAACAGCCACTGCTCATTGCCATGTTAATACCACCCTGTCCCGAGACACGGAGGGATGGACACGGATTTTTGCTTGTTTCTTCTGCCTTCTGAGGGCCAAACTCTGGAGATTTCTCCTTTTCCCAGGCAATTCTTCCCTCCCCCCATTCCCAGACAAAAATGCCTCTGGGTTGTTTTAAACAAGCAGCTCCTCAGGACGTGGCACCCAGGTTTCTCACTGCACACACACATTTCTGTGTCGTAGAAAGCCGATAGTCATGGCACACACCGACTTTGTTTACGATCGCCAGTCTCTGCTATTCCCTGAAGTTGCCCAGCTTGCTGAAATATGGTTACATATGCAAACATTATCTCCCAATTGTAACCTCATTTTCTGCTCTGCTGGACAGCGTGACCAGCATTTGTCATCTTGCCGCCCCCGCCCGCCACATCATTCATGTGTCTATAATTGTCATCAAGATGTGGCATGTCAGCAGGACTCCCGCGTCCGCTGCTCCCCATCTCCACGCAGTCACTCAGGTAACAAACCCATAATCTCACCCTGTTTTCATGATGGTTGAATTACACATAATTGTTTCTGCACAGTGATTGATTTCTGCCTGAATAGAGACCTCTGCCTTTTTTCAATGCGAGCGAGTGGCAGCCAAGTCTCTCCATCTAGGAGGAGGCAGCAGCCTTTGAAGAGATCAAAGCCAAGGCCGCGAGCAGTTGTGCGCCCTGGGAATATGGAAAGCCTTTATGCTCTCAACCCCATTTCCAACATCATGTTGGATTGCAGCTGCATTACATTCTGCCAGCATTCTTAATGCTTTTAGTATTGACTCTGACATCACCGATAGCTGTTTTAAAGTAACAAAAGCTGAAGGATGACTTATTTTCACAACTCCATAATTGGAACATGCAAAGTTAGGGGAAGGGAGCATTTGTTTTTAATCTGAGATACAAAAGAAAGCACAGAAAATTATATAAGTTCCCCAAAATTAAAAACACGTTTTTCATATGGAAAGAACAGAGGGGGCATTTTTATAGCCTAGACCACACAAAATGAACTGATTATGCACATGCTTTTTCAAGCCTAAAGGCTGAAGTAAAAATACGATTGGGCAAGCGAGTCAAATTGGGAAAAAATATTGTGACTCACAGTACGTTTAGTGACTTTTAGCACCTGATGCAAAGGAAAATAATGCAGACGCCTAAGCTGTTGTCTCTGCAGCTCCTTGTAGCAAACTGACAGTAGTTCACTTACCTTAAACCAGACCCACAGCACATGGCAGACAAACACTAAATCTCCATTAATTATCTAAAAAGATAAATAATGACCTAAAAGTATAAAATGCTGCAAAGCTTTATTTAAGACTCTCTCTCCTCCAGTCATGCAGACAATTCTTAGGCTGCCTTAAAACTACTCTTGCCACAATATCGTTTCCAGGGGCATCAAAAGCTCCCATGCTCCTCCTCTCTGCTCATCTGGCTTTGCTAGGGAAAACAAAAGTAAATTTCTATCAAGAAAAGACTGTCCTGAATTTTAATCAAATGTACATCTACATTACCCCGAGAAAATATTTTCAGGGAACTTTAAAAACCTATCAGCCGAAAGGAGGGAGGATAAGAAAGATGCAAGAAGTAAGAGCCTGGGAGGACACAGCAACTGAACCACTCTGTGTGCATGTGCTGCCCAGTCTGAGCACCAGGGCAACTTTGACAAATATGTTTATTCATGGTAAAACCACTGAATAGGAGCCTTTAAGAGCAGTAATTTTGAAATATGGTCCTGCTGCTACAGTGTGCAGAGTGGTGAGGAAGGAAGAATGTGCAAATAAAGCATAAGCTGTAAAGAATTAAACATTACGAGCACCCATGTATTAGCAATAAAAATAATTTCCTCTTAGCTGTATCATTTTTGTTCTGCGGTACTAACACTCCTTTCCTCCCTGTAGTCATTAAAACCCCGACTCAAAGACAACAGCAAAGGGATCTGGCCTCCCTCCCTATGGACGCAGAGCTTATGTCCCTGTCATTTCAAGGCTGGTAAACTGTCTCATTTTCACTTTGACTGTTCCTTAACACACTAACCATACCGAGGCTGAAATTAGAGTCAAACGTAGCAAGCTCTTTACCAAGATGTAAAAGCTTATCGTTTTTTTAGTATCAAGACAGAAGTCTTTTCTGTGGTAATCCAAGGTTTTGGAGCTTTTCCCCCTTCTACTCTTCTGCCGTCCCCAGCAAATTTACGGCTTCCTCTGCACAGCCTGCTTCTTAAAATTAGGACTAATTCTTTGTGGCTCTGGTGTTCACTCTGATAAGCAGAGGGATGCTCATAAAGCAACACAGAGGAAAGAGTGGCAAGATACAGAGAGCTGAAGCAGTCACTGTAAACAGAGAGATCTGCTGCCATTATCTGCAGGGCAGATAATTCAACTTCTCCCTATCCCACAAGGAGTCTCAAGTATCTGGAAACGAATGGCAGCCTCCAGAAACTGAGCAAGTAACATGCATAGTACTGCAAAGGTCTCCAAAACAATCACCACTATGAAGACACAGCAGAAAAATAACTTTTACATGATGCTGCAACCCTACCTTTCAACGTCAAACCATTACTATGATGAAAAAGTACGTTTTACTGTAATTACTGCTAATTTTTCCCTTCCGGGGACTTTTGTGTTCATTTATAGAGGACTCACTTGCTACTTGATACTCTTTCTTGAAAGCTTGCTCCTTTTTTGCAGCTATTCAGTGAAACTCAAGAGACACTATTTAGCCCAAAAGAGGCACCTGAAGGCTGTCTGTCAGGTTTTCAGCCGTGCAGCCCACTCCAAAACTTGCGCAGGCATCATTCCGTGCCCAGTCAGAGGCACAGCTTCTCCTCATGCAGGGTTCTTTGGTAACCACATTAGGGAGAGCCAGTGACCCTTAAAACAAACCTCACCAGCTCCTGAAATCAGGAACTGAAATCCCTACAAGGTAACTACCTTCAGGACCACAACAAACTGAGTTTTAGGTTTGGCTGCGGTGCTGGGGACCATGCAGCCACCAGCTGTGGTCACAGTGTACAGGCTGCAGCTACAAAGCTGTGAAGACAAAAAGAAAATGCCACCAATGACCTGGGAGGGCAATGGCACCAGGGCACACTGCTTAAGAAGCATAGATAGGAAGCTGAGAGCTGTGCTCCAGTGATCACAGAATGGCTGCACTGTAGTGTATTAAAACAGAAGATATTTCAGGATGCCCAGGAAAAAGTTTAAAGCCTCCAGCTGCAAATAAGCCAGCACCTCCTTGCAAACCATTCTTCCCACCAGAGGCTGCTGAGGCACAGGGCACGGACATCACTGAGGCCTCAGCAGGTGCCCACCATGGCTGGAACAGGAAGAGAAGATGCCATTGCTGCTGAGCTGCCATCCCAAAAAGCTGCTCTGAGGTCCTCCCGTCCCCACAGTAAACAACAAAAGTCCCACCAGGCCGGTGCCAGGGCAGCTGACAGAGAAGCCCTGGCCAGGCATCCCCAGCACATTGTGTGCAAGAGCCGTGAATCAATGGCAGGTTCCCAGGAGAGGGAGTGCACCATGCTCGTTATCTAATTGTGTTTGCACTGAACTTCTGAGAGGGATGGAGACAAAAGTGGAGGATAAAAATAATGGTGCTGAGGGCAAACAGCCTGGTCCCCTGCAGGGGGGGAGAGCAAACAGAAAACCAAGTGGGAAGATATGGGTGCTGTTGTACGGCGGGGGGGAAAATGAGAAAACACAGAGTCTGTTTTTTGACAAAACCTTTTTTGGGCTAGTTCTCTTAGGCCCCTTCTTGCTTTTACTTAGAAACTTCAGTAGATTGTTTGCTCCTTCATTCAAAGTCTAGGTGTGAAACACAGCCACAGCCAGAACTGACACAAACTTTCTTCCTATCTGCACTGGCTTTAATATTCTTATTTTCCTCCCTCTAACACACACATCTTGGTTTTTTACTTTCTCAGGCTTCTCGTTTTCTTTCCAAAAAAAAAAAAAAAAAACCAAACCAAAACCAACCCAAGAAACATATGTTTATAAGTGAGCTGTCTTTCAGGTGAATTCCCGAAGTGAACTCAGGAAATAGGGATTTTGTTCCCACCTCTGCCTTCACCTTCCTCTAAGACCCTGAATGAATGTTGCTTTTTCAGGTTCTCATTTGCAGAAGCCTCCTCCCAGACTGTGCCTTTGCTTTTGGGAGCAGAGTGCGGGGAAGCAGAGGACATCCACACACACAAACACACACAACCCCAGTGCCAGCGTGGGCGCCAGGGATACTTCCCAGGAATCTGCCGGCAGTCACTGACGCACCGCAATTTCCATGGGTCACGTCCTCATGCTACACTCTAGGTTGGGCAATTATGCACAGAATTTACCTATTTCATGCTTAATTGGACAGGCACAAACTTTTGCTCCAGCCTCAATGCAGCTATAACTTACTGGCGGCACTTATGTTACCACAGGCACCTCTGCCAGTCCTGGCTTAACCTCCTAGGCTCAAATCGCAGCCCTCCCCTCCTGGGAGAACCCAGCAGAGGAGACAGAGGAAGCGCAGGTAACACAAGAAAGGCCAACGGCAGCCCATGGCTGATTTGTGAGCTACAGGCTCCTGGACTGTGACACACCACCTCCAGATAAAAAATGTAACACCCACCTGTAGGCTCTTCTCCTAATGAACCTGAAAAAATAATTTGTCCACTAGATGTTGGCCAGAGAGATTAATTTAATGGAGGAGGGCATTTTCACAAACCCACTGCTGAGATCTCCTTCTCCTAGGAAGTCTGCCTGTGCCCTCAACACAGGGGTTTCTGAACCGGCTTTGATTCAACCACATTTCCCGACTGAATATTTATTGTTCTGCCCCATTAGCCTGCATTATTCTCACTTACACACATATCCTTGGAAAGAAAAAGCAATAAAAGGAAGGATTTAAAGTGTCAAAGAAAGAGGGAAAGCTCGCTACACAGGTTGTTTTGGAAGCACCCTTGAACTAAAAAATGTTTCAAGGCAGCATTTTGACCAGCTCTCCTACAGTCTCTTAGTATTTCCTCATTACAAAGTATGAAGTCATCCTCTTACAGGTCACTCTGATAAGATTATATTTGCCAGTTATTAAAAAAAAAAAATGTTTGCAATATTGCTGTCAAACTGTCTGGGGAGTCACCTAATAAATTAGCATTTACTTGTGGTTCTCCTATTCCAATCCTTCCTTCTGAAGATTTACATCTAAAACAGGATTGCTGCACTCTTATCTTAGAAATATCCTCAAAATAACTGAGATAGGAAAAAAAAAAGTCTCAACAAAACCTGAAAAATCCACACACGTAAGAGCTAAGCTTTTTAAAGTTTTATTTCTTTTTCTTCTCTTTTAAATCCAGCACAGCTTCCTTTTCTTCCTATAGCAAGGGTATTTAAGACATGAAAATATGTGAGAGGGTAGGTTTTGAGTAACAGATTTTTCAAATCCAACATGTTCATTTGAAACTTATTTTTTCAAGTTGAATTTCAGTTGTGTGCAGGAGGCAAACAGGCAGTAAAAACCAGACCAAAACACAGCTTGGCATGCTACAGTCAGAGGGCAGCCAAACAAGGGGCTTTCTTCAGGGTAAACTATTTTATAATCGCTTGAGTTTTTGAAAATGTCTTCCAGTAGAATGTTCGACGTATGGTTTATTTCCTCAGTATCCTCACCAGCTCTCCCAGTGTCAGCTGGGTGAGCTCACTGCTTCTTCCTGTGTTGATCTCCAGCAGGCTGGAGGGGAGCTGGGCCTGCCCCTGCCTGCCCCACCACCCTGGGCTCCCATACCTGACCCTCGCCCACCCGTGAGCTCCCACTCCACTCCCAAAAGCTTCCTGAGAGGCTGAATCTGCACGTAATGTTTGTATTTGAAAAAGGAGGACCTGGATGTGAACACAGGGACAGTTTTTACACTTGGCAGGGCCTAACTCACATGCAGACATTCAGGGGAGAAGTCAGGCTCCCCCACTTTGGAGGGGTCCCTGCACTGGGTCAGGCACAGCTATTCTCGTGCTTCACCTCAGCTTTTCTGTGCACAAGTTTTTTCAGCTTAAGATACAGAAATGCTGCCAACCAGACCACAAGGATGGAACAAACTGCCACAAAGCCTAGAGGAGAGGGCACAGATGTGAGAACAAAGCCACTTTTTAAAAACTAGTTGAGGAAGATGTGCCATGGCATTCTGTGGCATGGGACAGAACATGGGTTGGTGGCAAGAACCTTGCTCACTGTGAGGGCACATGGCAATGATACAAAACTGCAGTGAAGGAAGTACAGGACTGGCAGGGGGCAAAATAAAGAGCAAGAAAAAAACACAATTACCACTTGTAACTGTGGCTTCCTGAACCCAATACAGCATCACTCAAACTTCAGAAAAGAGAGACCCTCAACGAATCACTGGATTGTAGCATTTTAACAAAGTAAACACATTTGCATTGCTGGACACAGTTTGTCTGCGTTTTAGCACATCGGCAGGCAAAAGGCCTTCTCCCAGAGCATGGTCTGTGTTTGACAAGCGGTGACACCTTTAATCGTCACCTCCACATTCTACTTTTTTTATGCTAGACAAAGCTTGCCAATGCAAGAGTTGATAGGGATGAAGAAAGATCAAGGCAAGAAGATATGCCAGAACTGTGGAGAGACAACAGACAGTCACAAAGATAAACCTCTGAGGCAGTTTTGAAACACAGAAAAAGGCAGAAAATTGAAGAAATAGAGCCTTATAGCATAGCTAAGTGACCAGTTACAGAGCTCTGAGGAGCCAGTGTCACTGGGATGCCTACTCGGAAATACAGAGCCTACAGGGGTAGCATTTTAGAGCTCATTGCTCTCTGCCTCTGAGCCAACTCAACTGTTCAACAAAAGTTCCATGATCCCTTTCCCTGTTTTCTGAACATACATGATAAATCAAACCATTTCCAGACTGGTTTTTTTGGATAATGACTGCATCCCCATCCGGACCTACATTCAAGTCAGCTGAGGTGAAGCTGAGCTGTCATCAGTATCCACAGGATTTCAGCATCATGCCTTCCAATTCTGTGCAATCTCACTCCTTGTGCTGACACTGTGGGGTTCATTGCAGCTCCCACAAGTTCCAGGTTTCTCAGAGCAGGGCTGCTGGGTATGTGCAGTGCCTGGCACTGTGCTGGACATGCAGCACCAGCCTGTTTCAAATTGTTTTAAAGCTTCCCTATTCAGAAAGCGAGGAGGGGAAAGGAAGAAGAAAAGGTCACACAAGCAGCTTTCTGCTGCTCTTTGCCAAAGCAGCATTACTGGGGCTGCCTTGCACCACGAGCACCTGCACATGTACCCTGCTGCTTTGAAGTACCAGCACTGTCAGAAGGTACCTCACAGCAAACGCTTGCATGAAGTCCTGTGCTCCCACGGGACTCCTTCCCCCTGCCCTGGTGCGGGTGAAGCAGACCTGCCCGCTGACTCGTGCGGCACTGTTTGAAGTACGGAGCTGGAGTACTGAAAGTGCTTGGATAGACAGACGCTTTTGGGAATTAACTCCTCTCTGGCTTGCTTAATAACTCCTAGCCAAAGCAGTTCTCTGGTTTATGTGTTACAGCTGGTGACAGCACTACACTTACTTTTTAAGTTCAGCTGCCGATTTTATAAATATTCAATCAAAGCCCCGTAACTTTACACTTGTAATTTTCGCTGACTAAGCTCGTCCTATTGATTTTATGCCTCAACCTTACCTATATCCACAGCCATTTAAAGAAAATAAACAATCATTGAGCTGACCTTTCAGCTCCATAAAAATGCTCTTCTACACAAGGGACTTGGTAACTTTGAAGATCACAAGTGAAGATATTCTAGGTCCTTCATCTCATCCTGAAGCCCCAGCAAGCAGCACCACTACCAGAAGCCACAGAAGGCCAGCCAGTTTTTCTCAGGCCATTCAGGCCCCTTTTCTTCCCCTTTAGGAGAGCAGGCAACCCCTGACTGATTAGCACAGTTGGTGCACGTTAACTCCTTACTGCACTTTTAGCTCAATCCCAAAGATTCAATGAATGTATTTTTATTTAAGTGCTCAATCACTTTCTTGCTGAGAGGACAGATTCCTTTGAAGTGGGAATCTCAAACTAAATAAACATATCCACAAGATCCAGGTCTCAAATAGAAGCCACTGGGTTGCTAGATTAAGTTATTCTGAATACAGTTTTCTTAAGTGAATCTAATGCTTTTGAAGGGCCAGAGCACCAGAGACACTAATTCCAAGTGCCCAGGCAGGAGCAGCACGCCAAGCAGCTGCACCTCCTGCCACCAGTGCCCTGCAGAAAGGAACCAAACCCAGCAGCCAGATGAGCACCAACCTCATGCCAAACATGTCTTACAACTAAAACCAGCTTGGAGAAATGCCTGCTACCCAGGACGGGGCAGTTTGGGGTAAATGGGAGCCATACATGCACAGCTGGAGTGTCACAGCACATGGTTTCCCTGCAGCAGCGGGGAGGACACAAGCTGGGACAACCTGACTTGACCAGGTCAAGGCCAGACTGTCTGGCTCCCAGCAGTATTTCCCTTGAACCAGGCACATGCTGGATCACTGTCCATCCATGTGAGAGCAGCACAGGAGATCACAGAGGGACACACAACACACAGACCTCAGGCCGCAAGATGTTTGGAGTCCATATTAAAACAGACTCTTGCACGTTCGTCTTCTTGAGAGACGTGGTGTTTTACTACTAGCAAAAAAAAAAAAAAGCACATGCATCTGATAGGACTTCAGAAATATTAAGCAGCAGTAAAATGCTTTTGTGTGGGTTATTTCCTTCCCATATCAGGAGGCATTTTTGCTAACTATAAACAGAAGTTAAGTACTCATGAGAAGCCAGGCCTGCGGTACCCAGGCTTTCCAATGCCTGCAGCCATGCAGTGCTGCAACTATCTGGAAAAAGCCTTTTCCTCTTTTGATGCCTGAACCTGTGGAGCTTCAGGCTTTCTTCTTGAGCCATATCCTCCTTGGCACTTGCAGCCCATAACAAGCTATTCTTATTAACATTTTTTCTGGGCTGTGATTAAGTTGGAAAAGAGACAGGAATGACATTTTGCTTAAACCACTTTAAAAAGTAAGCAGCAGCCCTACCATTTAAAGTTTGTATCGAATTAGCTCCTAGATATATAAAAAAAAGGGATATTTAGAACATAAACATACACACGCATGCGCACACACACACATGTATTGCACTACAAAAGCTCCAACTTTGATGATTTCTAATGGGTGGTGTTTTTGATAATGCCTCTGCTCAAGACACACACACACACAATTGCTGCCTCTGCACTGGGATATCAGGAGAACATTTTGTTTTCCCCTTGCCCATTCACAATTACATAGATTTGCTAATTGCATCAATGTGACAAGGAGAAGGCAGCAAAAGCTGAAAAGGTGCTCTCTTCACCAGTATGTGCCAAAGATCTCGGTAACAATGAACTACATACCTGAGACTGCTTGGAGTTCTTGTCAGGAACAACCAGACCAAGCTTCAGACAAGGACAGCCTAGAGCCACTGTGCTAACTTCTTCTGCCCCCTTTTCCAAATGGAGGATTCATCTCATTAAGTGGGAGAAAGAAAACAGCACCAAAACTCATCCCATGACCATTCATGGCTTGGGTTTATGTTTCACAGTGGCCTGACTCCTATCTTAGACTGATCAGTCATGATTGCTTGAGTCAGAGCAGCTGAGAGACACGTTTGCAGCAATGAGGTCCCACTATTAGGGCTGAGCAGATTCCTGTTCTTTCCCGGTGCTGCCATTTGGCACGACTCACTGAGCTCCTCAGAAAATAGTGCTAGAATTCCTCCCTGGGCAAACACTAATACACTCTGTCAAGTTCTGCTTCCATACAGCCAGGAAGCTTTGTGCTCCTCTTTGCTTGATTTCAAAGTTATTTAGGGGCTAAATGGGATCATTCAACTGCACTGAGAAGCTGTGCGCTGCGCAGGGTGAATCCGCAGAGCTCCGGTGTTGGATAAGCGGCTCTGGCTTGTCGAGCCCCTCGGCTGCACGTTTCCTCCAGCTAGGGTCTGGGGTTGTGGAGGGAAGAGAGAGGTCTGTGACAGGACCACAGCTGCCTAAGGCCCCCAGAGCATCCTGCTCCAATGCCAACCTGGGAATCAGAGCAAAGCTTTCTGGTGGGTGATACGGGAGCAGGAGCTGAGCCACAACTTCTATACTGCGAAAGCCTAGTTCATATTGGGCCAGGGAGCTTTCAGCTGACCACAGCTCCCAGCAATTCCCTACAACTGCACAGTAAGCAGAAGCAAATTCTCAGGGAAAGACAATACAATGAAAAATCAGGTTTGTATCCTTCTGCAGGTCCCATACATTCCCCTTGGAGCTCCAAAATTTCCCCACAAGCAAGTGAATCAGCCAGCTTTCAGAGGAATGGAAGATGTGGCTAGGGAAATGAAATCCTCTCACTGAGGCTCTGTAGCCACTAATTTTTGCTATTTCTACCCTCATCCTTCCTTCTGCACATATTAATCTCCCAATCTTCTGGAACATCAGCTCTTCAAGATTCGAACTAACTCCATACCCCCTGCCATGCAGAAACACACATGCAGAAACAATATCCACAATTCAATTGCCTTGTTCCTAGCAATCCAACTCTTAGAAGAATTCCTTGTCATTTTCAAATGGATGTGCTGCGTTTTGCAAGTCACCATAAAATGTTTGTACATTGTATCCTCGGACCTATTTAACACATCCAGCTGCTACAAAGAGGCGGTTGAGCCATGGAGAAAGAAACCCCGACCCCAAGAACACATAAGAACAGACAAAAGGGAGGTTGTAGAAATCCTCTTATCTTTCCATAGGAAGTTTAATTCATGGGGAATGAGAGAGAAACAAAGTTATCTTCTGGATGAATTTACAACATGGAGAAATGATCCTTCTTCAGTCACCTCCTCTGTTCCCACGTTCCCATCAAACAAACAAGAAAGGTTTGCCACCCCAAAACTAGTTTTGCTAACCAAAGAAAAAACCCACACGTTAAAAAACAAACATCTGCCTCCATCTCCCATCTTCAGTACCCCTGCCATGCTCAGAAACCACCAAAAGATATCTCGAACACACAGGATGCACATTCACCAGGTGTTACTGTGGTTTGGTACTATCACATGCCACTTCTCCTGCAGCCACCTCAACCAACTGCTTCACTTTTCCACTTACCCACCTATCTGATAAGAACACATACTGCGGCACAAGGCTCCTACCTGAACTCGCAATTAACACTCTCCTGCTCCTACATATACAACTTGGAAAAAGCAAATCAGTTGCCAGTAAAATAAGAAAATTAAAAAAAAAAGAAAAGAAAAAAAAAAGAAAAAGTTGGAGGAGGAGAATGGGGAGGACAAGACCTCTCTAACACAGAGATTTTGGAAGACTCTAAATCCTTCTCAAACACCCTCTCCCTTCCAAAAGCTGCCCTGAAATTAGACTTCCATGGTTTTTTATTCTGGTTTATTAGTCAAGTTGTGTCTGACTGTAGATTTGTACTTTTAATTTTACGAAGCAAGCTTCCACAGCATTTGCCTTTTTTTAAAAAAGGAAAGGGTTTTTTTTCCCCTACATATGGGGGATGAAAGTAACTTTTCCCCTTTCCATTAGAGCTTTTCTCTCCCTCCTCATAGAGCGTCCTTGCCCTGTGTCTGGACGCCATTCCCCAGGAGTGCATCCCCGGGGCAGTTTGCCGACAGCGGGTCCTTCCAAGGTGGAAAAAAAGATTCAGTGCCCCAGGGCGCCTTTTTAATCCTGGCTAACACCTCCAGGCAACAGATGCATCAACAAGAAGCGTCTTTGTCATGCAAATAGCAGGGCGCAGGTACACACCAGGCACAAATGGTTGGGGACTGACACCCCAGGGGAGACCTCTGCCTCCAGTGCTTGCTGCTCTCAGCTGCTCCTTGCCCCCAGCCCCGGCACGCTGCCCTGGAAAGGGAAGGCAGAGCCAAACTGGAGGGCAGCGTCTGGGACCGCACAGAGGTGAGCGCGGCGCGGCGCCGGGGCCGTGGTAAGGCGTGGAGCGAGCGAGCATGTCACCTCCGGGATGCCGCGTTTTGATCTCGCGCGCATCAAAACCCGACTGTCAGCTACGAGCCTAACAAAGATTATAGTTCAATTAAACAAAAAAATTATTTAATAACTCAAGCGTGTAGCCTTGTGGTTAAACTGAAAGAACTCCAGGCTTATGTCAACATTGCAGCCCTGCAACAGCGCTGTTTTATTGAAATAGTGGTGCTGCTGTAACATGCAAGAGCAGCACTGAACTAAATTAGACCCTCAGATGTTCAGCAGGCAGCTTTACAATTGAAAACAAGATGCATTTTCCCCCTTCCTCCCCTTTACCATACCCACAAAGGGCAGTTCCTCAAGTACCTGAGACAAGAGCCTCTGCAAGATGATATTCTGAGGGCATTGATGCCAGATCTACAAAGAGTGGCAGCCCCACGGCATGCATATATGGAAAAAATACCCAGTGAACAATTAAATTGGATTTGGCTGTTCCAAGCCATGCACCAGCACTCAGGACTTTCTTATGAAGGTAACATGGCAAGGAGGGGGTACAAAAAACCAAAAGTCAGAAGTTTCCTAGTCCTCCAAGGGGCAGGTTTGAGTCTCAATGGCCTCTTGAAAAGCTGCATGCTTTTCCCTATGATACATCCAAACAGAAGTTTTCTGTAGAACAGCATTTACAACAACAAATATCAACAGACTGTGATCATCATGCTTCACCCTAAATGGCTGTAGGCCTCTGAACTGGAATTTATATACAAAAACCCCCCACAGCTATAGAAGGCAATGTATTGCATGAGTTCTTGCATCTTTCAAATGCAGATCCGTGTGTTTTTCAGTGCCAAAGCACCCTGTCATTCCAACTCGAAATATACATTGATTTAACACTTTTTGCTGCTGTCAAATTACCAGTACAGATCAGGCCCCCTTCTTTTTGTTTTTGAAGTCAAATTCCACAGTCCTGAATAAAAATCAAGAACGTCAGAGAACAAAACAATGCCATGACAGAGACCTCCAAGTAAAAAATCAAAGATCCAGTACGAGGGAAAACTGCTTTGTCACAGGGAAGGTACAGCATCCAACTTCTCCTATCACAGCACGCACAACGGCAGCGGCATTTTTCCAGCAGGATGCCTACAAGCAAATTGTTTCCCGCTCCACTCCGGTTCTACTAATATAATTTTCACAGCTCATTTTAATACTGCCTCTCCGTTGCTCTATATACATACCAAGAGGCTTACAAAAATAAATGGGAATTGACTATCCAGAATTAAAAGTACATTAAAATCCATTAAACATGCATCTACACCAATGGAAACAGAGGGACCAACCTGGAAGAATCAGTGCTCGCCACAATGTAAGGAAAAGCTGTAACTACTGCATCATGGTTGACATTAATTCCTAAACGACCATTTCACAATTTCTGGCTGAAGATACAGGGTATGTTTCAAAGCAATGCTGCCAGATAGATAAAGCCTTCACGCAGACCAACTGATGGTGGAAATAAATATCAATCAGCAAAGAGCAATGCCACATCTGAAGGCAAAAAAAAAAAAAAAATCCAATCTTCTCATCTTACTGACATGCAACTTTAGCAGTTCTGCTTCTAGCCCTTGATTTTCCTCAACAAATGAAGAGTTAAAGCCAGAAAATTCACATCTGTCCCAGTCACTACAAAGATGGCATTTACATCATTCTGCCATACATTATCCTACAGTCGTAAACCAGGGCTCCCCCCACAAAGCCCCCAGCCCTGTTCACAGACATTAATCTCAGCTTTTCCACCGCGATCACGACCAACACCTCTAAGACTCTCAAACTCCACTGGACAGAGGCTCTGAACAGCAGAAGCTCAACCTTCATCGTCACTGAAGCTACTCAAAAGACCCCCTTGTAAACAGACTCTGCAGACCAAAGAGGAGGAAACCCAGCTTGCCAAAACCAGCCTTTGGAAGAGATAACTCACTGTTCTGGGGATGGGTGGCGACAGAGATCCATTAGGCATGTATGGGTCGTTATTCATATTTGGCATCATGATATACCCAGAATAACCAGAGTATGATGGTCCCTTGCTGTATAAGCCACTGTCTGGATGCTTTCCTATGGAAGACGAAACAATGATTACATTATTCCCCACATATGCATTTCTCATGAGTTAGAGCACTTAAATAGGTACTGTGCATATATAAAAATGTTCTGCATGCAAATACTTCCTTACTCATGGAAATTACTGCTGACAGAAAGCAATACGAAGCAATTTGTAATAAATTTTTTTTTAGGAAGAGTTAATTCTTAAAGGAGCAAGTACTCTCAGTGAGGAGTTTATGTTTAAAACACAGAATAGCCTCATTTTGCTAGTACACATTCAAATCAAAGTAGACACATTAGCAATGACATCACATTTCTCAAGTAGCAGCTTTCCCCAATTTTATACATGCCTCTAGGATTTTTGGATTCAGAATTATTGCCAGTGTGGGTTTCCAACATCATTGTTAGGAAAGGGAGGACAAGGCTGTGGTAACTAGATATAATAGTTTCCTTCTCTTGCTGAGCCAGTGTGTGCAGCGAACAATTCATTCTGGCTATCCTCATTGGGAACAATTAAAGGGCAGGGGGTGGCTTGGAAGGAGATCCTAACAATTTGGGAGGGGGGCTGTTGAGCACACATGGTACTACAGTCAAGAAGGAAGCCAAATGAGGGAGGCTATTTGTAGGAAAATAAAGTGTTTGGGTTCAGGTCCTGCAAATGGGGATGAACAAGTCTCCCACCTACATGCCCATTGACAAGGTTACTATTTGAAAGTGAGGTTTTAAGAAGATGCAGAGCTGAAAAGAAAACTATCCAGAGCTGATCACCTCCCCTTCACTGCCAAAATGCTTTGAGCATAGACATCATTGCTTTTAGGCTGTTTAATGACAAATTTGGAGGAAGATGGCCACAGAGTGCCGGCAAGCACCAGGACTTAACTGTGTCTGTCTTTATATGGAATTTATAATCTGGATTAGTTTGCGATGATAAGAATTTGATTTTAAACATAATCTCCCATCCTTCAAAGCACACATTCTTTGCACGCGTGTCCAGCTTCCTAAATGATATTCAGTGAACTCTGCTATTTCCTCTGTCCTTCTCAATCAAAATTAACCAGTCGGTACATTAAAAAATGTAGGAGGTCTGTTCATACTTAGATTCGAAAGAGGACATTTAAGGGACAGACTTTGGCTGTCACTTAAATGGAGAAAAGCAGAGGGTTTCTGAAAAGAACTGCACACTGTATGAGCAAAGAGATAGATGTGTTTAAGCTGATATCCTAAAAATAGTTATTTCTTCAGTGAAGATCCATTTGGCCTACTTATCAGTTCCTAAACAACAGAAATACCATTTGGTCACTCAAGATAAACGCGCCGCACGTTCATCTCCCTTTTAAATACGCTTTGAAAGCGCTCTGGCATCCCTCTCCCCCAAAAGACACTAAATTTATGTTTTCCAAAAGAAACCAAGTTCAGTTTGAGGACTGTGTGGAGGGTCACAGAGGGACAATATTGCAAGACAGGACTGTGCGCGTCTCACCTTCCTCGGGGTGTTCTCTGCCTTTATCATGGTAGGAATCCTGTGCTTGAGTCTGCCTGGAAACCTGACCACAAGGAATCCACCATCAGAAAGGAAGAAAAAGAAGAAAAGTCATTGTATGGATGCTCGTTTATCAGTCACACTGCTACAGTTCCTTGAAGGAAGAAAGAAGTTAAGAGCACGAGATAAACATCTTTCTTTTTCCTCTTAAGTCACTTGGAAGGCAACTGTACCAGAAATGTTTGTGTAAACTATTGTTTTATGACAACATGAATAACTATATGGCTTTGCAAAGCATTTCTAGCAGAAGCACCCTGCATTTAATGAAAGTGGATCATTTCTGGAAAATATTTGGCACTCTGGCAGTCAAAACGCTCTTGGTAAAAAGATACCAAAAATAATGATGAAAATCAGGTTGCCCTCCTTAGCAGATCTTTAGGAAAAAGAAAAAAAAGGAAATAAAAAAAGAAAAAAATTAAATAAGATTTTTAAAAAGGCAAGTTGTCCGCTCGCCCTGAAGTTGTTTTAGAGTCGGGAATTTCTTCCCAAACAGTTTTATGCAAATCCCTTAAAGAGTTTATAGCTAATGCTCCGACCCCGCTGATTTTACTGAGGAAATTTCATGGCTGCTTGAGGTCTAATACCACTGCACCGTCGGGGAACTCGCGGCAACTTTCTCGTCCCGGGCCGAAGCGCGGAAGGGGCCAGCCCCTCCAGCGCATCCCAGAGCGCGGAGCCCTCCCGGCTCTGCCCGACGCACTTCTGGAGACAGGCTTTGGGGTAGGATGATTTCTTTTGAGAAATTTGGAAGACAGAGGCTTCCCCTGTGCCCCGCCGAAGCTCCCTCCCCCGCCAGGGCGGCCGGAGCCCTCCGGCATCCCGCGCCCCCTCCGTCCGCGCTGCCCCGCGGAGCCCCCGCGGCCGCGCACCTCGTGCCCGTTGGCGCCGGGGGCGATCTCGGACTCGTTGACGAGGGAGGACTTGATGTCGGCCAGGTCGCCCTCCTCCTCGGGGTGGCTGATCTCGGCGAAGATCTTCTCTTTCTGGGGGTCCCCCTCGTCCTTGAAGGGGATCATCTCGTCGGTGGCGCAGAGCTCCGGGTCCCCCCCACCGCCCCCGGCCCCCGGCAGCTGCGGCATCCTCACGGCAGCGCGGCGTCTGCTGCGGCCGCCGGCCCGCCGCGGGAAGGGGAGCGGGAGGAGCAGCGGGGGAGGAGGAGGAGGAGGGCGGAGGAGGAGGAGAGAGGAGGAGAAGGAGGAGAGAAGAAGGAAAAATCCCGTGAACTCCTCAGGGTTGCTCTCGGCAGCCGGAGACCCCCGCCTGTCCGCCCGCCCCCTCGGGGCCGAGGTACCCCGTCTTCCGCACGACACCGACGTCGCGGGGACCCTCGCCCCGACGCGCCGCACGGCCGGAGTAGGTCGAAATACGCCCGCTTGTGTCCCGACCGCGCCAGGGACCGCCCCCCAGGAGACCCGACCTCCCTCCATCCCCCGCCGGGACCCGGGCTCACCCTGAGGGCGAGGAGACGCGGAGGGAAGCGGAGCCCGCCCGCGTTTCGCCTCCGAGTGAAGTTGCCACCACCCCGGCGGGACCGAGTTAAAATGGCTGGGGCGAGGCGGGCAGGGGGAGGGGGCGTCCCGGGGGAAGGGGCCGGCGCTGCCCGTGCCGCGCACCCACCGGGCCTTTGTCCGCCGCTTCGTCCGCGGCTCCGGGCACGGCTGGACTCGACTCGGCGGCACCGCGAGGGGCGAGGGGCCGAGAAAGAAACAGCCCCGGGAGGGAGGGAGAGCAAGAGGGGAGGGATGGAGCGGGAGGGGAGATGTCCCCCCCGCTTCCCTCCGCGCCCGCGGGCAGGGGAAAAAGTTGTCGGCGCGGCGCCCCCGGCCGCCTCCGCGCTCAGCGCCCGGTGCGGGGCCTCCTGCCGCAGCCAGCGGGCGCGGCGCCCCACGGGGGGCGGCGGTGGGGCGCGGAGCGGCGGCGGCAGCGCAACTTCAGCATCGCTCCCGCCCTCCCTCCCTCCGCCGTCGGGGCGGGGCGGGGCGGGGGCGGTGGAGATGAAAGGAACCGCCGCCGTGACTGACACCGTGTCCGGGCCGGGAGGGCCGGGCGGCGGGGGCGGGGAGAGGATGGGGCCGGGGCCAGCGCCAGCGGGGAGGGAGGAGGGGGCGGGGGGGAGCGGGAGCGGGGCTGCCCCCGGGCAAACTTTGCTCTGGCTGCGCGGAGTAGCCTCTCTGTGTGTCCCTGTGTTCGTGTGTGTGTCTACATGCACACTTGTGCCTGTGTGTACGGGTGTCCGGGTCGCGGGGGTGCACCGGGGCACTGCCGCTCCTGTCCCTCCCCAGCCGAAAGCCCGCCGAGGAGGGCACAGGCACTAGCTGCATCCCCGGGAAGGGCGGACAGACCTGCTTTTTTAGGGCTGCTTTGTTGAGCCTTCCCCATCGCCACATGGCGCTGCTCCGGTGTGGGAAGTATGTGAGGGATTGACCAGGCTCTGCCCACGCCCGCTTCGGACGAAGGGCAGAATTAAGACATCCCCATTGAATCCAGCAAGTTCCCGGCAGAAACGAGTAGTAGCCCCCGAGAGGCAGGGCGAAACCCGCCGCGGTGAGCTCGTCCCAGTTTCGGACCGGTAAATGGAGCCAGAGCAGTAACGGAGGTTCACCCCTCCACCCTGTCCCGTTCCTCCAGCACCGCGCTGCCCCGTTAGCTCCCGGCTGATCCGGCATCGCCCTGCAACAGGGCACGAGCACAGTAAAAAAAATCATCCAGACAAAAGCAGACGCTGCACTTGGGAAACGTCAGGATCCGCAACTTTTATTTTGCGAACGCGATGGGCGCACATTTTGCAGGAAACAACTTCCCAGTATTTTGGCATCGGAAAAGTGTGCTTGGTGCTTTGCACATGCCCCGTCAGGTTGCTAAACCTTCAAGCTCCGGCAGCCGGAGGAACGGGAATATGTGGATGCTCAATCCGTTTTCAGCAGATGCCGGGTTCGGCACGGCGGCACCGCCGGCCGGGACACGGGCGGGCTGAGCCCGGCTGCCCACGCCGCCGCCCGCGGCTCTGCGTCATCGTCCGCGAACGGGTAATTAAAATCCAGCTGAGAAATGACACCCTCCAAACCCCGAGAAAGGGAGCAAGGTAGCGGGAAACGGGGGACGCACTTGCCAAGTTGAACAAGTGCGTGAAATAAATAATCGAGAAAGAAAGAAATTAGAAATGTAACTCCTGGGAAGGGGCTTAATTGTGCATTGCTCCCCAGATGTAGGGAGACCCCCTCTCTCTCGGAGACGGCTGCAGAGAGGCGATGGGGAAGAGGTTGTTCGGAAAACGACAGACAGCTCAGGGAGAGTTCCTGAGCGGAGATGCACATCTCCGCATCCCTCCCGCCCTTCTTCCTTTTCCTGGCGCTCGGCGGGCACGGGACACCCGGGCCGGGCAAAGCTGCCCCGGGACGGTCCTGTTCTGAAAAAGACCTTCGGCGAGATGCTGAGCACCGCAACCCTCTCCCCCCGACGGGGCGGTGCGGCCCGGGAGCAGGCAGGGACCCCGCCGGAGGAGCCGGCAGCGCGGCCACTCCTCTGTTTCATTACCGGGTCCCTCTGGAAAAGCAGCCTCCCCCCGCCCCTCCGCCATCCCTTCACGTGGGCTGGAGTCTTTCCCGGATCGTTTTTTTTGGTGGAAGGATTTTGAAGGCAAGAAGGGGCCGGGGTGGGGGCGACGGGACCGGGGCGGGGGAATGTGTGTGTGGAAACCGTAATGATTTATGACAAGAAGATAAACTCAGGAAACCTCAACTCCAACGTCAGATTTGACTGGAGACAACACAAAGCTGTCGCTTTACTCGCAGTTCTTGGGGCACGGCCGGTGGGGGGGGGACAAGGCCCGGGGTATGGGGACACCTCACCGTGGCCCTGCTCTCGACCCGGGACCCGCCGGCCTCCCCGGGCCACCGGGAGTGCGCTCGCCGCCGCGCCCGGCACCCGGCTCCGGAGCGGCTACCGCGCCGTTTGGTACTTTCGTAGGGGTGATTTTTTCGCTTTAGGAGTTTCTTCCTTTTTTCTCTTTTGCTTTTAGCGTGAGTTTATATTTTCCCATGGTTTGGGTTGTTTTTTTGTTTGTTTGTTTGTTTGTTTGCTTTGTTTCTTAATTTTGGGCAGGTTTTGCTTTTTTTTTTTTCGGTTGTTTGAGTGGGTTTCGGCTTTTCAGAGGGAGTTGTGGAGTTTCTGTTTGTTGGGGTTTTTTGCATTTCAGCGTTGAAGGGACCCGCATTTCGAGCACTCCCCGACGCCCAACCCGGCTTGCCCGTACTCAGGGCGGGGGGCGGGGGGGGGGGAGGGTGTCGAACCCAGGGAGGGGAAACCGGCCCCGGGCGAGCTGAGCACCAGCACTCGGGGCAGCGGGACGACCCCCGTAGAGCTTCAGGGGTGCTGACTGGGGAGAGGGGGGAGCTGCGGTGCCACTGACGATCCCTCCGGGCGCAATAAGCGGGGCGTGGGGACACAGGACACTCTCGCGTGCGAAGCGGCGTCCGCCGCCGGCGCCCCCTTTATAGGGAAGGGCGGGAGTGGGGCGGGGCGGCGGCGCCTTTGATGTCCCGCCGGCGGCCCCTTTCATCCCCCCCCAGTCCCCCCCCGAGCCCTTTGTGTGACTAAATTTGGCAGGAGCATGGAGGCGCGCCAGGGCGCCCACGTGTGCGCTGAGCTCCCAGCTGAGAGAGCCGGGGTTTTCTTCCGGGTAAGGAGACAGCCGGGGAGATCAAAGAGTTTGGGGAGCTGGAGCCGAAATGCGCAGTGGAAATAAAGTGAAATTAAATAATTAAATAAATAATAGTAGAAAAGGGGAAAGAAAAAAAATTCCTCAGTCCTGGACGCATGCCAGTCGGAGGCAAGGGGGAGCAGGGGGAGTACATGGTGGTCAGGGGGACCGGCGGGAGGGAGGGGGGAAAAATATTCTCGCAAAAGGGGCTTGCAGTTGTTTTCTGAAAAGAAAAAAACCGAAAAATAGAAGCCAACCAGCGAACCAACAGACGAACGCTTTTGTTTAAAGCCGCCGGGCTGTGGAGCCAAGCGGGCTCCGCCGGGAAGAGCCGCCCGACAGCGCGTCCACGAGCGCGGCCGGGCCAGGGCTGCGCGCCCGCGGGGCAGAACTCCTCTATTGCCTGAGAAACGGGCAAACGGCGGCAAAAATCCCCTTCTGCCGCCTGACAGGGCAGTTCGGAGGTTCGAAGGGAGTCTTTCTAGGCAAACCCCCTGCGGTTTTTTCTCCCCCTGGGAAGCGATGTCGAGGGTGGTCCCTCGAGGGGTGGGTGCGCTGGGGGCCGGCGCCTTTTGCGGCAGCCCCCGCTGTGTCCCGCGGCTCCCCGGCGGGCCAGGCGCGCACCCCGCGGCTGAGGGGCAGCGGGACTCCCTTCTGAGCTGCGCGGTGCAGGGGTGGCACAGCTGGGGCGCGGAACGGGAACCCCTGGGGCCCCGCCGCCGCCCTGCACACCCTAGCCGCCCCGGCCCTGCGGGGGTGGTCACCCGGCTCCCGCTGCTCCCTCAGGGCTGCAAAGCACAACAAAGAATGTTGCGTTTTAAAATTTCTCGAATCGAGCCTTTTCGGTGCCTTTTCAAGGCAACGTGACTGAGTTATGCGTGTTCCCTGGGTCTGCGTTTGCCACCCCATTTAGATAACATCCGTGATTTATGTGCAAGTTGAATACATAGGCTGAATTCCCAAATTCCTTCTGAAGTAAATAAATCCTCCTCCTTCAGGACATGGGGTGAGCAGGGCCAGAGCAGGGATGTGGTGATTAGCCCGGGCTCTGCAGTTATCACTGTGGCGTCCTGCACATGCCACTGCTGCACAGCATCACTGGGGAGCAAGCCCCAGGCTGCCTCAGGTTGTATGGATGTGTTTAGAAATATGGACCTGTTCTGTGCCTCTAAAACAAGGATAATACTTCTAAGACTCTTTTTTTACCCTGTGAGAATAAATGCACTGTTGTGTTTAAAGAGGCTCTCTGCTCTTCTGATGAGTGCCTTAGGGAAAGCTGTAAATAACAGATCAGGATTTTTTTGGGTGAAAACCCAGTGTCCTCCCTCACTCTTGTGTCATACCAGGCAGATGGTCCCTTTGGTGGTGCAGTTCCTTTCCAGTGTTTTCACAGGTGACCAGGTACATACCTTTGGATTTGGGTCCAGGTTTGGCTTGCAGACACTGTGGCTCACACTCCATGGCCTATGTACAGCTGCTTATCAGCATGGGTCACTTGCTGTGGCCTCCAGATGACGCCGAGGCCAGCTCCTGGTAGCCCTGAGGGAACTTATGTGTGGTGTGGAGGGGATTTCTCATTGCACGTATGATCATTTCTGTCACGGTGGCTGAAAGGGATCCTTTCCAACAGTCAGGTCAAAAGGATTCTCCCGAGTGAAGGGAACTATTCTGTATTTGGTGCAGATTTATGTTTTAAATGGAGAAAAAATCAAAAAGGGAATAATATGTGCTGGTTTTGAAGACTCGTTTATTATGAGCCTTTATGAAATGTGGACTCATTTTTTAAATTTATAACAAAGGGCATCCCAGCTATGTTTCTAGCAGCTATATCAAAGAGTAACTGCACTTCTCATTTAAAGCTACTTTGAAAGAGATCACATGTAATAGGTATTAGGATATTAAGAGTTTATATGTGCTTTCTTGCTTTTTAATTTACACATCCAGCTTTCCAGTTCTGGGATGCCATCAATGTTCTTAGCCCAGAATTACTCTATTGAAAGAGCTAGGTTTTCTTAGCTCTTGCAACAACATGGGCTTTATGAGATTTGAGTGGGCAAATCTTACCAGGGCATTTTTACTGTAAGAGCTTTTGTTTAGAGAAAGGCATTGGTGGCTCAGATCTCACAAATGTGTTGTTATCTTATTTTGAGATTAAAATAGTCAGCAGTTAGTGGCAGCTTTCTTCTTTTTTTTTAAAGTGCAAGATAAAATACAGGGCGGGTGGCATGGTTTACTCAAATAAATGATGACACAAAGTAGCTTGCAAACTAACTCTTACATCGAGCAGTGCCGTTGCAGGATTATTTCTGATGACTCATCAGATCAGATAATCCACAGAATGTGGATAAAAGGGGACGCAGGACTCAGTACCAAACCCAGAAAGCCACGCTTGGAAAAATGCAAAATATGAGGTTAATGTTGTATTAAAGGTAAGACCTGAAAAGAGCAAGGCAACACGCTGCCCCCCAGCAGGGATTTTTAGGCTGGCATTTTTGAAAGGACCAAAGAGATGTTCAAAGGGAGTAGAGTAAAATATCCCCGAAGGGGCCTTTGAAAATCCAAACTTTACTAGTTTTGTGGGGCACCACATTAATGTGAGATTCTGGCTGAAGAAATGTGTTTTAATTTCAGAGTAGCAGTTTTGCCCATTTACGTCAACATTTCCTACTTTCTTAGAGGTGGAAGTCCTGCTCCTGAATAAATAAATGTTATACGTGTCCCAGAACAGATGAGATTTTCTCCATCCCCATGAGCCAGGATGCCGCACCCTGGGCAGTGTCTGTGGGCAGGTTTGCAAAGGCCCCTCCAACCAAGTCCTGCTTCTGCACCTCTAGCTTGGACTCAGAAGTGCTGGTGAGTGTCTCATGCTGCAACTTCTTGGATGCACCAGGGAAAGCCACTGAGGGCCTTTTGCCGGGGGTTTTGTGGACACGCCGTTGGAAGCCTTATGCTGAAAATGTTTATTTCTGTTTGTACTTGCTTGTACAGTGCAAAATTAGTATCTCGAGCCCCATAAGTATATGAGGTGCTTTGTGGAGCAGTCACCCTTTTACAATAGCACTTGGCATGGCTCTAGCTAGACCTGTTTTGGAATTCAGCATACACCAATTGATATATTCTGCCAAATACATAATGAACATGCAGAGCTGACTGTGCACCAGTGTTTCCTTCTAGCTTTTGAAATGGCGATCATTCCCTTTCTGTGCTCCCAATGAAATCAAAGCATCTTGTAATCCTTTGCTTGTTTGTAAGTGACAGTAGTCCTCTGTTCCCTGACAAATATTGCCAGCAGAAGCCTGGTAGCTCCAGACAAGGTCCTTTGAAAGAGGTGGGAGGAGACAGAGACTCTGCAGGCAACTTTCCAGCAGCAGCTGTGCACTAACGGCATGGGAGTGTGGGAGGCTACTCCCGGGTTAGTAAGACAGTTCAGCAATGCAGTGAATGTGTGCTCCCAGTACATGACTCCTATTTACTTTTTTTTAAATTCCCTGACCTCTGTCTGACCAAGTCCATCGCTGAAACGCAGCTGGATGGGGAGGGGGAACAGCAGCCAGGCTGTACCAAGGATCTTGCTGTGCTCAGTGAAACATGCGGTGCTCCCCCAGGGAAAGTGTTTAAGGCAAGTAATGAGGTGGCGAGTTTTCTTTCTTGCTGAGAAAGTTATTTGTAGGTGGGTCTTATTTTACTGTACCATTTCTCACTTCCCATGGAAGTAACTGCCATTAATTTGCCCGACAGAGGTATTAAACAGTAACAGCTGAATGCCAGTCAAAGGCAGCAGTGTTTGATAGGGAAGTGCCAGAGAAAGAGCAGTTTGCAGGAGTCTGGGGTATTGTTCAGGGCCTTGTGATCTCAGCCTCTCAGCTTCATGGTTTCAGGTCTGGTAATGATCTGAAAATACAAGTCTTCATGGTGGCTGGAAGGCAGAGAGGCGTGACCTATAGGGACAGCAGTTAGTCTCACCTTTTGATGAAGAGCAAGATCAGTCTGAGTTGCGGCTGGCCATTTCACCTTTAGCTCCATTTTCCTTTGAGTGGGTCTCATGGATAACTTGTGTCCATGTCCAGGGGAAACAGGCAGTTTTGTTTTGCAATTTAGAGTTTCAATTTAGAGTTGCACTTTAGAGTTCTCTAAGGCTGAGGGAAGTAAAGGGATGTGAGCAAAAGTCGTGCTGGTGTGGCTGAGTTGTCAAAGGAGAGGGAACATCACACACAAGGAGGTTTCAGTCAAATTCTGCAGACCTTGACTCATAATCGTGCTGGAGCAGGGACCTACAGATGAGACCCTGAGCTGAAAAAGAGCTGATGAGGTATGACACTAAGGACAGTATGGGGTAGAGGAGAAAACTGTAAGTGAATGGTTGCACTTACAGTCCCAAAATTCCCGGTGCGATGCTGCTCTGAGTCTCCCAGACTGCTTGTGGCTCCTGCTGAGCTCAGCCAGAGCATGGGTGCTCAAGCTCTCTTCAAATAAGCCCTGCCTAAGGGGGGAACAGTTCCTGCCCCACTGAAGAAGGGTAATGAGAGAGGGGGACGCTTTGAGGCTGGCTGGGCTGTTGCAGAGGGTTGAAGCAAGGGTTCAGATTGTGGCCCTTGTTGCTCATCTGCCAGGTTCCACCATGATTTATCAGTCAACCTCTGGCCTGTACATCTCCACAGAAAGCTGTGCTTTCTCTCCTGCTTCTACCTTGCCTCCTCTGCTGCTTGGTGCTGGTCAGAAGCAAGGAGCAGCTGCAAAACTTGCATGTCTGGGTGAGCCTCCAGTCGGCAGCTGAGCCGGCAGTCCTTGCCCACGTAGCGAGGCTTTTCAACAAAACAAGAGACTCCAGATAATAATATTCTTCCTGGCTAAAAGACTTTTACTAATTTCAGCACCTTTTTACACAATGTGTAATTAAATTATGAAGTTTCTTGCTGCAAGATGTTATGGAGGCTGACAGGATGAATGGATTCAGAAAAGGATTAGGCAAATTCATTTTGTCTATGAAACAACTGGTCGGATACAACCTCCAGCTTAAAAAGTCTCTGAACCTCCAATTGCAGGCAGTCATTTCGGGCACAGGGAAGGTGATGCAGCCAAGGAGTGCAGATTGGAAAACCAAAATCTGCAGAAAATTACTCAAGTGCATGCTGTGATGGAAAAGTCAGAATCTGAATTTGCAGCATGCCGTCAGTCGCTGGCCTCAGGCTATAACTAAGATTGATACCAGCTGATGTATGTGTGCCACTACTATGTTGATAATGAAATAAAACTTTCCCTGGTTTATTTTGTCTGTCCCTTGAGGAATTCAGTTTTTCAGACCTCTCTCACAGCGAAGAGTACTTTTTATTACATTTATTTACGTTTGCTGGCTGTGAAGCATCTAAATAGTGTTTCATTAAAAAAAAATCCTTACACGAGAAAGATCAGAAGCATTCCGTGGTATTTGTTTTTCTTTAAAGAGGGTATCTTTGGCATGCAGACAGGCTGTGGCTCACCATTATAAGTTAGCAAAGGATCATCCATGAGATATTAGCCATAGCCAGAATAATATTAGATAATTAGAAAAGTTAGCTTTTAATGGGATTTCATTTAGAATGAGATATATTATTTTGAATTCCAGTAAAATTTCTATTTTTCCTTGAATGCAAACAAACGCCTTGTTATTTTGAGCTCTCTTCCTCTTAAACACTGTGCATTTAGCCCTGATATGGGCATAGGATTCACCAGATTATTCTGCAATAGAAGAGTGCTATCTTTAGTGAGAGCAATTAAGGCAAAGGGGCTGCAGGCCAGAGCACTGGAGCTGTATAAGAACAGCAGAGGCTGTAGATTAAGCTGTATATTAATTACTTGATTCCCTACTTGGAGCTATGAGCAGTGAATTCTTTAATTTTATGTTGCATTTTTAAGGTAGTTTGTGGTTCACTAAAACCCAGAGCATCAGGAGGTTTTGTAGGTAGGTATTAAAATGGTGGAACTACTATGGATCTTTTGAAAAAAACAGCTGAAGCAAACTCCAGAGGTGGATCCAGAGGGAGGGTGCAGGGCAGCTCTTGGAGATATCCAGGTACATTGCTTTATGCAAGCTCTTGCACAGGGCTGCAATAAGATGGATTTACTTCATCCTCACCCTGACCCGGGCTGTGGATTTGATGTTGTCTGAGTGAGTGTCTGATTTGGGCAGGAAGGTCTCCCCTCCTGCTCCACTCCACAGTTTATGGAGCTGCCCACACAGCCTCTGTTACGCATGGTATGCTCTCCAAATTAACAGGTTTCTGCCCCAGAGAAGCTTATGCTCTGGAGGAAGTTCGTATCTTTGAACTTATTTGAATTATCCTCATCGGGGGAAATGAAATATCCTTCAGCTCATTCTCATCTCTCAGAAGATCTTTGTCCCCTTGGTCACACTTTTGTCTCCCTTGTTACTGCTGCACATCCTCCCTGTGGACTCTTCCCACAGCTGGGAAGCCTACAAGATTCCCTGGGGCTGCTCCTGATTTCCAGCCAGGCACCAGGGCAGCTGCCTCTTGCCCAGTGCCCAAGCAGGGGAGGGGGCCCTATTAATGTTACTTTGTTCAGTTGATCTGGGTCTTGTCAAGCATGTGCTTTCAAAATCCTGGCTCTGACCTGGGAAACAGGTGGCACCTTGTTAGCCTTTTCAAGGGGAGTCCTCCTGATCTGCTGTGTAATTTAGGCTCCTGTGTTAAATATAACTCAGTGTGGAGCAACGCCTGTAACCATCGTGCTTGGGCCAGTGCCTGCTCGTCAGTTCAGTGGGGCCCTGCAGAGATGCAAGAGCTCCCACTGGGTGTCCTCCCACCAGGCTAGGGGTCTCTACCTGTGGTGGCTGTCATCTGTCATGCAAGGAAAGCATCCTTTGTACCTTACTCCCATCAAAAGCACAAACACCCATTTACTATTTGGTAGAGGAGGGAATGGCAGCAGCAAGTCTTCACACTGGTCCTGAGATCCTTCCCTACCACAGAACCACAGAATCAATGAAGCTGGAAAAGACCTCTGAAATGATCGAGTCACACCTATGACTGAACACCACCATGTCAACTAAATCATGGCGCCAAGTGCCAAATCCAGTCTTTCCTTAAACATCTCCAGGGACAGTGACTCCACCACCTCCATGGGTAGCCCATTCCAGTATCCAGTTCCTCTGATAATAGACATTAGTGTAATATAACTTAGTAAGTGTCTAATTGTTAACAATTTACTTCTCTGCCCCTTTCCTTCTGTCAGGAGTCTAAATGCCAGCCATCACCTGGATGATGTGGAAAATGCATGGCTTGAGATTGACCCAAGGGCTGAACTTCCTTCAAAATTGTTGTGTGGCAGGAGAATCCCAGGGAGAGACATGGGCTACCATCAGGCCAAGGAAGAAAGTGTCTGTGCCCTGGCAGGATTGTTGGAAGCAGTTTAAACAATCTCTTCCTGGAAAGGCAAGAAGTTGCCAAACCAGGACATTAATTTGTTATTGCCTGCTTGCCCTGACTGAGTTTAGATCACGTAGGTGTGGGACAATGTGAGCACACCTAGCTGGGCTGGTGTGTTGGCTGCACTTTCCCTCAGCGATGGAAGGCTTTCTTCTGTGCAAGTTATTGTGCTGGGCTGTACCAGTAACCATAGTGCTTAGCCCAGGGGGGTTTCTGTAAACGGTGCACCATCTCTTTAGTAAAGGTAAGTCTGGCCATTCAGACACACCAATACAACTGGAAGGCGTTATCAGTAGGCATTTTGCAGGAACACCGATTTATTTAATTTATATAAAAACTATAGGGACAGCTCTCTAAATTTGTAAGTCTTTAAAAGCTTAAACCAAATGAAATTATTAGAAGAACACAAACCTACTCACTCAACTCTGTCAGCCCAGCTGCCCTCTCAGAAACCCACCTCTGCTGAATGCAGCTTAGATACACATGATTTACAGTGCATGGTGAGCCTGTGCTGATGCTATCCTGGGAAAGGTGAGACGAGCTCTCCATAAAGCTGAAGGAGCCTCACAACAACTACAGTACCCTGGAGCCCTTGCTCCTTCAAATTTCACAGCATCTGACACAAGCAGCTCTGTCAGCTGTGATGGTTGTGGAGTAGTGCATGCAGAAAAGCTGTGAGCCATTTGGAGCAAAAAAAAAGTAAGACACCTGACAGTATGATGTCACCTGGGAATATCAGGGGCACTCAATAATAACTGCACCTGCATGTTATTTATCAGCCACATTTTGGGGTTGTGTTGGCCATTTCCCTTATGTGCATGAGGATCTTCCCCCCTTCTCCATTGCTACCAAACTCTGAAGTTGTTTGACAGGAGAGTTGGTCAAGTATACCATCCCATCAAGTTCGTGTGGGTTTTTCTGTGTTTTAACCTAGATGTATTTTTTTCATCAAGATTTTGGAGCAAGATTTGTTTTCAGTTTCTTTAAGGGAATTTGGAGCCAGAAAGGAACAAAAAAAGCCTCCTAACACCAAAGGAAATGGTGCCACTGAACAAAGGGTCTCTTGTTTGTAAACTTCGATTTTAAAGTGTTGGTGCATATTCTACTGAACAGTTTTTCATTTTTCACTTGCACAGTGCAATGTTTTAAATACTAACCTATTCAAGAGTCAAGTACTTTTTAGGGCTCTTTGGAGTGTCTCTTCAGTGCTGCGTCTGTTTCTGAGAAAGCTGAGCTGTCTTCACTCCCATGTATCGGTCCTCTTAGCTAATGTATCCAAAGAGAAAAAGGAGAGAGTGTTTCAGTTCGAAGAGAAGCACAGCTAAAGAAGCTGAGCTTAATCTGCCCTATAACCTGTCAGCTGCAGAGCCTTCCTCACTGAATGATCCTCACCTCATGTTTCTTGAAGCACAAGAACAGGACTCTATTTCAGAAAAATAACAACACAGGAACAAAACAAAAAGATCCCACTCCCTTGCTTCCCCCCTCTACTTTCCTTTGAATCTAAACGTGGTCTAACCAGGAGAAATTTTTTTTCTCTGCGCTTCTACCTTAATATTTCTGTCTACATTGCTGTGCCTCTCTCTGCTGCCAAAGCTAAGTGTTTGCTGAATTAAATAAACCATGCTGCACTGACAGAGCTCATGAATGCTGCTATTGTCACCAGAATCCTTTTCGCTGGTCTGACCCCAAATCCTAACGCCAGCTCTGGTGCAGTAAAAAGTGAACAAGAATCAATCATGCTGACAAAACTAAGAGACTCTCCAGAAAGTAATTTTATAGGCTGGTTTTGTCACCACACGGCAAAACTTCGGGTATGTTACATCTGGTCTGGTTTGGAATCACTCCTGTCTGTCAGAAAAGGTTTTTTAAATAAGCAAATGCTCAACACAGTCAAGAAAACTCTTGTCATATGGCTAAAAAATCCCAGGTAATCATTTCAGTTGCAGGGTCATTAATAATACTGGATTTAGTGAATTTCCAGCATTTGCATAATGCAATAGGGAATCCACAGGGAAATGGATTGTTCCTATCTGTATTGTGGAGAAGAACTTAGGGCTGATGCAATATAAAGTCTCTAAGATGAAAAATTTGAGTAATTTCAGACAAGATAGTTTTTTAAGTCCTGAAGAGGAGAGGTCTGAATTTTCAAAACAGAACTGTAATAATTAAAGTCTCCTAATGTTGCATGTCTTAAATGCCTACATGCTATTGTATGTTCCAGAACCATATATTCCTGAGAAGTTCATATAAAATATTGGGTCTACTCTTTTTTGTGTGAGGTCAAGAGACAAACATGTCCAACTTAGTCTCCAGTCGGTCTTTGTCAAAGTACCCAGGGAAAGAACATCCCACCTCAAATCCTATGCTGTTATTTCTTCTGATTCCTACTGTTACTTCTCCTTTTGGACATGCTGAACAGCAACAGCAGCAGCAGAGGTGCTTTGGGTAGTTTTGGGGAGGAGCTGACAGCTCAGACCAGTACTGGGGTTCCAGAAGTGGTATTGACCTAGGGGTTTCAATTTCTCTTCTAATATTTTTGCATGAGGCAGCACCATAAGCATTTTTAGCAACGTTTCCCTCTTTACTTTGTCTTCCTTTCTTACAATATAGCACAAACCCCTCGATGTGGTTGTACAGAGAGCTGCTGCATGAATGACTCGTGCTGTCTCCCGACATTGGGTTCCACTGACATCCATCCTCACCTGAGAACTACTGTTTCTCCCAAAATGGGCACTTCCTGGGTGAGTTTTACAGAAATAAGGAGAATTTTCTTCTTCCTCCTTAAGGTGTGAGGAGGAGTGTCATAGTCTGTAATGCTTTCAGGTTTGTAAGCAGAAGCCCTGGGCCATCAGGGCTTGCTCTGTTCTGGCTCTGGTGTCTTGGAAGATTGTGGGAGAGCCAGCTCTCGTGGTCTTTGGAGGCAAGGCAAGAGCATAGCAGGAGAAAATCCCTTCCTTAGCCAGGGGAGACAGAGACCTGCAGCTTTTACAAAATCTCTTGTCTAAACGATGATGCCAACATGCCAACCTTGCCATGGCAGTGAGCAACTGAGCCCAGGTTGCTGTTTGACTCCTGCTATGCAAGCAGAGGCTCGTACAAACCAAACTGATAATTCACATCCACCAGAATTCAGCAGCTCAGAAGTGACTCTTTAAAAGCTTTGGAATAATTATTTCACCTGTGGTTGGAATTTTTTTCTCCAGGCTTGACTTACAGTTTATAAATATGTGAGACAGGCGATTGGTAATTCAGTTTATAGTTTGTATGAACCCTGAAGCTTATGTCAATGCTGTTATCTATTATAGAAATGCAAACATGCTCTTTGATGTGTTATTCTCAGTGACTTGGGAGGATAAAGATGGAATACTCTATGGGCATTTGTAAAAGAAATTCAGAAATTGCAAGTCTACTAGGACCTAACAACATATTTTCATTTATTTTTTTCTCCTTTGCAGTATGCTTGATTACAGTAACTTAAAAACAAGAGAAATATTGCATCTGTCTAGGTTTCTGCAGTAGGAGACCCCAAACTGGTTTCCCTGCTATGCCAAAAGCCCTTTTTTGAGTATGCCAAATGTGTTTTATACTACAGTGGAGGGGAAATTTGGTAGCACAGACGTAGGATTTATTCTGTTGGACAGATTTCCTTGCTAAAGGAGCACCTCCTGCTGGCTCTGCACTGCACTGCCCTTGGACTGCCTGCGTTTCCCAGCCTCAGGAATAAAAAAGGAAGCCATGTGGGGGTTCTCGAGATAGAGGAAAATGGTCGTGGTGGGACCAGCTCTGCTGCTGCGAAGGGAGATAGGGAGGGCTCCAGTGACTGACACTTCCCAGTCTGCTACAGATAATATTTATATAGTCCCTAATGGAGTGTTGGTACTCCACTAACTCAGTTCAGGGGCAACACACTGCCTGCTCTCACATTTCTGCAGTGACCCAGCTGAAGTCCACAGAACAGATGGCAGTAAAACTCAGTAATAAGGAAGTGAGAGAGAGCAAAAAGACATTGTGTTTGTCCCTGGCAGCTTCAGTTTGTCCATGAAAAATAGCTCGGAATGATTTTCCACTCAAAATGCCTATTTTTTTTTTTTTTATTAATGGAGAATGTATAGTGGCTTTGTGGCCATTTTAGTGAATTTTATTTGAAAATATAAAAGCAAGATGTTAATATGTCCTTTTTGATTACTGCCACAACAAGCAGCTTCAGTGGTTTATTTCCAAGCAATTTCTTCCTTGAAGGCTTGTTTTATATATATATTTTTAGGAGGCTGTTATAAAGTAGTTTTCAAAAATAAATAAAGTCGCCCTACAAATGATACATTAAAGCTAAGCAAAATAAGCTATCCTGACCAGAGTGCTTTTCTTCCTTGGAAAACGAAACCAGTTGAAAATACTTGCTGTCATTCTGATGCACAAGAAAAATAAGTCCAAAATATCAACATTTTCCCCAGAATGAGAACACTGCCAGCTCTGACATGTTTCCTTTGGTGATCAAAGCTCTTGGGATGGCTGGAGATGACATAAAGAAAACGTGGTTTGTTCGTTTAAATGCAGTGGGTGGGGAGCATGAGAGAGCAGAGTGTTGTAGGGAGTAGGACTCAAACATAAAATGAGCAGTAAAGATCTGTTCATCAACGCCTTTTGCTAGTAGTAAGCATTAGCACTGTAGCAACAGTTAAAGTCTTCTGTTATTGTTGTTCCTAGAGTCTATAAAGAGGCTGTTGAAATAGGCACCAGTAAACAAGCACAAGGAGACACAGACCTTGTCTCGACAGCAGTCAAACTGGGTTTACGAAGGGATGACCCATGGTTTATTAAAAAAACATTTTCTTCTTTACTGCCGTATTTTAATATTTTGGCGCACCCTAATGAAAACCCAGCAGGCCACTGCAAAACGCCCTGCTGTGCCCTGTTGCCATGCAGTGTCTGGCTGGGTGTGCCCTCCGGAGTGTTCCTGCAGCCCCCTCCCTTGGTCGCTTGTCACCTGGGGCTGGCTGCCCGCTCCTGGGGACGACGCCACCAGGGCGATCAACAGGGTTGAGGTGCCACCCATTGCAAACACCCACGAGTCGGCCCAGGCAAATGCCCAGCCAGGACAGTGCTCCCGGTCCTACACCCTGTATGGCACACATTTTACAGAAAAAAAAGATCGGGAAAAAAAATTGGGAAATACTGTAGAAAATGGTTTAAAACTTCTCTGGAACTAGTTTGGTAAATATTGCTGCTTGTAAAGTCAGACTCTTTTTATCTCATAGGAATTGAAAGGCAGAAGAAAATTATGACTAACATATTTTTAAGAATTAGAAAAAAATTACCTAACCCCACATATTTGGAATATCAGAATATTTCCATTTAAGGCTATGATTTTCAAAAGAGCTTATGGGATTGTGGCACCCAGACCTACTCCTGCCCCCATGGAAATGCATATTAATTTGCTATCAACTTCCATGCGAGGGATCAAAACTCTTCAGCTCTCACTGAATTTCCCTGGGAGGTTGGTGACTGTTGCAAAAATCCCAGCTCAAACCTTCTTGCTGTCACTCTGTTTTCTGGGGAAATTCAGTGACTATTGCAAAAATCCCAGGCTGAACAACCTGATAACTCCTGGCTTTCAGGGCAGGAAGCAAACTCTGTGCATCCTACTCAAAACCAGCAGCAATCTCTCTTCTCCAGTTCAGACGGGTCTGACATTTTTGCTTTTTACTTGCCTCAAGCTGGACAAATAGTGACCTGTGTGAAGGCTGTGATGGGTTTGTGTTATTTGGGGATTGATAAGAATCCATGTCTGGGCAAGAGAAAGCAATCCTTGATCTGGCTGTAGCCATCCATTTCTGTTAAGTAGTTCCTGTTTGAAAGGAGGTCTCATGAGCTGGGCTGGGGGTGAAGATGGCTGGGGCAGTGACAAACATATGTTCCCAGCCCATTTCAGTGCCACTGCCACACAGATGCCTCTGTCTTTCAGAGATGAGTGGCAATGTGTGCATTACTTTAATTGCTGCTGCGAGGTCTGTGCAGGGGCTTTCCCTCTCAGCACAGACCATCATCAGCTCCGGCCAGGGGGACACTGCAGCGGCAGAGACGGTCACTGTCACCAACCCATTTGTACAGCTTCCCTGTGTGTGTGTGTGAGGGTGCTGGCACAGGGGTGCACACCCTGCTGCACCTCACACGTGCAGATGGACAGCAGCAATGAGAGGGACTGCTCATAGAAGAAACAAATCTGCTTTACACTAATAGCTCTGGATCTCTGCTTGTTTAGGAACAATACTACTCATGTATCAAACACATAAACCAGCCGTGCTTGCCTGTGCTCTCAGAGCGATGGTAATTACATAGATTTTTGGTCAGTCCTGTCATATTTACTCCACCAAATTGATTAACCTACGTAATGAGTACAGGACTGTGACCAATACTGACCCCACATCAAAGCCTGATACTGCGGCAGTGTGCTGCCCTGAATTTTAATTGTTCAGTAGGTTTTGTAATTAAACCGCAAATGTGCTAAAGAAGAGATTAGGCATTTTAGCTAGCAGTGTAGCATTTTTTCCCAGGTGTGTCAATTGTGTACACTATAAAATGTCCAATGCCTGCCTCAATACACAAAGATCTAACAACATGCCATTTCATAGATGACTAAAGCCTCTTCTATTTTTTTTGCTTGATATATTAAAATACAGAAAAAATGTAATTTATATCCTAAAATTTTCTATATACATTATCAGGTAGCACTAAAGCCCTTGTATAAAGGTATAAAAACAAATCAACAATGAATAAATTAGGACTTCAAGTCTCTGTGAAGTTCCCACAGGCTTGTACACTTGGTCCTCAGAGTGCAAAAGAGCTACTGCAGTCAGATGTGTTTTTGTTCTTCAGGATCATCAGTGTGGTACATCTGTTGCTTCAGCCACTGGCTATGCCAGACTTGAGAGAAAACACGTTGCTCATTAAATGAAGACAACTATCATAAATAAACGAGAACATTTGGAAAACTACCCATGCTTCACTTTTGTTTGAAAGAAGCTTCTCTTTTGGAAGCTCTTGCAACATAAAAGAGAGGAACTGCGCTGCCTCATTCCACATGATTCTTTCCTCTTTCATTTTGCTGGAGAAAAACACGTGTTTCAACATCTGAGTTTCCAGCAAATGTTGCCTTCTACCTCATGTGCCTGCTCCTTTGGCAAGGAGAATTACAGTGTCTCTGTTGGTGCAGCTCCCTGCTTTGTTTTCGACCACACAAAGGAGATGGAACTAGAAGGAGGTGGGTTAATCTGGAATTGAGTGGGTTGTGCTAGAAGGGAGCAACTGGGAAGAAGATCCATCTTTCATTCATAAAATTTTGTTTGAAACATATGGGGACAATTAGGAGCTACATTTTCATCTTGATGAGCTGGGACTTGGGAGCCTGCTTTGAGATTTATTCAAGACTGTGAATCTGGTCTGAAACTATTCTTCTTTGGTGTGCTTGTACTTCTTCCATCTTCCTGTGATTTAGTCCATCTACCAGTGAAGGGTGTCACCAGGACTCACGAAAGGCGATTGTCTCAGTGGGTTTGATTGTGAGCAGGGAGCTTGGCTGAAGGAAGAGCAAAATCCAGGTTTCTTTCCTACAGGAAGACTGTTATGCATAATAATGAGGGCAAGATGACAAAATGTGTCAAGTTTGGGGAGTAGCAGGCTGAGATACAGGCTATTTGTCTCATAGATTTGATAGCCAGAGTTCGTCTAGCATGGGAAAAAAAAAGTAGTCATCTTCTGATACTTGGAAAAAAAAATAAAATTGTATGTAGATATGTAATTTAGTAGAATGGTGAGACAGTCCTTATCTTTTTTAATTAAAAAATCACCCTGCAGACTAAAGAGTACCCACCTGGTACTGCAAAGCATCCTGTAGGCACTGATCTTAACAAAACACTGACAACAGGGACAATCTCTGTTTTGCTTTTCTTTCTTGTGTGCTGCCCAGAAATCACAAAGGCATCTCCGGGAAGATTTTTCTTTCAATGGGGAAATGGTTCATTCAGCCACGTAGTTGAGTTCACCAAATGGATGTGTTTTTCCTTTGCAGTGTGCTCCAGTATGCCTAGATCCATGCTGAGAGCCTTGGAAACCAGTGAGCATTGCTTGGGTGTGAACTTCCCTGCCTGTTTCCCAGCACAGGTTGCTCTCAGGCACAAGATTTTGCAACCTATTTTGGCTGGTCCTGCCATGAAGGTATTTTCTGCATGCTGGAGTTTTTAAGAGTGCTGATTTATGTCATTTTGGCAACCATGTACTGACATTTTTCTACCATTTTGCAATAGTTATTCATCCATTTAAGCATGTGACCAGCCTTGATAAATAAGTGAGGACTCTTAAATGCTGACTGCTGGAATCTACAAAGAATGATGCCTGCATGATCACACCTGAATATGCACAGCACCTTGCTTCCCTGTCCAGAGGCACGCTCTCCTCTACATAAAATACCCTACCTGCCATGCCGGACCTTCTTGAATGTATTTGCAAGGACTGTGCATTAAGTAAAACACCTGCTGTCTAAAGAAAATAATGTAGCCCCGCTAAAAATACCAATGTGTTGTATTCTTTAGGAGTGACTGCATGCAGCTGTAGGAGCAGATTTTAGATTGCAAACAAGATCTCCACATTTTCCATCTGTCTAAAGCTTGCAATGACAAAAGACCTTGCAGTGCATAATGATGACTCCAAATAAACATATATAAATACACCAGATAAATAAAAGTTTTTGCTTGCCAGAGTTCTCAAGCTCTATGAAATAGCTTTTGACTCTTAAATTGAGACAACAGTTTTCAAATAAAATTAAATGAGGTAACCAAAGACTGAAATCCTAATACAAGAATTAAGAGGCAAGAAAAGTCATAAACAAATTACTGATATATAATTTTCAGGTAAATATGTTAATTTAAAATAAGTTTGCATACCCATTTGAAAGATGTAATTTCAAGAGAGAATAACCAGTTTAAAATTAATATAATTTATTAACAATTAAAAATTATAACACAAGCAGAGGGAGGTTGGAGGTGAAATATTGAGTTTCCTTTGATAGGTAGAGTAATTATGAAGTATGCTTTTGAAGTTCAAGAAGAGAGCCTTAGGACACAACATTTTTTAAAGTAAAAATTGGCTTGCACTCTGTTCAAGTGATTTATTTTGCACTAAGAAATGGGTGTGAGACATGATGTGATTTAAAATGTCATCCCTTGATGGAACTGCTTGAGGGTGACATCATTCTTTTTCTTTTTTCTCTACTTTTATTTATGTATTTGGCTGCTTTATTTCTAAAGTTTTCTATCTTAGAGAATCTAATGAAATCATATAGATAGTGAAAAAACCCCAAGCTATCAACACCTTAACTGTCCCCCAAATAAAGCTTCCCCCTAAAGTTCCGGAAGCTAAAAGCTACACTCTGGAGGGAGCCACTGGGAAGGAACAGAGTTCTCAGTTGCATCTGTCATCTGTGGTGTGGCCAGCTTTGAGGAATTCTACTTGTACATGCCACCAAACGAACACATGGAACAGAGGTTGTAGGAGTGTTGCTCGTTTTCAAGACCAGTTTGACCCACATATCCCTGGACAGGGAGGGCTGCTCCTCCTCTCTCCTCTTCTGCTTTTTTGCAGGGACCTGGACCCGGACCTGGACCACCTGTACCGCCTCTGCCAGGTTTTCTTAGAAGCAATGCAATGTGCAATGCATGTGGAGGTCACCACCATGGCTTTTGTGACACCTTTGCTTGCACTGGGCTTCACTGTCGGGGGGAGGCAAAGCTGGCTGCTGTGGCAACAGGCCCAGAGGACAGAGGTCATGCTGTGGCCAAAATACACACTTGCTTTGCAGGCCTGCCTCTTGACAAGCTTTTGCTTAACCTCAGTGGCATTTTTATATGCCTGGTGACTTTTATCATGAATCTCACAAATTTTGTTCAAAGCCCTAGCTGTTGGAGGCAAAGGATTTATGTGAGAATATCATAAATTTAACTTCAATGTGAGTTCCATGATGTTTTGTCTACTGGTAGCTGAACAGATCTTGAGGGTCCTGGATGGGACGAGCTTCTGGGAACACAGTTGTGCGGTTGGGCAGCTGTAGGGCAGATCCACCTGTGCTTGATACATACAGAAATATAAAAAAATAACCCAAGCAAACACCAACACCCCCCCCCCCCCCAAAAAATAAAAAACAAAAAAACCAAACAAACAACTCCCCCAGAAAAAAAACCCCAAACCAGAAAACAAACCCTTCAAGTTTCATACAGATGTGCTCTGGAAAGCCGTGAGATATGGATGCTCTCTCTCTCTGAGCTCCACCAGCTCTGCAGGCTGAACAACTGAAAACAAGGGGACTGTATTTCATCACCAGCATGAAAAAATTATAACCTAATACACACAGGGCATGTATCTGCCAAGTAAGGGAAGCCACTTTTTGCCTTGTCATTTTTTCAGATAAAATTGCCATCTAATCTAAAACATGGCAGCCTTGCTGAAAGTCTATGAATCCTCTTTGTATGAGGAACTGTAGCAGAGCTCATAGCAGACTTGTTATAAGAACACAGAAGTTAAAAATAGCTGTGCAGTCAGGGAGCAGGATCCAGCTCTAAATGCGTGTGTGGCCCAGTTTGCTCTCACAGTCAAGTACTGTAAACAAAAGTCAACCCTTTTGTTTTTAGGCTGCTGCTGATAGCTTTTTCTCTTCCATGGGGAAATGTTGGTGCTTCCCTATAATTTGAAGACTTTCAACTCTTTTTGTGGTCTTTGTGAAAGGTCTGTGCCAACAAAGTACCAGTGTCATTTTGACTGCAAGCAGGACTTCATTGGGAAGGTGTTATTCATGGAGGAGAGGCAGTAGCTTTTTTAAATTGAAGAATATTGGAAAGGTTTCTGCAGGAGCTTTGCAAGGAGCTCACAACACTTTTCTTCTGGGCCTGCTGCAGAATTTGCTGCTGTCCTGGTTAGCAGACAGAATTGCTACTGCAGTGGGGGATGGATTGGCTCCTCTTCTACTCTGACAGCCATGAGGCTCCATGAATTACACAGCCTGGTGTTCTGGGTGGAGCAGTTCCGGAGGATTCATCCCAGCTGGGTCTCACACCAGGTGGCAAAACAAACTATAAAGGGCTGAGGGGCTGGGAAGTGGGTTCCCTTCTTTCCTGCTGTGCTGTGGGTAGGGGCTGCTGTGGGTGATTGCTGCCCTCCTCGATGCACAATGGAGAAAGCTGAGGCTTTGAAAAAGGAGGAGGGGGTAAGCATTATCTAAACTGGTACAAGTCTGTTATAACTGGAAGTTTGGGGCTTTTTAAAAATGCTTGCTTAAAGAACTGAGTCAATTCTATGTTTTCTGACTTGTGTGGATCCCCAGCCTGGATAAAGCCTGTGCTATATTACTTTGCAGGCTATGTCTGTTAAATATAGCACAGAGAGGTCTCTCTATCCATCTGTGAAATGGGAGCATAGTATTTATTGGTCTTACAAGATTTTTTCCCCTGAGATAATTTTTCTTTTGTGCTTAGCTGTAAGCATTTTGAGGCTTGGTTCTTGCTTTGTGTGGCTGCTTGGTGCCAAGTAGAGGTGGTGTTAGAGGCAGACTGTAAAAAGTGTCATAAAAACCATGGATGCAAGGGCTAAAGAATGAAAAGGCATTCCTTTATTTTAGCTGTTTAAAATGGTGGCAGTCCATGGAAAGCTGCAGGCATGCTCTCCATTACTAACTCATATTTTTATATGTGGTCTTATGGGAGCAAAACCTTCTGCTTTTTTTCCTAAAGCTGGTATTCTTAATGCTTTACACCTCTGATGCAGTGTCAGGGATAAAGTCAAAATACGTATCTGTTGCCGAAGATCTGTTAGATGATATTGTAGCCTTTGGTGTCCTATTGCTGAATCAGCTCTTGCAAGAGGCTTGGCAATCTGTTCCAAAGCTGGGAAACACACGGCTAATCCATAAAACCTTAAATATATGTAAAGCAATGTGCAAATGACACCTACTAACTGGAAATTGCTACAGATAAAAGAGATCTGGCAGCTGAATCACAAAAATATTATTCAGAGTAAATACTTACACCAAATTAATAGCCTAGAAACAGTTCTACCATTCAAACAGCCTTCAGAAGTATCAGCTGATTTGAAAGAGTGGGCTGGTGTTAAAAAAATAATGAATCCAGCTTTGTCCTTTCTCCTTGGTATCCTCCAGGCTTTCTCTGGTGGGGTGTTTTGACTGTGTGAGGATTTAAAAGAACTTTCTTATCACTGATAAATATCAAAGCTGGGGAGACTGCTGTGTGTGGCTGAGGGTTTGCAATATGAGAACATTAAATACTGATATTATGACTCATATACTTACATACATACTTGATAATACATAAATACTTGATGCTGTAACAATTTCTGCTACTTTAGCAAAAACTATCCAGGAAAGATCTCTTGTCCTTCCCTAGAGGGGAGGGGGCCTGTTGAAATGAATAACTAAGAACCTGACATGTAGTTGGCTTAATCCATTTGCATGTCCAGCGAAGGAAAATCTACTTGTTTTAAATTTGGTGAGGCTTGTGTTGTCCTGCAAGTGTGGTGTCTTGCTTGGCAGTTCAGGAACTGCTGGCCATGCAGTGTGAGGGAGCTGCTTCCTTCTCTTCAAGCCAAAAGGATGCCCTAGACATTAGGGTGGTGATCTAGGACACGGCAGCTTTATGTTCACCACTCTGCTCCCTGCCTGTTTGCTGTTAGGCTTTGCTTCCCTGTTGAAAATAGTGAGGATACAGGGGTGGTGTGTGACTGCTAAAGATTGCCTTTGGATACTACAGTGGTGTATACTTGCAGAGGAATATAATCTACCTTCTGCATATTAATATCTAGAAAGCTTGGCAGTGGTTGAACAAAAGCTATTCCTACCATTCTGAAGAAAAATTAACAGGAACGTTACTTTAGTTTTTTTAGTTAAGGACTTCTGATGCTGTAATTGCAATAAAATTATCTAAGTTCTGCTTATTTTGGGTCTCTTTCAGTGTTGATAGAGCGGTCAACTGCTCAGCTTGATGCTGCCTAGTCTGGGCTGCTTCTGCTCTGGGAGCTGGGTGTCTGCACTGCATTGCAGGGTGCACTGGGGACGTGCCTTTAGTGTGTGATTTCCAAAACACTGCTCCCTCGTGCGTGGCAGATATTTCTGAGTGGCTGCTATTGCTTCACAGGTTCAGGTATGCAACTTATAGATTGGGCATGAAACATATAAGAGACTATTAGATAGTGCCTTCTGAATTTCATGCTCATAAACACTGTGAAAGGCTAGCAGGGTCCTACAGATTAATGAGAAAATTGTACATTCCTCATGCATTTCTTCCATTATGTGTATCCAGTGTTCAACATCTCTAAGGACCAGGTCTGTTCTTCTAGGATGGTAGTTAAGCTAAAGCCCCAAATTTCTTAGGCTGAAAACCTCATTATAATTATTTTATCTCAATATTTATTGAAGAACACTGTCAGGTCTTAAAAAGAAGAAAATAACCTGTGGAGGGATACATCCTGGTACATCCACGGATGTATGTATCCCAGCTGTTGAGCTGTGGGCTCAGCTTGTCTCAAGGAGAGCTAAAGAGCCACCTGGTGTCTCTGGGTGCTGGATTTTGTCCTTGGACCTGTGTATTAACACTCACCCAGAGTGGCAGCTCACTATTGGACGTACATCTGAAGGGCTGCAAGAGCGCAAGTCGTTCCAGCAAGGGTCTGCTATAAATTACATGTGATAAATTGGCTCCAGATAAGCCTGGTTTGGACTGTGGAACATGAAGAACTTGTGTGGTGTGCTAAAGCCTCCTATTTCTTGCTCAGACCCTGCCTTTTAGCAAGGAGTTGCCACCGCAGTCACGGAAATACAGACTAGAGCCTGGCAGGTTTGGGATGGCAAAATCCTACTGGATCACATTTTGCACAAAGGCTGCTATCAGCCTCCTGTGCTTATTAACTGGGATACAGTCAGTGGGATCTAAGAGCTGCATCAGATACTTCATTTAGCTGTAGCAAGTTGTCTTTAAGTGGCAGCATGCATCTTGATTTTAATACATGCAAGCTGAGATTATGGAAGAGGTAGATATGGTATAGTTGTTTAAACCTCAAAATGTTTTAAATAATTGATTTCCATGCATCTAAAGTAAAGATCAGTTATTCAAAACATATTTATATTTGCAAAAAAACCAGAAACCAAACAGTATGACAAAATAAATACTTATAAATAATTTAAAACAGATTTTGAAGCTTTTAATGTAGCAAAATATGTGTCTCCAATGGTGGTAAAACCTCAACAAATACGATTTAACAATTCTTTGTATTTAATACATAATTGTGCTATTGAGTAGAAAAAAAAATCTGATTTAATAAAAAGCTTGACAATGTGGTAGATGAGCTAGCAAAGCCAGCCTTTAAATTTACACCTGTTTAGTGAAAGGCATATGCAATTAAAAGTAAATGAGAAGAAACTGGTGTTTATTAAGAATTCCTAATTATTGATCCAGTGCTGGGTGCAAACCAGTGCTTTATAATCTGATAAAGCTGTGTTGGGAGGCTTCAGGCTTAACATTAGGAAGCTGAGAGGGTGGCCAGACACCATAATAGGCTTTCTAGAGAGGTGATTTGTGTCCCAAGCCTGTCAGTGATAAGGGGTGTTTGCACAATGCCATTAATGTGTGTTAACTTTTGGTCAGGCAGTTGGGCTGGAGGATCTTGGTATATCCATGCCAACTGAGTTTTCAGTATCAAAGGATAAATGTTCAGTGAGGTTCTGCAGGCTATTAAGACCAAGAAGTGCAAAGTGAATTTTAAAATGGTTGAGGATCTGGAAGAGAATTTATCTAAACTGTTGAGGTTTTGACAGATTGCATACCATGGTCCCCCCGCCCTGGGGAATTTTAGTCCTATGCCTGAATCTTCCCTACAGATGCAACCAAAAGGTGAGGTATAGATCTTGTTTTATAATACTACAGTCAGGCTGGCTGCCCTTCCTTGGGCAGAGCTTCTACTGACTTTACTGGCTGCTTCCTTGGAATAAAGACAGCAGAGCATGCACCAAATCATTTGATACTGAACAGTGGGCTTCAGTCTCGCTTGTAATGTAATCAAGTTGCCTGCCTGTAATGTCCCTTCCTTTTGTAAAATAGCTATTATTTGAATTCCACTTCAGATACTGAAGTTCCCTTCCTACAGTAAAATCAGTTCTGGCAAAAGTAAAGACAGACATGGTAGTTTTGCAGTGTGTAGATTTTGAGTTGGCTTTGACTGTGTGCCCATCATGTGTTGTCATAATGCAGTTGGCTTCTTTGTAAACTGTTGCTGATCTCAGTAAGTTGTAGGCTTGTCTACATGAAGTGTGTTTAATAACTGAGTTAGTGTGAAAGAAACTGCATTAGCTTCTCTTCATGTCTCCATGTGGATACTCTTGATCAGGCTACCTTAATAAACTTTGGGCTAATCCACATCCAAAATTACTTAAATATTAATCTCTTCCATGCTATCTTTTCCCATCCTTGGCAGGCTCATAAATCACCTGTCTCTCTTCTTTCTTTCCTTCACCCCCATTATATAGCAGTGTGATTACATACTCAGTGTTTCTGAAGTATTCTTAGCTTGGTATTCCCCAGTTAGAAGTTAAATGTTCCATGTTGTGCTCTCTGTGAGATGATGGGGGTACCTATAAACATGTGAAACTCCTGGGTCTCTGCAGTGAAGAAGTTTAGGTGAGCATCCATCTCCCATACTACTGAATACTGTTTTGCATGCTTTTATGGAAAGGGTAATGCAACACAGAATACTGTACATAGGTTCTTCCAGCTCTGAATTAGTCTCTTTTATCTGTCTCTGACCACAACAGATGTTGGCAGACTTTCTATTCCATATCCTTAAGTCAGACTGAGAATATAAGTTCCACTTAGAGAAGCTGTAAGGGAAAACTTTAACCCTTTCAGGAGGATTTTTACTGGTTTTTTTTTCTTGAGTGCTCTGGACTTAATTTAAAGGGGGAAAAAACGGGTCAGGGTCAGCAAATGTCTGGATTGACACAATCTTTGGGGCATCCTCAGATTATATTCCATAGAAGTCCTCATTGGTCTCTGCACTCCCAATCAACTTCCCTCTTACTGGGGACACAGGTACAGAGGGTAAAAAGATCATAGTGAATGTTTCTAATACAGTTTGCAAAAGAATTTGCATGGAATGGTAGCAGTTCTGTAAAAAGGCTTGAGTATAGCCTTCAGAATAGACACCAGAGACAGTACTGGCCATGTCTATGGAAAATTAGCCAATCTGACCCTTTTCAAACAACCAGTTGATTCTATTGCATTTATTAGGGTATGAAACATCCTTTAAAAAGTTTGAAGTTTATTCTGTCCTTGTAGATAGAATTAACAAAAGCTTCACATACCTAGATTCTCTTCAGGATAACCTTGGACTGTTTGCTTTCATCTTAAAACAAATAAAAAGCAAACAAAAATAAATCTATAATTTAAAATAATTACAAATGTGCGGGTGTTTTATTCCTGTGTTTTACTGAAAAAAAGCTCATCAGAGAGCCATAATTAAAAGAAAGCACTATATATATATTTATACCATAATAATTTGAGAAGTGCTCATTATATCTCCAAACAGCCCTTGCAGACTGTTCACTGCTGCTCTCCAAGATGACCAGCTGTCGGAAAGAGCTTGGCAATGGCAGAACCAAGCCAGCATTCTTCTTCCCTGCTGCACTCGTGCCTCTGACAGAGCCCTGTACAGCCTGATGTGTAGCTAGTTACTTGTCTTCAAGGGAGAGGGATGTAAGGATCTAATTTTACTGGCTAACATGGGCTGCAGAAGCATACACAGCTTGCTCATATCCTTTGTGGAGTTGGAAGCGGAGCCACCTTTTTTCTTTTTTCCTTTTTTTTTTTTTTTTCCACCACACAGAGACGCCATCACATATGTTCAGAGGCTGATGAGCTGAAAAGATCTGGGAGCCACATGTGACCAGCAGAACCAGCATCAGCAGAGTAGAGTTTCAGTGGGAGATGACTTTTGGGAAAGTTCCCACAGAAATACCATGGTAGCATTTCTGTCCTTGCTCAGCCTGATTTAATTTATTCTGAGGCTACTTTACATGTCCCTGGCACCACAAAAATACCTTTAATCAGGCATAAGGAACACTTGAGATCCCATCAGTGCTCTCTGGCACCACCAGAAAGGTGCCAAGAGCTATCTGTGTCAAGGTGGACCTGTCCCACCATGTTCATTCACACAGTAGCTTGTGCTGAGTCACAGTGCCTGGCCCACAGTGAGGAAAAGGAAGGGCTTGTTTTCATTAGGGGACATCAATGCTCTCTGGAGGTTACAGAGTACTGGGGTGCAGAACGTGCTGAGGGAGGGTCACAGAAGCCTTTTTGGAATGCCAAAGCAGGAACATGTTACTGTGGTGAGTGATACAGTTGGAAGGCTGATATTTTCAATAACACAGCACAACAGTCTATCCTTAAGGCTTAATCTCCCAAGCATAGAAAGGGGAGGCTGATCCCTCTCCTCCTGTGAGAACAGAAGCAGAAGGCCTCAGGAGGCTGGGATGGCTACATGAGCAAGCGAGTCTTCAGCCAGTTCACTTGTTAAACTGTGGACATTGCCTTCTTCAGGGGTGGCCTGCAGGTCCCTGCCCTCAGTTTGCCTCCAAATTAGTCACCCCTTCAGAGAAGGGAGCACCAAAAGCAGACTGGAGGAAATGTAGAGGAAAGGTCATATTTCCCCCAGGTTAGAAGTTTTTGATATCCTAGATAAAGTTTGTTATCCAGCTTATAATGGACTTTTTGGGAAGACAGGATGTATGGCAGGGGGAAGTGGTGGTTGAGGTGGCAGTGGGGATAAGTGTTAAGTGGAGGGCTGCTCTCAAGGAGTTGATTTTGTTCAACTTGTTTGCTGTAGGAGATGGTGCTGTGGAAATGCCAACCTACAGCTGCTGCCTTCTAGCACCCTGCTAGATGTGGGGAGGAGGAGGCAAGAAGATGAACAAGGGCACCCCTCAGTCCTCCTTCCTGATGCTAAGAGGATGTAGTCTAGAATCAAGAGGTTCTATCTCTGGGGGAACTGTCCTGATTCCCGACTGAGGAAAAAATATCAGATTCCACTGATTACTTCTGGTATATAAGTATATGTGAAACTTGTAATTTGGGGAAAGCTGCAAGCTAAGCGTGTCAGAGGCAGCCTCCCTCGCCACTGTGAGACTGCTAAGACAGAGCTGTTCTCTGCCTCTGTGAACTTGTTCCTGATTTATATTGGACTGTGTAGTGACCCACAGCACCACCTTTCTGGGTGTCCATCTCCTGTAGTGCCGGGGTACCTCTAAGTGCCTCTAGCCAGCATAGTCCTGTGTACACGACGAGTATTCATTCATTCTCAGGCAGAGAAGGGATCTGAGACAGGCTGAGTGCTCCAACCACTTCTCAGTGAGTGGGACATGCAGTCTTCTGCAGTTCTGTGCATCTGGCCCTTTTCTTCACTTGATTTGTCTCCAAGCCCCCGCAAATGAAATGTTTTGTACTGAAATAGTTTTGTGCCCAAAGGCTTGCTTTGACTGTTGTAAGAAAAATGAAAGTTTCAGAGGGGTTCCAGTCAAGACCCTCTCCTGTTCTCCCTGTTTTGTTGTCAACCTGAAAAATTGTAATCCAAGTCTCAGTATAATGTCAAATGTAAGGAACATATTCTGAAGTGTCTTACTGTGGTGAGGGCCTTGGAGCTTCTCCCAAGAGACTTTTCTTGCTGGGAGCTGTTCTCTCATGCTTAGTGTGTGATTTAAATGGCGACATATCCTGCAACTACTATAAAATAATGTAAAATTATTTTAGAGCATGCCAGGCCTGTTGGTAAATGTTTCCTAATAATTGATTGTTGGAGTGTTTCTTAGTTGCTTGTGGTAATGTGGTCTTCCTCTTTGCAGGATTATTGGTCTTTTAAGTGGGATCCAACCACTTTCCTCAAAAGAGTGGAATACTAGATTCAGCTAAGGAACACTTTGAAATTATATTTAACCTAAGGCTGCCACTGTTACAGAACATGAAGGGATAATATTCTTTCTCTCTTCTGCAAATTCACATGCACATGATTAATTGCATTATTTATCCATGACTAAATACTGTATAAAACTCTATCAATCTCCAATGCAATTCAGAAGTGATACCTTTTTAGATGCTATGTATAGTCTCTGCTAAGGGTTAATTTTTATTTCATTAATATGTACTTTTGCATATACATAGAATTCTAATATACTGGAAGTTTTTAACTATTTCTTTTATGCTTGATAAACCTGTAATATTAATTGAAGAATATTGACTAGAGATGGAATATGAGCCAAATGGCACAACTGAGAGCACTACATTGACTTCCTGTTTTCTTACTCTGTGTTTGTGGGATGACTTTCATCAAAGGATTCCTAAAAGCATACAAAGTTGCTTCTCCCTGCCCAAGAATATGGAAAAGTCCCATTGACTCCAGGTTTGTTTACACTGCTGTGTAGGACAGACATGCTAGAGATTAGCCCTAAATAAGAAGGATTAAATTCTAGAGGTGCAGGAGACAGTCTGGGATACCTAACATTGGTTCAAGAATAACACTTAAAGATAGGAAAGGTGTAAAAGAATGAATTGGGTACTCCAAGTTCTTTTGTCTCTGTTAGTGCACTCCTTTCCATGGCCTAGTCCAGTGTAAACCTGGAGCTGACATAATTCTTCCAAATTTATTTTTTATTATCTTTTACTAATTTGGGCCAGTCCATTTCTGTGAAGTAGGCTATGGTGTCAGGTAAACAGGCCATCAAGGCTACTCTCCTCCAGAGGTCTGTGAACCTGCAAAAAATTCTGGCCTATCATCCAAATCATGTTAACTTCCTTGAGCACTTGTGTAGTGTTGGAAGAATACAGGGCTCAAGCTGCTGAATACTTGGTTATCTGTCTGCAGGTAAATTTTGGGGCTGAAGGATTCTGTAATACTGGTGCATGTTCACGAGACATTGTCATGTTGCAATCACACATCATATTGCATGCTCTAGAAAGGCTGTGGGTGAAATACAGAAGATCAGATTTTCTGTTCACTGGGTTCTTCTGTCTTGGTCTTTTGAAACAAGTTTTCTTGTAAAATAGTCTCTAAGTTAAACTCTTACTAACCTCCTGTGGCAACTAAACAGTTTCATGGACTGGCTACTGAGATCCTTACGGAAAAAAAATCTGCACCAACTGACTCAGAGCAGGCTTTTTTTTTTTTTAATCATGATCCTCAATGATATGGGACTTTGAAATAGTGTTTCACTTTAATGGGCTATTTCTCTCTTCTGCGTAATATCTCTTTATTGTCTGCATATTTTTATTCTGGGATGTGTCTTATATTAAAATATATTTTGCCTCAAACAATGACCTCTCTTGCAGACAAATGTAGCTTTTCTGATATTTGACTTTCAAGGGGTGTTCAAGAATGGGGTATAGAGAATCCTTGAGTCTGTCCATCTGTGAACTTCAGCAACATTTGGCCACCTGAATCTGTAGATAGAAATTTCATTCTACAATAGTCATCTTTTCTTTCATCTCATGCCTTGAATATTGCCTCCATTTTGTTGGAAAAATAGGCTTGGAAGAGAAGAGTAGCTCCCCTCTCCTATTTCTCTGCCATCTGATGTTTTGGCTACAGATGGTGGCTGACTAAGGATGAACATCCTGTTCCCTTATGCTGCAGGAAGTCCACACAGGAGAGGTAAGAGCGCAGATGCAAGGGCAGCCTGCTGGGCTCCCCACCCTTCAGAATCTGCAAGTGGCAGCACTGTGCTGAGCTTCCAGAAACTGGGAATGACACAAGAGGTTGCCATGTAATTCCTGATGCTTTGTGGGTAATTGCAACCTGACTGACTGTTTTTTAACTAATTGCTGCAGTTTTCTGAGGTTGGCCATTTTAACCCATGGTCTGAAATTTTTATGGCTTTTTGGAGAAAAGTAGGTCCCTTGTGACCATATCTGTGCTCAAATGTGATTATTCTACTGGACAAATGTGAGTAAAAATATAGCAGATCTTCAAAGCAACACAATTGTTCAACCTGGAGAAGAAATCCCTGAAGATTTCAACTCCAAATACTACTGTGCCTTGTCTGGGTGGATGGAATAAAGAAATAAGGAGGCTCTGAAATGCTAAGCTCAGCTGCAGCAGACTCACCAGCTTTTGCCTGAGAAGATACTGCTTCTTGAGCTATACAGTGAGCATGAGCTATTTAGTCTCCCTTGAGACAGGAAAGCTGTGAACTTTCCAAATAAATCCATAGTTTAATCCAGTTCTGGAGTAATTGTAAGGGCCCTGAGCAGAACTTGAAGTTGTCTGGGCTGGATATGCTGAACTCTTCACTTTTTCTAGTCTGGGCAGCTTGAAAACACATGTTCAGTTTCAGGGATACTGATCCTCAGCAGTGATAGAGCCCTAATGCACAGGTCATGTCAGAAAAGGTGTGCCTTGATTAGGCTCATCCTAGCACAAGGGTTGCTCATAAACTAGTTGCCAGTTAGTATTATTTAATGTATAGGAAAAGATACTAAATTTGCAGGCTAAGTAACTTCTCTGTTTTAATGCTTCACGGATTCCAGTGTTTAGCATAATAAACTTCATGTGGTAAATCACATTTAGGTTTATTTCACTTGCTTTGCTTTTGCAATTACATTAACAAAGTCCCCAAAACTTACCTGTGCATCTTAAGGAAAAGAACCTAGCTCAGAAATTGTACCCTGGGTGATTTCTTCTTTCTCATACCTGCCCCTCTACTACAAATGCCTGATGTTCAAAAAAGAAAAAAATTTAAGGATAAACTGAAACTAGTTTTAGGAAGCTATATGTCACAAGCAGGTGGATCTAAAAATAGGGTATATCTGCTATTAGTGATAGCTGTTCTAAGCCTCCCAAAGCAGGCTAAGAACTCCTTAGGGCTTCAAGGAGCAAGATGATGGATGTTAAAGTACTGTCATTTTTAGGCATTTTTCAAAATAAGTGGCTATTTTTCTTGCCATTTGGTGCTACAGAGCAGTATTAATGGTAACTAATGCAGTGTAGGTTTAGACAAAAAGTCACAGCAAAGCAATTTTAAAGTCTTTCCAACATTATCTGATATTGTAAATAAATAGGAACACATGATCACATGACCTGATTCATTGGCATGAGTATGGGATACTCATGTTGCCTTAAAGCATATAATTTAAAATAACTTAAAGAAAAAGGTTTTCCAATGTGCATTCTCAAGTATTCTGTATGTACAGCATTTCAGTGCTTGGCTAGATATTGTGTAGTTTCACAAGTGCAGTCTTTCTGGTGAAGTTCATCAAGAGTTAGACATTTTACAAGTATCTGGTGGTTTGTGATCCTTCCGTTATATTAATTTTATTCAAGGTCACAGGGGAAGCATTGTTTCTATGCCTTGGGAAAAAGCTGTAAACCTTCTAGTAGGGTTTCTTTATAAAGTATTTGCAGCTGTTGATTTTTCTCCAACCCTCCCTTTCTCCTGTTTTTTGACACTTTCTTCAAAAGGTTAGTAACTTTCAAGAAACATCATAATTCTATGGTATATTTAGCTTGTGAGGTTAAATTTGGCAATCTTAACTTCAAGTAATTCCTTTCCCTACAAAGAGGGAAAATAGAAGACTGAATGAAAGAAATCTGCTAGGCAAAAATTTGCAAATAAGATTGTTGAGAAATAATGTCATTTTTAATTTAGAAAATACAGCTATTAAAACAAATAAACAGAGGAATAATTATCCTTGTGGGGCAGCTATTCTGTGAGAGTTGCAAAAATGAGGATAAGGGCCCACACTTGGTGGGGGAAGGGAGCAAGACAGAGGATGTTCAGTTCCAAGTCAGGCGAATAATGATACTTCAGCATGTCTAATTGTCTAATGTTGCAGCCTGTATAAACTAGGACAAGCTGTATGTTATAAAAATTAAAAGCAAGCCAAGACTGTTGGCTTTTTCTGTGAGTTCTGCTCTACTGCAGAGAAGCTGGCTTTGATGGGAGTTGTGTTTTCTGCCTGCTTGCTGCTTGGCTCTCCCAGTATGGAAGTGGGGATGTCATTCAGTCAGTTTTGAAAGATGCAGTTGCATCAGCAAGGTATTGCTGCAAAAGGCTTCTGAACTTTGTTTATAATTTTGTCTTTGAATTATCTCCAACAGTCCCTCTGCCTTGCCTTCAGAGATGTAAGCTGGCAAGTGCTCAGCATTGCTCTAAGTCATGTCTTTGGATGTGAACTGAAAGTCTTCCTTGTGACCTTCCAAGTTGGCATGTGGAGTGCTGTGCATGGGATGTGCTAAAGAGAACGGGAGTGGTGCTGGAGCAGGGAGGCTTTGCATCAGCTGGCTTCAGGCACTGGAATTGTACTGACTAGGAGCTTAATCTCCCTTGCAGTGAATGCAGGGACAGACTCCTCAAAGGAGAGACTCAGAGAGCCTACACTAGAAGCTCATCTCTTGCAAATTTTTTTTGCATTTTGGGATTACAGCATCTGGAACAATGTTCCTAAATATATTAAGACCTGAAAAACTCCTGTTTGTGAAACTACTGAAAGAGATGGGAGAAGGCACTGAGGAGAGAAATAATGGAAGCTAATAAAGTGTAAAATATTGCAAATTGCAGAGAATAATTAGCTTGGGAACTTCTGTTTTCCCTGTGTCACAACATTCTGCCTTCCAAACTCACTATGCTGTATCACAAAAACTGTTCTTCAGTTGTCTCCATGGGTATTTGTCTATTAATTGTCACTGTCTGCTTTTTCCTCCCCACATTCTTTGAATCTATCTTTTAATCACCTTGTTGAAGATCTTAATTCAATCTGTATATTGTATTTGGTAGTAAAAGCTGGCTAATGAAGAAGTTAAACTGAACTAATTTTTGTGCAGTGGGAAGGGCTTGATGTCACATCATGTTTTCTTGGACTGGGTCATTCAGAGTCTAGCTCTGTTCCAAGCTTTTCCTAGATTAGGGTGCTGTCAGCTGCTCATGTGGTATGCTAGTAAGCCTTATGCATCTCAAGGACTGAAACTGTTTTGGCTCCAACCTTAGCAAACATTATTTAATTTTTTTCCATCGTAACTTAAGCCTGTGCAAAAATTAATGCAAATTAACAAAGTACTTAATGTAAGAGAAAATGACTTAGTACAGCATCTACTCATGGAACAGAAGTAGAAGAAGCAAGCATTTTGACAGCATCATGTTAACTGGTGCTGAAGCATGGAAACAGTAGTGTTTTCACATAGGCTGTCAAAATATCAGGTAAAGACTTTGGGTTTTGAGAAAAGAAATCCAAGTTTTGATTTTGGATACTCTGCTGAAAGCTAAGTAGCTGCTGCCCGTGTATCACTGTGAAAACCAGTACCTTGGAGAGACGGAGGAACATGGACACCGTAGAGAGGTTTGCAAGATCCTTATGCTTGAACAAGGATTAAACCACTGCCTCTGCTCCCTGCTGCAACAGAACTGAGTATATCTGTGTTTTTAATCTTTATAATGTCAGGCTCTTTTTGGTTGTTTGGGACTGGAAGTGTGAATGGGAAAATGCTGAAACCTATGAGAGGGCCTGAACCCAAGGGGTTGCCTGGTTCAGGCTGAAGGCTCACCAGACAGAGGTTATTAAGCCATCAAGTTGGAGAGTGTTTATCTGAAGTAAGCAGACTTCGGAACTGCTTGAAGTTGTTCTGTGAGGAGCTGAAGGTCACAGGTCAGATCCTTCATCAGCTTTCCCTGCAAAAAGCTTTCAAAGGTGAGAGCCAGCGCTTTGCAAACTGCCAACATAAACATCTCCTTTCATATAATGCTGGCAAGTGTCTGCATATGCAGATATTTGCATATGTCTCCAATTACCAAAAATCTTTTCAGGGTCAGAGTAAAAAGAAAGCCACAAACCTGTATTTTTAAACACCTCGATATAAACCTAAGGATCTCAGCACACATGAACTTTGGAGAGTTTGAAAACCTTATACTGATTTGGATTTTGTCAATAACACATCCCTACTCCAGTCAAGTTCAGTGTGCTCATGCCTTTTAGTAGTTATGCAAGAAAATACCCAGAGACAGATTTCTGTAATTAAAATCCTGATCACTGAGTAGATCAGCATGTGATGAGGCGAGAAATGGTGGCTAATATCTGATGTTATCTTCGAAAAAAGAGAGCCCTAAGCTTGAATTTGTTTAATGCTCATTTGGCTTCCCATATACAATGATAATGATCATCTTTTGACAAGAGCAGCTGTGATAATGGGTGAGAGCAGCAGTGTTGCTTGCTTTGGTTTGCATTGCTGAGCATGATATTTAAAAGCAGGGAAAGGCATTTGTTTCAAACCTCTGAAGGAGCATTTTCAGAGTCAAGCTTCACCTTCTCACTTCTGTGGCACTAGGTGCTTACAGAGCTGACCAAATGTGACCCAGCATCACCACCTGGCTGCAGGCACCTTCTCTGCTGCTGCTGAAGGACACCTCTGTAGCTGGCACTGGCTTCAGTACATATCTGTAAAAAATGTTGAATTATGTGTTTGACTTCTGGAACAAGGGACTGGATTTAATGACCTAAAAAACCATCTGAGAACAAGATATACTTGTATATAGTCAGCATTTCTCATGAACTGGAAGCTTGGCAAAGAAAATGACCAAAATTACTTTATTCCCTCTGAAATTTCAGTGCTTCTGAAAATCGCATCCACAGAGAGCTGTAGTTAGACACTGACAAAGGAACCTTGCCTTTAATTAAATTGTAAGTATTTCTGGGTAGTGATTACAGTTATTTTAATTATTTCCTCTAAGTCCAATACTACTGGCTCACACTGGAGCTTTTCAAAATACATCTCTCTACATAGAAGGACAAATAGTATGCTCTGATCAGTGAACTCATGTGATTTGGAGATGCTGTAGTTAACAAGGATTAGTGTTTCTATGATTTTAAAGATTCAGCTGTCATCTTTCATTTACTTTTAAATCTCACTTTTCTTCTTTTTATCCTGAGGGCATTACAGAAGGAGTTTCTTGCTAAATTTATCTTGGAGTTATGCAAACTTAGAAAAGAAAATTAAAGAATACCCATAGTTCCCACAAAAGGCATAGAGATTATTCAAGCTTTATTGGGAGGGAAAAAAAGGCAAGAGAAGAATGAAGAAGATAAATAATTTTACCATGTAGATTAAGAGGGCATCCCATCTTACAGAATATTGTATAGAGTGGAAAAATCATCCCAGTTCCTGTGGGTGAGTATGGCTTGCTGGAGCTCCCTGTTGAGCAGTCCCCTGGTCATGCTTATCTATTCCCTATTGCCCCAACTTTAGAACTGTGCAAATCCCCTCCTGTCACGTGAGCAAGGGGATCTGCTCCTGCACTTTGAACAAGATGCACAATGAACAGCATTGCTCAAATGAGGAGATCTTGGGGTGCCATATGATGGAACGTGTTCTTCTGTGTTAGGTTGCCTGATCCGAGTTGCCTGACAGTCCTTACTGTCTCTGCCTAGGGAATACCTCTAATTGGGTACTACACCTCTGGTCACACCACAGGGAATGTGTCCTGCTGTAGATGCCATAAATATGACAGCCAGTATGCATCAACAAGTTATCCACTTTGAATATAGTTTAGCCACTAAATTCAGCATTTATGATAATAGGGCATTAATATTATGGTCTATTTCCTCCACAGAGAGAAAAACCGTAGTGTAAACTTACAAATGCAAAATAAAAATCCTTGATTTAATTTTGCAAGAAACAAACCCCTTCAGAATGCCACTCATTGCTGCTCTCCACTTGGACCTTGAGCCATTGATCACAGCTGCCGTGCAACCAATTTCTTATCCATCGAGTGGTCCATCTGTCAAACCCGTATCTCTCCAGTTTAATGACAAGGATGCCATGTTGGCCAGGGACATAATTTTAGCATCTATTTAACACCTGAGGTAGTAATTCCCTAACATGAGGAACAGAAACTTTCTAGAGCTGGTTACAAGTAATGCAAATACTACAATGTGCAATGAAACATGCATAATAGATGGAGCAAAGTTTCCCAGATAGGGAAGGAAGGGGTTTCTTCTTCAGAGAAAAGACTTACTTGTTGTGGAAGGGTCCTATTTCAGTTTGTATTAGCTCCTCTAACGTCCTATGAAGTACTGATTCAGTGAGTATGGTGTTGTCTCTGATGATTGGTCACTGGTATTAATTTCTGTAATTTTTTTCTCAGTGTCTGAAGTGAAAGTCATATTTAAGTGCTCTGCTGGGTGACAGCTGCTATAATCACTCATTCTTCTAGGTTTCAAAATTGGTTTATCTGTGTTTTCCTCCTGATATTTTCATACTTCCTGAGGGGTCTTTAAAAGTGCTTCTGAGAGATTGTCTAATTGTCTTTATGTCACAATCCCCCAAACCATTTATTTATGAAAATAAATGTCATTCTGGCTTTTAACACTTCCATATGTAACCTTGCCTGTAAAATAACTGAACAGAAATCAAATACTAGGTCCCACTTACGCAAAGTTTGTTTCTCATTAGAGTATTTCAAAAAGACATCTATTATGGTAATAGTTTTAGCTATGCATATCAACTTCCTCTCAAAATTTGTGCTTCACCTCTTTCAAAGACTTGCTGAAACCTTTCTTCTAACCCTCCTCCAACTCTCATCTTTACTCCTTTTGATTTTTTTTGTAGGTTTTTTTTTTTTTTTTTACCTTGCAAACCTTAACTGGCTCTGCCTTCTCATTTAGTTTCTTTCTCCTCCTCTATTTCCAATACAGATTATTCTTTGTCCTTGGAGCTTTGAGTGGTCCCATGTGAACACTCATCTGTTGTTACTGCTGCTTTGCTGACATGAGTGTTGCAGTGTGCAAAACAGGAGAGTCAGCAATGCTTGGACCTTGATTATGAAAAGACCCTCCCCCTGCTACTTAAAATCTCCCTTGCAAACACTGGAGAGGAGGGGAAACACATGGTGGAGCTGATATATTAATAGACTTACAATAACACCGATTGCCTGCAGGAGTAAAAAACCCTGAACACCTAACTTGAGAACAAAATTAATTTTAAAATGTAGGTCATATGCTAATACAGCTCCCAGTGTAACCTGTGTAGCACCACCAAGCATAAAACAGGAATTGACTGTGCCTTGCTTTTCTTCCTTGTTCTTTTTGCCACTTTCAGTGTGTTTACAACTAAATTAGCTGTCAGACTCAAAGGCCACGTTAAAGAGAGGATTTTTGCATCTAATGATCAATAACAAAATGTTTTGCATAATTCTTGGGGGGAGGGTTTAAGAATATTCTTCCTTCATTACTGATGAGTGAGAAGAGAAAAGTAAGGATTTCTCCCATGATCACAGTGATCCTGGTGAGCAGGCTGTGTTATGCTGCTGTCCTACGTGTCTAGTGCTCTGCAGCAGCTGTGCCCAGATGTTCTGGCCAGGGGGACTGATGAGCTTGGACCTACAAGGTGGTTGCACTTTATGGCTGCTTTCTGTGTGGTGTGAGCAGACTTGGAACATGTGCAGAGTATGACTTAATTTACATGCATACCAAGTAGACCCAGAAAAGTTGGGCAGCCTCTTTCCTGCCTGCCCTTCACAGTTTGTGTCTGACTGTTGGCTGACTATTAAGCTCCAATGCGATGGTTTTCTACTGCTGTTGAGGTCTTATCTTTATCACATGGTTCAGACCTTTGCAAAGTTCAGGACATTTCAACAGAGGCAGTCACAGATTTAGGGCTGCACAATAAAAACTTATGAATGCCATATGCTGACTTGGGTTATTGGGTTGTTTACTGCATAATGATATTGTTTAATTCAATACAGAGGGATGGAGAGAAATAGGTGATAGAAAAAGATGCAATAAGGAGAAATGCCAAAAGAAGAAAGAGACAGAGCTCCTCAAGAACGAGCAAGCAAATGCAGAAGTGGCATTTGAGAAAAAAGTCCAGCATCTCAAGACAGAGGGATGGCTGGCTCTTTGAACTCCTAGAGCACCTATCTGGAAAAAGACTGAATATCAGTGTCTGAGCAAACTGAGCTTACCCATGTTAGTGTCTGGAGGAAATGAGCATGTAGGCAGATAGTGAACATACCAGCTCTGCAGAGCTGGGTGTACTTCACAGTGTGCATTACAATGGGAATTCAGTGATGTCAATTAGTATTACAGAAGTTTATTTTTGTCCTGTTTGGCTGTTTAAAAAAATACTTGTAAAATAATGTTTTCTTCTAAGACAATTTTAAAACATTGCCATTTTGTATCAAAAGGCTTTAGAAAATATAATTCAAGCAAGACATTGTTTCAGGCAAGTAAATTGATTTTTGCTTGCCTTTGCTTTTCACTTCAGTAATAAAAATAAGGGGATTTATGTGGAGCAAGGTCTCTTGGATCTTCCAGCAAGCAATCAGTCTGTACAGCTGTTAATAGTTGGTTTAGTACTTTAGAAGTTGCCTCCTCAAAAAGCTACCACAGATTTTGTTTTAAAAGGAGTCAGACTGATCACTGGCTAGGTGTGGTCTGACTTTGATGGAAGAGCTGGGAACTGGACCTGGTAAATGAGAGCAGAGGCTTTAATGAGTATTTTCAGCCAGTACAGCAAGTACATCAGAATAATGCATCTTCCCCATGATGCCAGCACTGGGCTGCAAGCTGCTTGGCTGCCTGATATCCCAGGAGCCATGGCCCCTGCTGTGCACATAAAAGTTGGATTTCTTGGCGGACCTGTAGCAGCCCATCTTGATCTCCTTGTGTTTGGATCTCGAGTAGCTTGGTATTAGTGCTAGCATGTCACAGCTGGCACAGCTGTACTGGTGTTGGCACTGCTGAAAGCAGCAGAATTGAGAAATACTGCCCTGAACAGACATAAGCAAGTCCCTTGGAAAAAGAGCAGAGAAGAGGGTGGTGTATCTTCCCACAGTCATAACACAAGTTTCAGTTAGAGGAAGGACTCCTTAAAAGTTGTGATTCAAGGACCAATAGCCATTTTGTTGGGCTGTTTCTAGTAGAGGTGAACATGTGGCCCCTGGCATGGAGCGTGTGAGAGCGCTAGTATTTCATTTTTGCTACTACAAAAAGCAGTTTTTGCACTTAATTTGTGAAAGTGGCTGGATAAGGAGGTGTTGAGAAATGGCTTAGGTGTTGTGCACCCGAATGGCCATCCTACAGAACAAGCTACAGCCAATTTAAATGTCTGCTCAATTATGGTGGCGCCAGCTTGTCCAGTGTTCCTAACAGTGTGCCAGCATTTTTACAATAAACCTTCATTATCTAAATTTTATATTTGTCCATAAAATCTTGCTCTAGGCAGGTATGTGATATAAGATAGCAGGAAGGAAAAAATGCAAATACCCATTACAAGTTAAGTTATAAGTGGGCATCATGATTTTGAAGAAAATGTTGTGGCTTGGCCCTACCTAGTAGACTGGAAATAAAGGTATGCCTGCTGTTGAGAAGAGCTGGGACCCTTGTTCTCCTGACTGAATGGGAAGAGGAGGGTCTTTGCTGGTGACTGGTGGTGGGGTTGTGTGCTTCTCACATTGGCTGTCCTGGACAGAATGGCTGCTGGCAGTCGTACTTGGCATACTTTGGTGTGTTAGCCCTCAGCTGAACTGTGCTTACCACATCTGCTGTGATACAGCCCTCTGACCAAGTCATTTCATGTCTCCACTGCATTGCCATACTCTCAGCTCTTGTCTGAGATGACATGACACATTTTCCATCCCCTTTAGCTTCTTTTGTCTTTTCCCTCTGCTTTTATCTTTTGTTTTTGATTTGGTTTTCTTTTTCCAAAGTAGGCAAAACAAGAATTGCTTTATGATGTTTCTCAGCATCAATAGAACTCACAAATGAAATGTTCAACAAACCAGTGTTACCAATTCCCACACACCTCTCTGTTTCTCTGTAGCTCCCTGCTCTCTTTCTTAGAGGCGTGGCTTTATGTGCTCTCTCAAGAGAAAGGAGTAATTCAGAACAAGAAGGTCTTTCCCTGGTTGTCATCTGCTTGACTCTCTTGCCTCTATCTCAGCTGTCCGGGTGCTCTTGTAGTCCCCTAAACCCAGCTTTGACTGGCTCACATCTGCTGAAGGGCCTGCTCATTTACAGCACTCTGGTGACATGGACCCATTTATTTGACTAAAGATAGCCCAAACAAGATGTAATGACTTCCTCAAAGGAGAGCAGCACAGACAGCAAATGACTGTCATAAGGAAAAGGCACCTTTCCTTCTCTTCTGGGTTACTCATTGTTTTTAAAGAAAAATTTGAGCGAGGTATCTTTAAAAAGCACTAAATGTTGTGAGAATACCATGTCATACCTGAGTTTATAATCCCACCCAGTTGTGTTTTCAGATTTTTACGTGCAGTTTAAAAGTGCATTGTCAGTTTTGCTCACTCATTTCTTACACCTGCAAGTGTTCACACTTGTGTAGATCAGGTATTTAAGTGTCAAAACCCCTTATACAATGATGTCTTTGGTTTATCTTCCCCATGTTGAGGTAACTGCAGGGGCCTCTGATTATTAAGTAGTGGGAATTAGCAAGACAAATGTAAACATTTGTTCAAAGGGCTTGTACTTGGAGACCTTAATTAGAGGGCATGAAGCCATTAAAGAGTAAAAACCAGCTGGCCTGGGGCTGGCTGGGAATGCTCGCCTTCACAGCTATAAGCCCAGCAAGTTTCTCTGCTCTCTGCCGTTTTATTTGCTTTCACAGAGACACAGCTGGAATATTCTGTTTTTTTTTCACAGTTAAGGCTCAGACACTTTTTTTCACTTCGTACCTGATTGATTACTTCATGAAATGTTTGCTTTCAGCAGTGTTCTAGAAATATATCTACATGCTTCTTTCTGGCACCTAGTCTGGCTGGCATTGAGATTTGTGGAGATGCAAATTTTGTAAAACTTTTTGCATTTCTTTGTTAAAATTCATGCAAGTAATTAAAGCATGGCATGCAAAATGTATGGAAGTTTTTAATTGCGGAGGAACCTCAATGGCTGGTGACTTCTCTATTTTAAAACATACATCCTGAAGAATGTTAAGCAGAAAATATAACAGACCTTTTTCATGATTTTAAAGCATGTGACAAAAGGGAGAAGAAAAAAAGTCTTATTTTTTGCAGGTTGAACAAAATCCAACTCACAAACAACAAAAATCTCCAAACAACATTATAAAACATTGTCCCCAAAACCTCTAAATAAATCTGAAATGAAATGAAGAGAAACTCTTTGCTGTTAGTATAATACAAATCCTTATTTTATAAATGTTACTTTTGTGGTTAAAAAGCACAGTTTAGAGCAGCTAGGTGCAATAGAGTTAGCTTGCTTTGTAGAAGCTTGTATGGGGCTATGTTTTGGATCTGTGACCTCTTGGTCATCATATCAATTCTTTCTGCCTTGTTTTTTTCCCTGCTTCCTTGTTCCAAGGATTATATGAAACATCTCAAAGGCTATGACAATGATTTGGTTTTTTTTTTTTACTTATTTATTCAAGCAAAACACAGAAATCATTCCTACAGGGGGCTCCTATGGGATTAAGATTGAATCCTTTGTTAGGGTCTGACCAATGAAGCTGTTAGCCTGATGCAAAAAAATTAATATCTGGTACATGGTTTCAAGTCCAAGTGCTGGTGCAGGATAAGGACGACTGTCTGGGTAGCAATGTTACTAACAATGCTACACGAATGCAGTCCCGGGGGGCTGTGTCTAAAACACATAGTGGAATGAGTTATAGCACATGACTGAATGGAATGAATTGGGCAAACCTACTTTGATGGCAAAATGACTTCAAATGCATGCCTTCTTCCTGCTCCAAAAGGCTTCGGCACATCTGGTGCGTAGGCTACGATCCACACCCATACCCTGCAGGGTCATTTGTCCACCTTGTTGTTTGGTGGGAGAGTACTCCCTGCAAAGTTTCCTTTCAGGTGTCATTGCAGTATTGGGTGTTAGAGATTCATGGGGAAAATCCAGAAAGTGCTGCTTGAGATTTTCAAATGACAGGCAGATAGCTATTAGCATTAATCCTCTTTCTGTATTCTCCAAAGAGCACTTTGACAAGGGTGTGTGCAGGACAGGAAACACTTGACAGGATTCGGCTCCCACTCAAATCCCTACATTAAAAATGAAGAAAACAGAGACCCTTTCCATCACCATCCCCAGCACTGGTGCAGACAGCCTGCCCTGGAAGGCAATCTCTCCACCAATATATGTGATGGGGGATGTTCTCCAGCATCTGCCTAAAAGGCCACCCAGTAGTTGTGGAGTTTTGAAGAGCAACAGGCACTGAAAATTTTGGTTAAGGCACAAGCCTTAACTAGCATCCAAGAACCCCTGGAACAGCACTGAAATTAGCACTGTGTGGGGTCATGTGAGCTCTGTGACACCCAGCACTCCCACTTCTCTTCTTCCCTTGTGTGTGTGTGATGGCTGAGGTGCAGTGAGGAAACTCTCCCACCACTGCTAAAAGAAGAGTGATCCCCATTCAGTCAGCTGGGCCCCATCAAGTCCCACAGGGTCTACCCAGAGCTGTTGGCTCCCCGAGGAAAAGGGGAATCTCAGGGGAAAGGCAATCTTAGCTTGAGAGGTTCTGCACCTTTGGCCTGAGGGCAGTGTGGGTCAGTGTTATTTCTAGAGGACTGAACAGGTGCTTGTGCTGAGGTTTTGTAAGTGGGACAGGCAGTGAGGCTGGGCCTAGGAAGTAAGGGCCATAAAGCATTCCTGTAAGGAAGGCAGGCAAACAACTGGCATGACCATGTATGACCATCAAAGTGTTGTCCTTCCAAGGCTGTCTGAGACTCACATGCTTCACCTCACAGCTCTAGGAAGGGTTGCTTACCACTTAACCACAGTACCTCAAATCCCAACGTGTTGAGTGAGAATTTACCTTGTTCTCGTTTTTGTTGTAATGAACTTCAATTTATTCTAAAGAATCATAGTGAAGTTATGTATTTTCTTTAATATATATTGCTTATAATCTCTACCTTTAATAGGTAGTAAATGGAAGAAGTTGACCGAATGGGTTGATTGTGGTGAAAATAACCAGTGTTGTATGTGTATAACTAGGTGTACTGTGGACATGAGCAACTGAAGGAGTCTGATCGTAGTTCAGCTCATGTCACTGAAGGTACGAATTATGAAAAAATCAGAATTTGTCTCACTATGGCCTTCTTTGAATCCACACTTCCTTGATCCATAGTTGTAGCTGATTTGCAGTTAGTCAGTGACTCCATAATTCCAGACTTTTCTGCCAAAACCCATCAGCCTTCCCCATGCAGATCTAAGCTTTTCTTTGGGAAGGAAATAATTTAGTTAATTTGCTGAATAAGTATGTGGTAGAGTTTTGTGGGTAAGCCTAAGGGAGAAGATTAAAATCACAAAACACATTTGGGCATCAGCTGGCTGTATGAAATACAAGACAACGAAAGTCAAGACAATGACAACAACAATTTAACAGTTTACTTAAAAATCGGTAACATTTTGCTACAAAACTGCATCTCGATCAAGGTTTTGAGACACTTATGTGTATGATGAGGTACTATAGCATGTCCAATATGAAGGTAATATAACAAAAATAACAACTAAAAGAGCATTAGTTTGTAGAAAGTCTGAGGATGCTCTTTCCTCCTTTGCTGTCTAATGATCGGTCTAGCTACTGCCGCATGTGAACTCTTAATGTTACGTCACCCCAAGGAAATCTGCACTCAACATTTGCATGAAAGGGTCACTTTTAAACAAATTCTGGCATTAACCATGTAAGAAATCCTGGTTTTACAAAAGCTTGATTGTTGTCTGCTTCTACGGGCATTGTATCTGTCCCAGGATGCTCAAAGTTTTTAAGCTTGAGGTTTCAGAAGTGAGAATTTGACTGCAAAAATTTCACCAGACCATGTAGCTGACTTGAGCAGGTTTCATCATCACTTGCAGGAAATCCCAATCTGAGGAACAAGATTGGAAGAGACAAGAGAGTTCAGGTTCTCCAGGGGGAAGGCGTATTGTGGGACCACCCTATTCCTTACACTGCACAGGTTTTTTAAAAACACCACTAAGCTGAAAGCTCTTCCAGATAGAAGCAGCTAGTTACATTAATGTTACTTCACGTAGACCCAATAAGTGGTTCTGACCATGAAGCGATCATCAGCACAGGAACAAGGCTGAAGATCAAATAGGCAGGTCCCAGGAGCATGCAGAAGCATCGTGTTTTCATTACATTGCTTTTTGGGTGTGCTTCCCCAATAGTGCTGAATTCTTATCACTGCAGATGGACACCATCAACTCAGCTGTACATTGTTCATATTCACAGACCCTTCTGTGAAATATCTCCATTTCAGCCTCAAGGATGCTACAAAAATCAAGAGCAACTCGTTTGGGCAGTCTAGGAAAACTAGCCCTTCTAAGGAGAGAAATTAACTTCCCCTGCTTATAAAATTAAAAAGGTAAAGGAAATGGGGCTTTGAAGGGCTTCAGGAACAGGGTCTTTTGTATTTGGCTTGACTGTGGACAGGTGGCTCTCTGACAAACTGGAGGCATTCTTGACATTATCCTAGTAGATAAGATTTGAATTTGCAGTGTTTAGGCCTGTTAAAACATGAACTGAGGTTGTGACCAAGACTTTTCTTGAAGTTGCTAGCAATAACAATGCCTCTGTTTTTATAGAGTCTGTTTAAAGAAGGATGATGAAAGGGAAAAAAAGCTAAACACTCAGATGCTGGCCTTCTTAATATTTGCAGGTATCTCAAGTTTATTACAAAAAAATCACAAGTAAAAAAAAAATATCTAGAAGATCTGATTCTAGAGTGTTTCATTTAGGAATCTCAAAACCAATTCTCCTGTATGTGCTATTGCAATCTCTTCATTCAAAGGAAGGCAAGCTCTTAGATTAGTTCATAGCTAATATGGCCACCTCTCTAGCCTGCCTGAAAATTCAAGGCTCATGGCATCACACTTTATGACAAAGGAAGACTGAAACCTTTCTTAATTGGGAAATCTTTTACACAATCTTGTAACTTCAGAAAAGGCCATAGGAAACTTCAAGTTCAGGACTTGAGATAAAATAACACTGCAGTACTATGTATTATATTCTACCCTGTGGTTGAAATGAGGCAGGTATATTTCACCTGTGACAGAGAAGCTGAGACAAGGCACGGTCATGCTGTTCCTCTCAGGATCACAGCATGGGGACAAACCCCACTATTCCTCACTCTGTTGCACTGGCTACAGAACTAAAGGATCTGCTGTGCTTAGCTAAGTGATGTTTAGCTTAACTTGCTTAGTTAACTGCTAGGAATCTCCTTGAGGTTTTATCTTGGTTCTTTTGGTGCTTATTGTGGTTTACACTATCAAGATTCAGAGAGCGTGCGAGTGGCATTTTGTAACTAAAAGGTGTTTTCCATTTGCATTTCCATTTTGCTCATAGCCCGTGAATTAAGTCACCATGGAAAAATGCCAAATAATACACCCATTTTTTGGCAAATAAATGTAAAAAACTTGATGCCTCAAGCATGTTACATGCTTTGCAGGAAATTCCCAGCCTCTTACAACAAAGAGACAGCCAGGCACGGTATCGGCTCTTCAGAACAGATCAAAATTGCAGTTACTTGCAGAGTTATGGAGCTGAATGTCAGAACTCGCCTCTTTGAGCACCATTTACATGTACCCCTTTCTAGGGGCCTGGTATCCAAGGTGAATTCTGTTTGTCTTTAAGGGGCATCATTAAATGAACCAAATATCCATGACAATTCCAAAATGCTAAGAAGAAAAAACAGCATGTACATCTGCATTTTTCAGTTATCTCAAACTGGAGACCCCAAGCATATAGCATGTTACATAGGTATTACACAGATTTGCGTATATAGTTTCTATCAGCTCTTATTGTTTATGTGAACACTCTATCTAAAAAATGTGAGCAGTATAGTTCTATCTATATTTTGTCTAAAATAAAGAATTCTGTGAAAAGGTAACACTGCTACAGCAAGAACTGTGTTTAAGGTCTCTGCTGCAGCTTTTTAATGCTCAAGGCACTTAGCATATATTTCTAATAAAAGTTAAAATTCTGTATTTCTATTTCACTTTGGTGTGGCTTCATGTATCTCAGCTTGTCCAAAGGTTTTAATTCAACCCCTGTGCTTTGGCTTCCCTCTGGGCCTGAGTCCAGAGGAGCTTTCACTCCAACAACAATAGGTACTAGTACATATTTCATTAGTAATAGGAGAGCTCTATAATGGAATACTTTAATGTGTTTGGGGTGAATACGTAACTTCTATCTCACAGCAAGGAATTTAGGGGTTGGACACCCTGTTATACAAGGTTTATTTGATCTGTATCCATACAGGTTATGCTGATAAACCTAACTGCATTTTGATGAAAAATGGCTTATGTGGGATAAGACTGTGTTAAGCAGAACTGCCCAAGACAATGGGCTGAGCCTAGAAGACACATTATTAATAATGTCACTTGTGCTCTAGCAGAAGGATGTAAATTACCCAACCCATGTTCTCTTTCCATTGCATCAGCCTCTACTGCTTGTTTTTCGCATGGCAGTAAAAAATTTTGGGAAACTGGGCTCCCATACTGACGCAGTTCAACGCACAGCAAGGACTGAGCAGTCTGTGTATGTCCAACCTCACAAGACATTGCTTGTCTCAGTTCTCTTCTCCTGGTTTCCTGGGTATTACAGTCTGAAGGGTGGAAATCTCCCTAGGGAGACATGAGGCCTTTGTGGTGTACAAGGACTGACCTCTTCTACACAGGCTTCAAACAAAACTAAACTCCATGTCCAAACAGCTCTGATTTTTTGGGGAAAAAACTTCAGAGCCAAATCTGGACTTTGCAATTCCAGACCCTAGGACAGCTTAAAACAATGGTTGTATTTGCACTGTGAGTCATGCTTGGGGTGTGGGTGGGTGACCACCTAACTGTGACTGAAGAGCAAAGTAAAGCCAGGGGCAGAGCTCCTAACCTCATCCTTGTATTTCCAGATAGTAAAATGCTGTTCAGAAGCTCAGTTAAGCTGATACAAAGGGACCAGGGGGCTTCAACTCCTGCCACAGCTACAGACCGCACTGCATATTGCCCTGGACCAGTGAGGTTCATCCCTGAATGTCACCTTTGTTTAATGCCAGGGAAAAATTTTGAATAAAGCTGATCAAACTTAATTCACGCATTCCACAAATCTCTCAAAACTAACTTCTGTAATTTTTTATTGCTCTTATGCCCTCTTGAGTTACTAGAGTAAGTTTTTATTGCATTATGGGTAAAACAGGTGTCTGGACACTGCAGGATGTATTTTTTTTTTTCCCCAATTGTAGGTTACGGGCGGGTTCGGTCGGGACGGAGACGGAGAGATCTCTATAGGCAGGTCTTGGGACACATGGGGTTTATTGTAAAAGGCGTGGGTATAGGGGCACTGCTCAGAGCTGCCAGACTCAGCTCTGAGCAGGCCCAAGAAAGCAAGAGAGTAAGCGGGTAAGAGAGAGAGAGAGAGGGTGTAAGAGCGAGAGTGGAAGTAAGAGCAAGAGAATAGAATGGAAGTAGTAGTATGGAATGAATGTCTGAAGTCCTGGTTACAATACAATAAATCATCTTCTGTACTGAATATTCTAATTGTCACTAACCAATCTAATACAAGATACAAATCCTATAGCATTTACATACAGCCTATAAGAGTTCTTATATTACCATAGAGTGTTACATCTTAACTTCTAAAAACTACTCTTTGGACCCCTTCTACTGAGCTAGTAGGGTCTGCTCTGACCCTTGGACCGCTTGCAAGCAGAGGGTATTGTTCCATCAAGAGGGGATTATCTTCAGTGGCCATACCATTGTTTTCTAGTTGTTCAGTAACTAAGACCTGGTATTTCAAAAGTGGCTTTCATTTCGATGTTGCCTGTAGTTTTCATATTCCCAAAATCTTTTGTCAGGCAATCATATTTATAAGGCTTTCCTGTTTCATCTTCCCCAACACCCAATCAAATGTTTTGTTCAAGATGGAATGACCTCATTTTGCTCTTCCTGTTCACCTGGACCTTATTTCATGTGGCTGGGCACTCAGGTACCACACGGTAATGCAGGAGTGTAAGTAACTTCCTCCTCCCTAGGATCTCAATGCTTTTATTGTGTATTTGGATTACAATTCCTTGCTTCAGTTTACTTTTTCCCTGCCGCAACTCTTTGGAGACCCTGGTAAAATTTGGACTTGTAGCAGTTTCTGTAATGTAATATATAATTTTATCAGATAAATGTGGATTTCCTATAGAGCCTAATGATGTAAAGGAAGGCGACTGTGAAGGAGGTGCCAAGTTCAGTGTGTGAATATTAGTAGCTTTAACGAGAGAGTTCATGGTAGCAACCCTTTGTGAGAGTCCTGTGTCACTTAGACACAAAACCTTCCCACTCTGACAGTACAAAATTTACTTTGACTTCAGCAGAAGCAGGATATAAAGCTTTAGTTTCATAAAGGAGCTGAGAACTGAGTTACTGATATATATCCATATGACCAGAAACTTACAGTTATAGCTCAAAGACTTTAATTGTGCAATGTGGTAAAAATGCTCAGGAAGGCTGTGGAAAGCTTTCTGTTTCCCTCCCTTTTTATTCTCACTTGTTTGGTAGCCCATGGAGTACGGTCTCTGAGTTGTCCATCTAGAAATGCCTGAAAGTGTGAGCTTTCTTCTTAGACTTAAAATTTGGAAGGCACTGTATGGCTTCAAAGTCAGATTTCGCTGTTACTTAATATCTGTGCAGCGCCATAGGTGATTTGCACAGCCTCTGGCCCAAAGACATTGCAATTTGAATGAAACTCTACAATACAAGGTGCTTAGGGAGATAACAGCAAGCAAGGAACTGGAGGAGGAATCTACTGGACAGGTTTATGAACTGTTTGGGATGCACCATTACACAGCATGTCAAAAACTTTGCATTTTTAAAAGTAGGGCAGTGATTAGCCTGCTATTATGTGGAACCGCGTTGTGGATTACAGAGCTATAGGAAATAGTCTTAAGGAAGGGGTTGCATGAAGCCTGTGGAAGCAGATCCATAATAATCAGACTGTGTGCTGCAGAAATAAATATCCTATTTGACTAGAAAGCCTAAGATTTTTTTCTGTGCTGAAATGGGCAGTGCACTGCTCAGGAGTATTTGAATCTAAAATGAACATGTGAAGTACCTAATACACTTGGATTTTCTCTTCTAGTTGCTTTTGGATTTTCTCTCCTACTTGCTTTTGAATTAGCTGTTAGCTAAACAAAAAACCTGCTTTCTCCTGTTCCACAAGCATCAGCTCATACTCAAAGTAAATATTTCTGTAGGTTAAAAAAATTGACCATTTTATTGTTTGTTTTTATTATTTATGATGTTTCCTTTACTAATTTGGATTTCTGAAAAATCTTCTGATTTTCGAAAGACTTTTTTTCCTCTGAACTCATTGCTGCTTTGCTTCTTTTTCCCCTCCATCAGCTTTTTTTCCTACATCAGCTCTAACTTTTGGTAGCGATTACAGGCATTTTTTCTCCCATGCTTTTGGACTGATGGTATTGAGAGCTCCAACCCCTCTAAATATTTTTCTAGAGGAAACTGCCTGTTTTGTGTTCCTTGCTCAGTCAGAATATCAAGCACTATCTCCACTATGCTGACACTCTTGGTTGCAAGGCAAGATGAGTGTTTTAAATGCACTCATAGTGTTCAATTTTAATGTTTTGTGACTATCTGGAATTGATAAAATATCTTGATAATATAAAAACATACATAAAAAGCATACATGTTCTTATTTTATCAAGAATGTATCATGCCTTGTAATCCTGAATGCTTACAAAGTATTGGTCTTCAGACAGGGAAAAAACTTGGGTATTGCTAAATTTAAAAAATTAACTTTTTAATCTAAAAAAGATGGTACACATAGAAATAAACCAAAATAATTTTTATTAAAGATACTGCTCTAACCTGTTATTGACAATGTCCTGGCCAAACTACACTTACAAGCAGATCCAAAGAGATTTCCTAAAACACTGAGCATATTAATTCTCTCACAGCTGGCTGAGTTAACTCCTTCTCTGCTATTGACCCTTATTTGTTCTGACATCTTTTAGTATGTCTCTTACTCCAGAGTGCTTAGATGTAGCATGACCTATGATATTCCCAACAGTCTGACCTCCTAACAAGGGCATAATGCTCTGCAAGTTAAATAGGAATTCAGGATAGTTTATCTACCTTGTTCTCACATCTAGCCAAGGCTTTGATTTTTAACAAGAAATTATGCTGGAGGAAGGAGTGCCTTACCTACCAGTCATGTAAAAATTCAAAATGTGAGAAACTTCCTACTTTATTTTGATGACAAAAGCAAAGTTTATTGCTGATTTGCAATGGCAGCTTTCTGTTACTCCAAAGTAAGTATCAACATAATACTCTGAAATAATTTTCTGGTTCAGGCAAGTTGGCTTTCCATTATTTACTGGATGATATTGCTATTCTTATTCACTGTTAAATCCAATTTGGGCTTCTGGGCTGAGGGTGCCAATTTTAACTAATCTGACACATTCATTTTACTGTATTGCAAAATATACTAAAAAAAGTATGCCCCTGGCCACCCTGGTAGTGCTGGACTCCATCAGAGATCCTGCAGAACTAGGCTGGCTCTCCTGTGGGATGCAGCCCAGCGTAGGGGAAGGGAAAGGAGGGTAGAGGGAGATGAAGGCAGCCTGGAAGCAACTTCATGCCTTCTGTTTTCCTGCTGCTCCTGCCACTCTTGTGGTGTCTCATGATGCTTTGTGTCCCAGTGAGGTGGCCCAGAGGAATCTTTAAGAGCATGTACTGTGGACTTTGTTTCTGCCCCTCCAACCTGTGGTATGGGTTTGTGCTGGGGCTTCACAGGAGCTTGCACACGACAGCTTGTAGTTGTGCCATGCAGGGCTCATTCGAGGGAATCAGCACCAGCAAACATTGCACTGCCTCCCTTACCTGTGGAAAGAATTCAGTCATTGTTAGCTAGTTTGGCAAAATTGAGAGAAAGCGACTAAAAATCATGTCCTCTGATGTAGGTTTTTGTGGAAACTGTGCTTTTTGGGAAGGGCACAGAGCCAGTCAGCTTTGCTGCATCTCTACTAGGTGTGTGGATGATAGTGAGCATGTCTTGCATGTTTGCATACCAAACCTTCAGTTTTTTGAGTGTGCAGTAAATTGCCAAGGGCCATTCAAATGTCATGGATTGCCTGTGTGCCTCTGTCTTTGAGGCCAGCAAGCTCTGTGGTGGGCTGCACTGTGGTGGGCCCAGCACAACTCCATTGCTGCCCTTCACCTGGGTTTTCTTTTGATAGCAGGAGGACAGTGGACAACCTCAGGTGGACAGTGAGCCTGAGGCTCATCAGCATCCAAGGTAAAATGTGAATCTGAAGTGGGAAGTGCTTTTAGGATTCCCTGAGAGTAGCCAGACCCACTGAGACCAGTGTTTGGTCAACTTCATTATACCATCCTCAGCAGAGACTAGTAAATGGAGGAAGGAACCACTGATTAGGGAGCATGAAATATGAGCACAGCTGGGGTTTTTTTCTCTTCCTGCTGCTGCTGCTTGGAGCCAAAGCAACATTGTAACATTGTCCTAACTTATAATTTATGGCTGTTCTTTATAGCAACAAAAAAAATCAGAAAGAAGCTTTCTGCACCTTTTGCTGAAGTACTCTTTCTCTTAACACAGTCAAATGATTCATAATTAGAAAGAGTAGTGTACTTTACTCACTCTGTTCTGGTTATACAGAAACTCATTAAGCACCATGCATCCAAGTGCACTGTTTTATGTAAACAAGACCTCTCAGAGAGATATAGATGTCTGATAAAGATGAAAAGAAAAACAGGCTAATACCAGGCCACATTAATAATGGCCATGTCATGTTCTTAGAAAACAAAAGTCATCTGCTGTGCAATTATTGCACATTTCACAGCAGGATGGGGGCTAGGTAAAGAACAGAGCTGTATAAGGAAAGGCCGGTTATGGATTTTAGATCCGAATTATTTAGTTGCAGCTAGGTTTGAAATTTTGCATGATTTTTGTTCTGTGATGAAATGGGACAGTCTGTTGTGCTTGCAAGTGCTTGAGACTGGTATTTTGTGGATGTTCTTTACTCAGACCTTCACGATACAGTTGTAAGTCATACTGAATTCAGGTAACCTTCAGCAGATGAAGCTGACAGAATTTTTCTTGTTATGTTTAGGTAATGTTTAGGTTATTGATGCATTTAGCTGGGGCTTCTGCTGTTAATAATGTATTTAAACTAATCGGATGGTTCAAGCTTAAAACTGTTCCTCTGGCTGTGTTCCCTTGTGCTGTGTGGATGGTTTGAGCTCTCTGAGGCAAAGAGAGGCACAGGCTTTGACCACATGAGCTTCACAGAACTGTCATGTTCTCTGTGGTTTTTGGAGGGGGCAGCTCTTCCCAGCTGAAATCAAAATTTGCTCTGCTCCTGTCTGCTTTTCTTTATATTCGTTCTGATTCTTCCTTTTGGAATTCAGAAACAAGAAAATTTACATGAGAAAAAGGCAAGTAGAAATGGCATGGGGAGGCTTTAAACCCAGTTTTATGGAATTGAGGGAATGGGGTTTTCCCTGGGTAGTGAGCCCTTGGGTTTACTTAAATATTGAAAAACAGAAGTCAGGCCCCCAAGCTCCACAACCTGTGGAAGATCATCCAACTTGCATAACCTGAAGTAGCAACATCTCAAGACCGTAAACACCTCTATAATATATACCTATGCATAAAAATACTTATACAGTATAAAAATGCATGCATATGAAGCTGCACCTAATAAACAGCGTAGTGTTTTCTAGTAAAAACCAGGGCCTTGGGCTTGACCAGTGTGAAAAAATATAGGATGTAACTTCCACCATATGATTTGCTCCATTCCAAAGTAAGCTGAATTTAACTTAAAATATGTCATTAACAGCAGCTTGCATTATCCACATTAAGCAAGGTAAAGGTCAGGCACTTCCACTGAGAGTAGATAAACATACCAGAAGTATAACTGCTTGCATTTGAACTGAGATATTACAAGCACAGTTTACATAAGTATTTGTACTAGTGTACTTTTATGAACTGAGCCATCTTAACTCCTTCCACAGATAATCATATAAACTCAGTAAACTCTAGGCTGTAGGCACTTATGCCATGCCTTTCACTGACAACAGTGCTCCTGTGTAGCATAATAGGCCTGATTACCACCAGAGCTGAAGAAAATGCTTCAGCCTCTTTGAGTCTCTTTACAGTCAAACTCTCCAAGATGTTTTCTGAATAAACTGCTGGTTTCTTTGTTCCCTTTTCCACACATTTAGTGGCTGTGGCTGATGCTATGTGTTCATGATCAAGAGCTCCCAGAGCTCAGTCTTTGTGATCACAACATTTCTTCAAAATGATAATGAAACCTTGTAGGGCAATAGGGTGTTAAAATAAAGGCCGGATGAATATAAACATAATTGATAGATTTTGGCCTTTTAGTGTAAATTACCTGTTCTTCAAAGTAATTTGGTTGATTTAGTTGAGGTTTTTTTGTTTTTGTTTTTTTTTTTTCTTCTTCTTCTGAGGGAATGGCCTGAAGCTGTGTCAGGGGAGGTTTAGGTTGGATATTAGGAAAAGGTTCTACACCCACAGGGTGGTTGGGCACTGGAGCAGGCTCCCCAGGGCAGTGGTCACAGCACCAAGCCTAAAGAGCTCAAGATTAATTTGGACAATGCTCTCAGGCACATGGTGTGACTCTTGGGGACGGTCCTGTACAGGGCCAGGAGTTGGAGTCAATGATCCTTGTGGTCCCTTCTAGCTCTGCATGTTCTGCTGGTTCTGTGATTCTTTGTATTGTTGTTCAGCTCGTTTTCTACCTGTTAAATTTCTGATGGTGTTTAGAAGTGACTGCAGTGCTCTTGTCTACAGAAATATCTTCTGTTGAAGGTACTTGTCACTCTTTCTACATCTCTGTGGTCAGAGGCTAATGGTCATAGAAGTGACAAACAATTCTCAATAAAACTGAAAAACTGTCTGCTTATGCCCTGGAGCCAGAAGGGTCCAAGTTCCTGAAACAAAGATTCAGTTTCAAGGAGCCTTCCTTCAAGGAGTTTGGGTCTCAGAATAGGTATTTACAAGAATTGCCCTACAATCCAGTTGGGGATGGGAATCACAGCGCAAGGTGTATCTGCATCCTGCGTATTTTCTGCTATTGGAGATGCATAAGCAATAAATTCTCAGCTGTTGTACAAATGCTTCAATAAAGAACCAGTAGTTCTCCAGTGCTGCCTCTGAAGGACGCTCAAGGAGAGAGCTGAGATATTGCTGGGGTGTTAACTTGAATGGCTTGAGTAAAGATAAGATAATATTTGCTAGGTAGGAAAAGTACTGTGCTGGTGCTAAATGATTAGTGGACAATTTTGCTTTACATAAAATGAATCCAGCAGTTTTTACTTCCTCAGATTACATGTAAAACTGTATTTTCCTGCTGTCAGATGCCAAATGACACTCCTGCTCTCGCTCCCAAGAAGTCTGACTGAATGGAGATATGCACCAGGTGAATAACTTTCCCAATGAACTGCACACCGAGTTTCTCAAGTGTCTGAGAGCCATCCAGCCTGTATCTTGGAGACCTAAGGAAGGGGAAGCAGCGCATGCAGTTCACTACATGATCGTGATTGTGACCTCTCACTGCAAAACCAGGAATGGATGGCATAAAACCACATGGCAGAGAAACTTGGCAATACTGGCCTGTGCCCTCCCTGCTGACTGATGTCCCACTACAGATGCCATTTTGGACTGGCACAGAAATTTTGATTGCTGAGCTTTGTCCCTGGAGATAGATTCATCCTCAGCCTGAGAGTGTGTTTGAGCTGCCTGCAAACGGCACACACGCAAAAGGCACAGCCCAACAATCCTTACACTAACCTATGTCTGTGCTTATGAGACTTGTAACACAGAGTCCCCCTCAATGAAGGCAAATCAAACCAGTGCTGAGTGTGTTTGAACACCCTCCTTAGTCCCCAGCATATTCACTTTCCACTGCTCCAAAATGTAGCTGGCACAGAAACACTTCTGTGTCTTCTCCCCACCTCTTTTTTTCCCTGTTTTTATTCTTCTCTCCCTGTATTTCTATCATTGTGCTGATTGATCATCAATGACATACAGGTTTTGGCCTAAGCTTGATAAACTGGATCCTGAGGATTTGTCTTGTTTGTTGAATATCTGTGACTCAGATTTTTTTGGGGGAAATCTATTGATAAATTAGGCACAACAAAGTGTTACTGATTATGGGTAGTGTTATTTCAATGCAATGCTATTATGGAACATAATACTAAAAACTTAATTTTCCCCTGTTGAATACTTGCAGATATAGCCAGGTGGTTGCTGGGAATTAAGGACCAAAGTAGTCAAATTGAAACTGAAACCCTGAAAAGCCGATTGGTCTTTTGGTTTTGTTAATTGTTTGCAAAGACTGGGGTTGCTTGAAGTAACCAAAGTGCCAGTGTTTTCTACTGGAAGAATTGAAGTGGTCCAAGAGCCTTTCATAAGTATCTCCAGAGGATTTCTTTCAATCACAAATCAAACACAGCTAAAAGTAAGAAATGCTGCATGCCCATAAGATCCACCCACAATGGAGTTAACAATGAATTGATTTTATGCCAAACTGTGTTACGTCCCAAACCAGCAGCAGAATTCAAACCCACTTCTACACTGGGGAACAATGCAGCTGCCTGAATAGGATTCTTCCTCCCTCCATGGTTGCAGCATAGTGTATGTTTCGAAAGACAAGGGCTCTACTTTTGCCAAAGAAATTGTCATTTCTCTTCGCAAGTTTAAAGGCCAGAAAAATCAATTAAGACAGAAAAGCAAACAGGTCATGGCAGCAGAATGGCCTTTCTAGAAGGCACTTGGCACAAATCAGAGCCGCAGAAATGCACTGGTGGCAGCTTTTAGGGTAGCCCTTGTCCCCTGTCCCAGCCCCTCTCCTCCCTGTTCTGTTAAAAAGTGTCTTGTGAAACAACTGACTTTTTCATCCAGTGCGTTGAAATCCAAACACCGCTGCATGTTGGACAGGTATGTTGCTTCTAATCTTACAGATTTAAAAATGAAAATGTGAAAGCAGAGGATAATTGGTCAATTTGTAGCCAGGAGGTGGTATTTGTTTGAGATACATGCAGATTGTGCTTTTCTCTATCAGTGCAAAAATCCCAACAAATGATCTGAAGGAACAGCCGGCACTGGGGTGAGGATGTGTGTGTGTGTATGGTGTGCCTGGTAGGGTTTTTTTACCCGCTCTTGCAAAGCACAGGCCTTAATGAGTTCCAGGGGGACAGTGGCTTGTCAATCACAATATACTTTTCAAGTAATAGTCATCTCTGCCCCATCACAGAACCACAAGGCATGAAATAATTAGAAAGCCCAGAGTAACTGCTCTGTTTTACAAGAGCAAAATCCTTGTGTGGATCATTTACATAAACTTGTCACTTCCCATTATGGTTCTAATGCAAGCTGGGTAATAATCATGGGACCAGGAGAGGGGAGGTCAAGGTATGATGTTCCTTCCTCCATGTTTGAAGCACAAGGTACGCATGTGCCCAGCTTTCCATCCCCCACTGAATTAATGTAAAGTATCTTTTATTTTCCATTAAATAAGAACTATTCATGCTGCTATGGTAGCAGACCATGTGCAGCCTTCTCTTCTTAAGAGAGAAAAAAGGCTTTTGCGTCAAGCCATTGTTAGGGGAGAATTCACTTTGAGGAGCATTTCAAAGCTGATCCGATTGGGGAAGGAATAATGTTAAATATTTGGTATGAAATATTTATAAGATGCACACATGAACATCTGACAAAGTAGCCTGGAAAATACACATTCTCATCTTTGACAATTTTAGCTCATTCCCTCTGAGTGAGAGGGTGGAGAAAAGGTGTGTACAGAGGGAGAATTGTGTGTGTGCATAAATGCATCTAAACACTCGCACACATACACACTCAGGGGCAGACACACTCGCATATGAACGCCTGAATAGGTTGATGGGATTTAAGGCAATCTGCATCTGAATACTGCTCTCCAAAGATGGTGGCAATAAGGGCTTGCTGAAGTCTGTTTTAATCACTGTAAAGGAGGAAGCTCCGCACTAATGCCTATCACGAGGGGCATCCGTAGAGTGATGGAGGTGATGGCTGCTGCTGTTGCTGCTGCTGTTTTCTAGCAACCATTTTGTTGGTGTTCTTCACAACTGTTGTCAGGCATATTTTTGTCACAAAACAAACAAGACTCTGCTTTTTGCACAGATTGACTTTCCCCACATGCATCCCCCCATGGCTGTTTCATTTCACTTTTATTTTGAAAAATGAGTATAATTAAAGATGTGCAAAGAGAAGATTTACTTACAGGCAATCAGAATTGTTGGGGTTTTTTTATAATTTCATCTCTTTCAGATAAAACAAGGCAAATTTTTTTTTTTTCCCAAGGGTCTGGAAAGGTTTCAGAAAAATGGGTTATCACCTCATTCTCAGTCCTTATGACAAGGGATAAAGAGAGAATGTAATGGCTCACTCCTTATGGCAGTCACAGTGAAATGCACAGGGATGGCATATATTAAACAACCAGGATAAAGGAAACCATGTGATCTGCTCTCCTTGTAAGGGGATCTAATAGCTCTCTTTTAGAAACCTTATTTCCTTTTCCTTTATTTATTTTTAGGTTGTCCCTTCTTTGCTTACCCCACTTGTATCAGCTATAGGATGTTGTTGTTCTCTGATGTAAATGCCTGCTTGGTTTAGGCTGTAAACAGGTTAGAGCAAGACCTTTGTGTCTGTAAATATCCTTTTTACGCATCAGTGCTATACACATATTAATAGCAATGGTCTCGACGAACTAAAAGGCTGTATATTTCTCTTCCTACGGGCTTGGGGATTCACTCTCCCTTTAAAAATTGCTAGATCAAATGCCCTGGGCAGGCTCCATGCATTGTACAACATGTTTTTATGTGAGCAGGCAGCTCAATAGCAAGGCAGCATCGTTTGCCCTCATCTGCCAGCTTTTGTCTTTGAGTGGAAGTGTGGGGCCTGGTGAGAGGTAGGATATGAACTGTGTCCAGACGCTGTTCCTTATCTCTGAGATCACCAAGAGGGAGGGCATTGTTGATGGATTTAAATCAGCTTTTTCTCCCCTTGTGCACAACAAAAGTCTAAATCCCTTTTCAGGCCAGATTGCTCCATTTCGCTGCATGGGCTAGGCAGATTGGAAACATGTTTGTCACTCAGCTTTTCTCCCAACCTAATCAGTAGACACTGGGGTGGTGGGATTTTGGTGCTCAGTGTATCACCCTTTAATCTATAGAGTTGGCCTTTAAAAGCTGCTGATGCTGTTGCTGCTATGTGTGAGCTGCTGCTGTCTTTCATTTCTGAAGACAGATATAAAAATAATGTTAACCACGAGCATAAGCAGAGGGTTTAGCAGGGATTTGAATCCAAAATGTGATACTTAACACTGACCAACTTGATTTGGTCCAGTAGAGCAGAACCCCTTATTCTGTTATAATAAAGTGTGTTGTATATGGAGATGATGGCAGTGGGATTTACTGCGTCTGTATTTTAGCTCTGCTGCTGAATGGGCCTAAATGGTGAATAACCACAGGCCACAGGAAGCTATGGTTGGAAAAAGGTGGCTTGGCAGATTTGTCTTTGGGTTTCAAAGGTCTCTCTGATAAACCCACAAGCTCACTGGTTTCTTTGCACTTCTGAGGTCCATGGCATGCCATCCCCATCTGTGCCTGGTACCACAGTCCTAGGGGGACAAACTGTTACAACAAGAAGGTATGAAGAAGCAGGCCAGCTCTTGTGAGTTTGCAGAGGTCAGAAGGATGCTAAGAGGGAGAGTTATGTGATAGGTGTGATGAAGGATGTTAAAAGCACTAAAAGAATGTGGGCTCTTCAGGGCAGAGGCTGCAGCTCTGTTTACACACAAACAAGTCTGTATCTGCTTGCACACACACAGCTACTTGTTATGTTAAGCACAGCCTGAATCAGATATTGACTGAGGTCTCTAGACAAATATAAGGTAATTCCTTCCAGGAAAGATATAATTCATTGACTAGGTATGCAATAACTTTTCTAATTTTTTTCTTCTACTCAAATACTCTGCATGAGCTACCTGCATCCTCTTGAGCCACATTTGCATTGTTCTGTGGTATTGTAAGGTACAGGTAGCACGCAGAATTGCCCCATGTAATGCCTTGTTTGGCCACAAGAAGCCAGATACAGAAAGAACAAGGAACTGGGGATTTGTGAAGCAATGATGTTCAAACTTAGCAGTTTGCTGCGAGGACAGGCTGGCTGGGTTTTTTAAGAACCCATTTTGTTTGCTGATAGATGGGGAGGAAGGCTTGCTCCTGCCAGTCTGGCATCCCAGATTCCCAATAGCTTGCCCCTGGGGGTGTCAGGTCCCTGCCTGGAACTCCAACCAACCTGAAAGAATAGGCAAATTTTTCATTTCTTCTTTCTCTTTTCATCATTTAAAATACAAAAGCATTTTTGAATGGAAGTTCCATTTTCAGCAAGCTCGAGTTCTTTCTTTTTAGTGGTTGTGAACTATGCCAATTGTTTTAAGTGCTGAATAACTCAGTTTAGTTTTGGCTACCCAAGGACAGCAAGAAAAATACCAGTCTTCTTTCTGAAACCCTCCTTTGTTTTTGGGAAAGAACACAAAATTTTCAAGACTTTCCAGATTCTCTTTACCCCTAGTAGAGGAGAAGAAATATAAAACAAGGCACAAAAAGGCAAATTTCCCCAGATGTTTCTACTGGTACTGATTGTCCCAGCCCTTGTTCCTTCCTGATTTAATAACTGGGAATGTTTAGCAATTTCTGGTATTCAAGGACAATATTTCTAATGAGACGGAACGTCTAACGTCAATATCTACAGTAAGAGCCTGTGGCCTCATCGTGAGTTAGTAATGATCTTTCTGAAGATGCCATTCCAGTGGGTAATTCTAGAACTGGGAGCTGAGGAACTTGATCTTAAAGGCCTTTTCCAGCCTAGAAGATTCTATGATTTCCATGTCTTGCTGGATGGGCCAGTAACAGAGAATAATTGAAGTAGACCCTAGGTAGGGTCTCTGAACAGGTGAGAGGCCATGATGGAAGTGCTAACAATGAGAGAAAAAAATGTGAAGGGGTGTAACCCACGTGTCTTGAAAAAAATAAACTTTCCTGCTGGTCATAGTATAGTTAATGGTATGAGTCCAGCTGGCTGGCAGGAGAGCTTTATAACCCATTTGCCTGGTGAAACAAGTGTAAGCAGTCCATACAAGGACAGGATGGAAATGAGAGTCTGATTCCAGCAATGGGAACCAGGGAAGGCAGGTGCGCTCCTAGCTGATCTCTCTTTTAAAGCAACATGTAGATACGTATTTATATATATTTATAGCCAATTAATTAAACAAAATTCCTTGCAAACTGAGACTGCACAAGACTCAATCAAGAACTGCCTTTTTTTTTTTTTTTAATTCCCATGTTCAAACAGAAGTCCCTAAGAAAGGAGGGCTAGATAATCCACACAGAAAAGTGTTAGCTTTTCAAACAGATTGTTTACAGAAGGTTTTAGTTAAATCATCTCATTGATTAACAAAAATTTGGTCTCTGCCTATGTGAGTGACGGCTATTTCCAGTTGGGTTGGCAACTAAATGGGGAAAAACTAGAGAAGAAATTCAGCTCAGCTTAACTGAAAATTTTAACAAAAGTTTTACATCTGCAGGACAATCTTTTTTTTCAACTAGGATGTAAATGGATTTTTCTTATTCAGGATAAAATAGTGTCAAATGTAACATTTTGTTTAATGGCCTCTTTAAGGAGAGGAAATGACAAAGTAAATGCAATCCATTTCATCCAAGATTTTGGTGATTAAGACCCTTAATTTGTGTGTGGGAGGCCTGGATTACATTTTTTTCCTCACCTTGAGGACATTTGAATTGATATCACTCAGATATAAGGGCATTATTTAAGTGGAGAAGAGAGAACTTCTTAACTCCTCTTAGTGCTGTAATTTTATTGGGAAAATACTTGAAATATTTTGGAGGCCACTGAGAGAATAATTGTGGGGCTTAGTGCACTCACCTGGGAGGAATAAGATCTGTGCTTCTGGCTGCATTACACCGACTACTTAATTTAAGTGTGTAAGTGTCTCCTGGAGCAGGGACTGCAAACCTTTTCTTTTTTTTCACCATGACTCATCTAGCTTTTTAGTGATGAAGTTGTTTTGCTCACTGGGCCCTGAACAGAGTTTTATTCTATGTTAAATATGCAGATTGAGCAGGAGAGACTGTGGCTGCGTGAGCCCAGACGGGCAGCCCGGCAGGTGGGTTAATACCTGCAGACTCTGGCTCAAACACTGTCCAGACAAAGCAGAGATGGTACCCTGGTCAGCCTAGTGCCTGAGTGACAGCACTGCAGCTACCCTGGAAGACTTATAAATGTAGCAACAACTTTTTCTTTCTCTTTTTAATTTTCACCAAACAAAGCTAAAAATATTGGCCTGATGTTAAAAATAGCTGTGGGAAGACAAGAAACCACAGTTAGCTGAAAAAACCCTTTGCTTGGTTCCTTTTTTGATGTCCTAGTCACAACTGCAACTTGAAAAAGGTAACTAATAGTTACCTTGATTTCTTGGTTGTTTGCTTAAGAAGGGAAAACTGAACTTCAGTATGGTCCTAGCCTTCTTGTCAGATCAGAAAGTGTATGAAAAACATTGGGACTATAAAATGAATAGAGAAGACAAAAGGTAAATGAGCTTTCTACTTGCAGGAGGACATTTGTATTTATTTCCCTTGTTTCTTGTGTTTGGGGCTGAATCTTGGGGCACAGCTAGAAGAGTCAGTGCAAGTAGCATGATATTAGCAATGGAAGCATTTTTAATCAGAGATGTATCTCAGAGATAGTACCAATAGATTGTTAAAGTTTCCTTTCCCTTGAAGTCTGAAGGGAAGGAGGGACAAAACACCTGAATAGTGGCAAGAGCAATCCTGTGTGGTCAGAGGGATTATCTAGATGAAAAGGACTTTCTCACAACTTTGGACTGTTTTATTCCTTTTCTTGCTGCCTTATTCTCCCTGAATGAAAAACACTGAGATCGATTTTATCATTTTTTCCCGGCTTTTGCACTATAAGACTTTCTTCTGCTCTCATGTTAGTGCTTACCCTGCTTTCTTCCGAAGCACAGGTCCCTTCCAGAGTGACTGCAATCAAAAGATTCCCTAGCTGAGAAGTATGCCAAAATAAACTGCTTGAGGTCCCACCTCCCAAGACTTTCAGGAATTCTAGCAGAGACTGATGAGTTAGATTTGGCACCAATTTCATATTTTAAATATATTATTTTTCCCCTCTAGGTCATGGATATTTAGACAGATGTGTTCAGAGATTTGCAAAAAATAAGGGATTGACGAGGTTAGATTTGTGTTGTGTAAGTGACCCAAAAACGCCAGTCACTGCTGCAGCAAGTGAGGAAGCCATCGGGGGCCAGCTGTTCTAGGCTGTGGTTGGAGTTTTTCTTCTTTCTGGTAGTAACAGTCTCTGTTCAACAGAGGTGTTAAGACCCTTATGGCCTGAATTCTTGCCAGTGTCATCCCTTTACAACAACTCATTATACCTTTGTATTGCCTGAGTTGCTAAAGCGTTTGCTTAGGCCTCATGAGAGACTGAACCAGGCATCTGACACCACCTGTGAAAATCCCACTGGTAATGCCTTCACCTCTGCACTTCTGCTGGAAGCAAAGCCTTTTTCCTAAGCAGAGGTGTGATTCTCACTGCTGTGGCTCCAGAGAAGGAAAGCCTTTTAATCGAAGTCTTACACCTGAATGACTGTTATCCCCGCAGGAAAAAGAAATAAAACCCCTCTCATGGGACCAACAAATAACTTGTGAGTCTTTCTACAGAGGAGCAGCAAGAAAAGCATGTCACCTTGTCTTGTTTGGCTTGGCAGAGCCACAGTGCTTGTGAGAGGTGAAGCTGCTACGACTTGCCTCCCCTGCTCCCAGAGCCACGCAGCCTCTGCTGCCAAAAGCGCTCTTCCGTCGCAGCAGTGTGGCAGGTGAGCGTCTGCCAAATGACAAAACACAAACCTCCTAACGAGCAGCTGAGGGTAGGGCGGGGATTCCAGATAGAGACAAATCTATGTCCCTCAGGAGATCTGGTGCAAACCGATCAGTATAAGAAGTATTTCACCGCTAATTAAGTTTTGATCCTTTGGCTTCACTTAAAACAGTTTGAGAGTATATCAAGTTGGAGAGCAGGTGCTGACTGGCTTGAAAGCACTGGTCCATCAAATCAGGTAAGGGTTTTATATTCAGAAACTCCCTAGAAGGGAGACTGTAACTTGCTAAGTGATAGATATACCCAGACCCTTTCAAGTATAATGCATTATTGACAGAGTTATAATGCTTGTGACTTTTATTCCCCCAAATGCTTGCAAAATTCCCCTCTGCTCCGAAAGAGCCTCCTCTGCCTCATGTTCTGTCCTCTTCACTTGTGTGTATGGAATGAATGCCGAGGGAGATATATAGCCAGGTGCAGCTGGGAAATCCCAGGAGCAGTTGCTTCTGGTCTTTTTGCCTTGATTTGGAATCCAAATTCAAATAGGAAAGTCTGATTTTAGAGGACATGCCACCTCTGTTCCATTGTCTTCAAAATTTCCAAAGATTAAGAGCAGAAGAAGGTTGGATGCATAGTGTCCCTTCTCCCCAGTTGCCAGAATATTTAGAGAAATGGTCACCTTTTATTAGTAGCTCTTAGGTGTTCTTGACTGACCAGAACAAAGGAAGGCTCAGCAAATGTGCAACATAAAAATAATTAGCTGCATATGCAGGGAGGAACTGAGATAGAGGTCATTAAAAACTTGGGTTATGTTTTTCTGTATCTGAAAAACTTCTTAATGATCTCTGTGCTACAGAGAACAACAAAGCAGATTAGAATAAATAAAAGCAGTACCATGCCTCCCTACTGATACAGCTGCCTGAGGACTGAATACAGAATGGTACATACTTACAGCAGGTTGCAGTATGACCAGCTCCAATTGTTCCAAATTATAAGCTGCCTTAGAATCACAGTCAAAAATTACCTTTTTTTTTTGTAGTTTTCTCTCTGAAATTTGGGTCTCTAATGCTCACTTCGTAAAAAAAGAAAAATTTTCCGGTGTCATAGTACTTCATTTCTGAGGCCAAAAGGATTCTTCACCAACCTCATCAGTTGAATGAAAGGGAAATTTAAGAGAGAGAGAGAGACATATTTACAGTTACAGAAGTCATTCTTTTACTATTCCCCATTGCATAGTTAGCAAATTGGAAGTAAGTGCTTATTAGAATTTCTGGTGTGCCTTCAAATATATGCTGTTCACACTGAGAATCAGAACCTGCTAGTGTACTGGCGATCAATACCGGTAAATGGATTTCCTTCATCGTAGTAAGGTTTTGAGTAGGGTCTTCCCCCAAGTGTTGTGGTAGAGGTGCAATTATCAGCTTGTTTCCAGTCCTCTGGAATTTGCAGACAGCTGACAGCAGGAAACTTCTTGGAAAAGGCAAAAGAAGCAGCACAGGGATCTTTTCCTACCCAATAACTTTCCTTGTCCTGAGAAATCTTTGCATGGCTTTCTCTCTCTCACTGTTGAGTAGTGCCCTTCAGTGGCTTGAGGTGTGTGGTCCTTTCAACACTTGAAGAGGTTTTTCACACTACAGTCCCTGAACAGTTAACACAAGGCTAGTGGGACAGCTGTTGTCTAAATCAATAGCATTTTTTGGATGTAATTGGAGGCAAAATTTCACCCTGCAACAGATAAATTAAGTCGGGTGAGCCTTGTACTGAGCAGCAGATCCATGTTCTTCAGGCTCCACTAGTAAAGTGTCAGTCATGAAAATCACTTATGCTGATTTTGTAATGAGAACTCTTTGTGTCTGTGCTTCAATCATAGTCCTTTCCTACAGTCTTCCTAACCAAACAGAAATAGTGGAAGGATTTTGTTTTCTATCTACAGATCTGTTGTAAATCATCTGTTAGTAAGTTATGACAGCTACACCCACTGAGTATTTCACTGCGTCTAAATATCATAAGTGAAGGAAGTTGCTCAGTGTGTTGCATGGATAAGAAGTGGCTGAAGTGTGGTGTGACAGAAATTACAACACACGGGTTGCAGAGCAGCCCTGTGTATATCACAAGAAACATGCATTGGTGCATGTCCATTGTTATATAGTACCTCTGACATAAAAGTGTGAAGATTTTCTGAAGAAATTGGGCCTAAATAGTTTGCAAGGTGAAGGATCTGTGGGAAGAGTCCTAAGAACCTCTTTCATCTGAACCACAACACTACAGGTCCAACGTGGTTGAGCGAATTTGCATTTTCCTTTCATCAGGGGAAGTGAAAGAGGGTTAATAAATTAAGCAGAACATCCAACAGCACTAGGCCATGAGCTGTAGTGGTTATACCGTTCATTTGCTTTTAATTTGGAACAATGGGTGATTGTTAATGGTGTGAGCCCAGAAGCAGAGGTTGGGAAGGAAATAAGAGCATAAGATTGTGGCTCTCCAGTTAAAATGCATTTGTGATGGCAGTTCTCCATCCTGCTGTGGTCCTTTTGTGAGGGTGAAGCAGTGAGGATGAAGGCTGCTTAACATTAGTTTCCCTGGGCTTGGTTTTGGGATGTGGAGATTTGAACATGAGGCTGTAGTCAGGTAATGTGCCCCTTCCAACCCATTCCCTTTGAGGCAACTACTTCTAGCCACAGAGCACCATTTCTTCCTTTCTCAAAGCCCTTTTAGCCAGGTGAAGCTGGCACAAGAGGTCATGGAGCAAGAGAGAGGCTAGGTGTCAGCTTCTAGAGACACAAAATGCATGTGGATTAGGAGACCTCAGTCTTGTACACAACAACTGAAATACGTAAAGTGATTTGGGCTGATGAAGGCATCTTCTGAGCATGGTCTGCCAATCTACCATCCTTTTTTGGCACTGCCACCACACAACCAGTAATCTGTTGCCTTGCACTTTCTGGTTGCTGGCAACCCTCTCAGATCTACTTTAAGTTAGCGAGTCTGTTCTAATGTGAAAAGGGTGAGAAAAAGGCCCCAGGTTTGCTTAGTTTTTTCCTCTTCATTCACGCATTTGGTAAAGCTTGGTTGAAATGGTGGATTAGTGTCACTGGCTTTCTGAAGTTATTAGCACATGGGTCTGAGTTTTGGCATGTCTAAAACTGACCCATCGATTCCAAACTGTAGCCACACTGAGTGGCTCAGCCAAGGCTGTGTCAGATACTGGCAACAGAAATAAGGTATAAGTTATGCTTACACATCCCTGTACTGAAAGACCATCTCAGCTGAATTCACTGAATTGTCTTCTACACTAGGTTTTCCTGCATGAGTCCAAAAAAATTCATGCACTCAAGTTAGTGTTAGGGGCCACTGAGCCTTTCCCAGCTAATACTGCCCGAGTCTTTCAATGCTGATCAGGGTGTGGATAATTTCCTATGGAAGAATTGCGAGATGCTCTTCACCTAGAAATAATTTTTGAATTGTTTCTTTTTATTCCACACAAGTAAAATAATGTTTGAAGCTGGTGTGCTGGAGGAAGCAAACTAAAATAATCTCAGTTCTTCCTGGCTTTAAATGCAGCCCTTTCCTTGAAAGGGCAGGAAACCCCACACATTGATGTACTGCTATCAGTTCTTGGAGAAGCCTGAGTAGCCTGAAAAAAATTTTGATGTAATCAGCACTCTCTTTGCCGCTGCCTTCCGGCCTCTCTGGGATGGATATACAGCACCTCCAAGATATGGCAAATGTCAAGTTGCTTGCGAGGCCACGTCCCCACGTTCGAGCTTGGAGCTACCAGCTGGCAGTGGCAGCAGCCCTGTGCAGTCCGGGTGGTTGCAGCAAACAGCTTTGAAGTTCTGCCCTTCAGCTATCTCCTGTTGCACACAGCTTGTGATACATGAGTCTGTGTCCTGCAGCTGTCTCCGTTTAAGTCAGCAGGCGTTTGAAGCAATGCTGGCCACCCCAGGGAAAGGGGCAAGAGTTGAACAAAGTGTTCATCTTCAATTAAACCATTGGAATGCCAGCACAGAGTCTAATTCCCTGTCACTTTCTCCTCTAAAACCAGTGTCGTGTCTGAGCTTTTTAACAGGAAAGAGCAGAGGCAGCTGTCAAGGTCTGCTAGTCAGTTCAGGTTTGAACCAAAAGGAAAAATCAATAATGGTATCAAATGATTTGTAAGGGGGATAAGCTGAGTTTTAGGCAGTGATTTCAGCAAGCTACAGCTCCCCTTTAGACTACTGTCTTCAGTTTGAAACTTTGCTGCTGAATAGGTTAGAGGAAACAAACAGGGTAATATCCAGGAAGCAGAAGGGGTTAAAAATGTTTCCTTGAAGTGAGCCAAATCCAGCTCTGGTGTAAGTGCAATTCCTTCTAAAGTCTGTTCTGAAGCTGCTGCTGAAGATGGATTGAAACCAGCAGTCCACATCTCTGCCTTGAATTGAGCTCTCTGGTTGTCCTCACCAGGAAGGACTTAATTATGGAAAAGATAAGCTAGAGGAAAGTATGACCCACCTGGCTGTTGTACCCATTTAGTCCTGGGCTGAACTTGCTCAATTATCTCTTTTTTTTGTCTTTCTTGCATATCAAGTATGGCTGCCTGTTTGGAGCCACAACAAAAGCAGTAACAACAGACTTTGACACCTGTGTTTCCTCCAGCTGTGAGTCTCATCTTTGTTTCTACAAACAACTTTATCCGCTTGAGAATGTGGGACCAGTTCTCAGAATTACAAACGCTGCTCTGCAACAAATGGTCTCCTAGTTTGCTTTATCTGTTCAAACGTGTGCTTTTTGGTCTAACTTCACCGTTTCTATGAACTTTACATGCTGCAGGGTATGCTCCTGACTTATGGAGTGAGTTTGATACAAATTGCATAACAAAACAATTTACAGCGCAGGCTCATATGTTTGAATCCATGGTTATGTTCTTAAGGGTCTGACTTTTTCCTCTCCCTTACCAGCTGTCCTCTGTTAGTGACTAGTGCTGATAACAGCCCTGCTGAGAAAGCAAATGGTAGAAAGTAAATTGCTTCTTTAAAAAAAAGGCGGTGGGGGGAATGCAGGAGTAAAATGGAAAAGAGGGTCAGAAAAAGCTATTCTCAGATACAAACTACTGTTTTGCCTGGATAACTAGACTGGTAATCTTTGATAAGGCAGAAAGTTTTGTTGTCATTCACAGCAGAAGAGTAGCAAAGGAATTTATGGTATGAAAGTTGTCTGTCTTCTAGTGCATCTGTATGCACCATGTGCTGGGCCACTTGGCAGGCCAGGAGATTATGTAAAAAAAAAAAAGAAGCTTGGGAAGCCTGCTGTCTTTGTTTAATATCAGAAATGCTCTTCTTCCATAACCAGAACAGCAGTGTGGTATCAGAATTTTCAATACAGGGTAGGAAATACATGCAGGAGGAATGAAAGCTGTCCTGCTCCCATTTAATGAACATTCAAAAGGATGCTGAGGATAGAATCAGAATGATATGGTGGGCAATAACATAAGAGTAATTTCTGTAATTTCTTATTCTGTGAAAAGTATTTTATGTTTACAAGAAAAGGAGACAATCCAAATAAAATTGCATTGTTGTATTTGCCCATTGTGTTGCGGTAGGAAAAAATAGTGACGATATAAGAAAAGTCACTGCATTGCTCCAGAAGGTGTAGTTACGAAGCCAGGAATGTGGTATGTAGTTGAAACCTTTTGGAAAGCCTTGAAAATCTAACCCTTAATTTCCAACATTGAATGAAATTTAGGTCATTCTGATCCACCTGCTTCCCCTCAATGGGTCTGAGAGAAGAATTCTGTCTGGGTAGACACATCTCCCAACCTAGATAATTAATTACATTCATTTATTTTAATTTAATTAAACCAGGAATAATTTTACATCACAAATTAGTTGTCACTATTTTACTTTTTTTGTAGTGTTCGTATTTAAGTCAGCTGGAAAGATCAAATAGACTTGTTCATTTCCCTCCTCGCTCGTAGTTGTTTTTCAGTCTGCTTCCTGTTCAAGTTTTTATGCACGTTACAGTTTGCTTTTTATTTAAACTCTACTGTATGTTTTCAACAATATTACTTAAACCGTGTCTAATCCTGCAAGCTTCTTTCATGCCATTTGTGGTCTGCTGGACTTTCCAGTCTCTTTCATAATTATTTGGAGCCTTAAGCATGAATTTGTAACTTCAGATGTGCAAAAGAGCTCACTATACTGGTTAGGACTTTTTCATTTGAGTTATGTCTGATCTGTAGGACACCATTTTATAGCCCAAATACCCAATTTATAAATATGAGCAGATAGCAGGTGATCAAATTTGGACAATTGCTATATCATTGTTTGAGAATTAATGATCAGCCAGTCTTTAAAGTGCTTTGTTCTAGCAAATAATGAAGGAGGATCCTGATAATTTCTCAGTCTATTCTAGGTCACCGCTTTCCATATTTTGACAAGAAAGAATCCAAACCTTGAAACTATACTTAGTTTAACCTGGAATATTTGTGCACAGATAAAAATCTCATCCCCAACCTGTGTGCATCTTCTAGTCCCTTTATATTATTTTTCTATATAAGATGCAGAACACATACCAAGCTCAAAAATGTATTTGCAGAAACCTCATGGTCTTTATGTGACACTGTTTTAGATGGTTTTTCCTACAACAAACAGAACTAATTTGTCAAAAGATATTAAGAGAATATTTTCCACAGTGGGTACCTCAGGTAAGCTTATATTTCAAAAAAAAAAAAAAAAAAAAAAAAAAGATTGGTTTTTATTTTGACAAACATAATAAAATTATCTCATTACACTCAGAAAGCCTCCACAATTTCACATAGTCTGTCTTCATATAGAAACTTATGTAACGTGATCAGGAAAATATTGAGTCCATTTTTTAAAGTCCATGAGCTTTCTTCTCATTTTAATGTTGTAGGACTTTCTTGTAAGGATGGAATACATGTAAAATATTATGTTACAAAAAAAAGACAGGGGATTTTCTGCTTGAACTGTTTTCTGTCAGGACTAGTTCAGATAGGTTGGGCAATGAAACAATTGTAAATTACTATTTTTGCCTGTGTTTCTGACTTCTCAGCTGGTTCTGCCCATCTCTAATGGGCAACAGTATTGATGATTGTGCACTTGCCTCTGGGTCTGTCATGAGGCTTGGCTGGAGCTGGACCTTCTGAGAACTGGCACAGCATATTTTCACATGCTGCAAAAATAATTTCTTGTGCTAATCCCTTGTGGCATTTACATATTACACAAGACCCTCTTTATAGAAGAAAAAACCAACATTTTCCCATGACCATAGTTAATGTACTGTAAATCTGTGTACTGTTGGATCTGTGAGCCACATCTCAGGATACTTTTCCCTCCAGAAAAGGACTTGGAACAGCAGTTTGCTCTCGATCACAGAGGAAAGTTCTGGTGTGGTTAAAATATTAGCTCTAGGCTCTAGAGGTCTGACTTAGAATTTCTGGTCATCTACTGATTGCCTTGTAAGCAGATGTTAGGGCACTGCATGAACAGAAACACAATACAGGTTATCTGTGAAAGACAGAAAATTCAAGAGTTTAAGAACATCTGTTCTCTGTCTGAGTTCATCGAGCCCTCTATCCAGGGGGTTACAAGAAGGTGCACAGGGAGGAATAAAAGTAAGGAAAGAAATATACTTCCTCCAAATACAAGTACACTCCCAAATCCCAACATTTCATAAACCTAATGTGTGGTTTTTTACTGTTTGATAGCCCTAAAATATCGGTTTCTTCAAGTTTCTGGTACAGGTTCCCTGTCAGGCTGTGCAAACTCTCCCCATCCACAATATCCTTTTGCAAGTTCTGTAACAGACAGAACTGCCACCTTTTATTTTTCCCAAGCCTTGTTATTGCACATTTCATCTTGTCTCCCTTATTTTTTGAGCTGGAAGACACAGCATACAGTCATTTTTTATCCATTTTTTTCGAAGACACTCTTTAATTTGTTCACCTCTGTTGTGCATTACCTGTCCAGGTTGTCTCTTCTCCAGGTTGACAATTCTCAGCCTGCTCAGCTGTCCTGTCAATTGCATACAATGATGGCTTGTAAAGCTTTTACTCTAGTGGGAATCCAGGAGAGGATTTGGCAACGAAATAATTTCTCTGTGTGTGTGTATATCTATATATATATATATATATATATACACATATATGTACATATATATACACACACATATGCGTGTATATAAAATACAATGATGGTTTGAAAACGGTACTATGCAGCACAAGACCAGTATTAGATATTTATTCCAAAGCTCATATGAACAAGATAAAACTATATAATTATATTCTTTTGAAAACAGGAGGAAAAGTGACCATTACCTTGTAAATGATCTTGTAGCTTCCTCTTGCAGGCCCCCTCTCTTACCTGAAAAGCTTAAATGCCCATTTATGTAAAAGCTGAAGAGCTGGCAAAATGCCCACTGAGAGCAAATGCCCGAAACCTCTGTTGTGCATTTATTGAACTTGTCTCTCAACACAGTCGATTTTGTTCAATCTTGTTGAAAAAAACAAAGCCTGAACCTCACTGCTGCTCAGTGACTTCTCACCACTCGACTCACAAGTGAAATCACAGGTCAGGTGGGATGTCAAGACCTTCTGACTTTGTGTGCTCAGGCTGAGTACATCATGTACATCTCTGTCGCTTTGGGGACAGCTGGGGAAATGCCCACTGAAGGCTTTGAAAAACATGGTAAACTTGTGATGCTTGATTTGGTGCTAGTACCTGCCATGCTCATGTTTTGTGTCAAAGGCAAGCAAATTCAGGAACATGTTACAGAGGCTCTGAAGATCCAGTTTCCTCCCCAGTGACCCCAAGGTAAACATCCCCCTGATTCCTCACTTGGGCTTATCATTGTTACCCTTTGCCTGAGCTGTGAAACCTATTATTTTTGCACTGAGGGGATAGCACAACCCAGGGCAGGTAAAGTGTGAGAAAACCTTCAATTTATGCATGATATACATAATGACATAATTGTCTTCTTTGCTGGGAACTACAAAAAAATCCCAATTTCTACTTGTTTGGTTGGCTTTTGTGGGGTTTTTGGTTTGTTTGGTTTTTTTACCATTCCTGACTGTTGAACTGATGCTTAGGAAAGGCAGCTCAATAGTATTTGCAACCCAAGTGAAAAAAGCTAGGCCCAGCATGGGCAGTAGGATAGAGCATAACCCATTGCAACCTAATGGAGCAAATGAATGCCTGTTTTTTAACAAATAAATTGGGTTTTGACAGATAACTTTGCTTAGATCTCTATTGAATTAATGTAATCTAATAAAGGTATTTTTGTTGGTGGATTTGGCTAGGAAGGGGTTGTATGCATGGGAAGAACCCTTAAAAGAAGGAGCAAAAGGTGAAGCAGATGAAATGGGGCTGATGTAGACTAATGGAAAGAGTGAAGCTCATATAAGGACTAGGGTAAGTCCCTGGCTGGCAGCTAGAGAGAAGGTCCTGGCACAGCCTGAGAAAATCTTCTACCTCAGCTCCTTGTGCTATTGCTCCTATAGGAGGAAGGAGTTTCTTTTTTTGTGCTTGTTTCCCCAGTCTCTGTTCAGGATCACTTGGATGGATTTGAAAAATGGAACACAACTGCTCATTTCAGGACTAGGGTATAGCAGGGAGCAGAGGTGCTTGAGTAGAGTCTAGTTTTGCCTGCCTTCCATGTGTGTTTATGCAGCCATCTCTGCCTTGCTTGGTTCTGAAGCTGGATTTTTCTGAGATTGCAAAAGGCATCCCCCCTCCATTACACGAGCCTCACTTATTTACGAACTATGTGTAAGGTTCTGCTCTGCTAAAACAGAGATAATGCTAAAGCAGAAATAATGAGAAAAGTATTTGTGTTTTTAAACTGCACCTGTTCCAGGAGTTCTTTTTAAAAAAAAGTTCTTCTTTCTCAGAACCAAATTACAAATACCTTAGTCTTTTGCTGATTGAGGAGTGCAGCCATGCTGAAATCCTCTCATCCTCTCCTCCTTCTACCTTTGCAGGGACAGAATGAATAATGCTGTGTCTTTTGTCCACAAGGTGATAGATGCAGAAACTAGTTAGGTGCTTAAATATTGTGGTAACAGGGTACAGATGAGCACAGAAGCTAGTGAGATTATTTTTTTCCTTTTCTTCTTAAGTTCTCATTTTTTCTTTGTTCCTACTCTTGCACCATGATTTGCATGCCTATAGGCTGCCTAAATCCAATGGGGCGGTCAGTGAAAATGAGGCCCTATCAGATCAGATAAATGCTTCTCCCTCTACTTTGGTGACACGTTTCTGAGCTTAGCTCAGACCAACTTTCCTGTCCATTAAAGAACTTTGCTTGAGCTACAGACAAGGAACAATCATACAGTCCACTCTCATGGCTCTGAATCTCCAGCAGAGGATCACCAACAAACGAAAGAAGGGCTACTTAATGATGCATGAGTTTGTCTGGGTCCTCAGTCACTGCTAAAATGCTCTTGAATCATCTGTGCACAAGTGCTCAGAGTTACTGTGGAACTGTGGAAGTGGCACAGGTTTTCACAGAAATGCTCCTGTGCTCCCTGCTCATGGCAATTGTCTTTCTAGAAGCCTTGAGCAGAAAAGCATCAAGACAGTGAGATGCTGACTTGACTGATCCTTCTGAGCTGTTTTTGGTCAAACACAGCCTTAAGCCCATGACTAGGAGTCTTTTTGTTTTTAAAAAAAAAAGGCAGCAAAATGACAAACCAGAGATCTCTTTTAGAAGTAAAGATCTGTCTTCTAGTAAACAAATACAGTCTGGCAATTTTACCTTCCCCTGCAATGGAACGGTTTCAGCTAAGGAACACAACCTTTCACAGTACTCAAATAAAGTGTGTAAAAATACAAGCCTATGTGGTTCCTATCTCCTCCTGCTTCACTTTAACAATAACCTTCCATATGACTCCCTTCGCTGGCAAGCTGCTTACAAGAAGGCTGCCATTTCTGTTGCTGACATATCTCTTACTTTTTACTCCTCCAGACTGCGTAGCATATTTAATTAGATTTTTCAGCTTTGGTATGAAGTTTAGGAAAAGACAAAGATAATGTTCATGGGGAGAAAAACCAATTCTTTTAAAGTCAGCTTCATTAACTATCAGGCTATACAGTGAGGGTCACTTTGCCTAGACTGAAATAACTGGATCTTCCTAATTGCGTTTTACTTGAATTATTTCTTTATTTCAAACATGTTATGCTTGTTAGTGATTTAATATGACTGCAAGCACAAATTAATTATACCTGGTAGCTAATTGTAGGAAAGCTATGGTGATCAATGTTTAAGCTTTTTTTTTAATGTCTACCTTTAGTATACATACTTGGATCAGCTCCCTCCCAATCATGAATAAATATTTGCTGCTTATATGTTCCCATGCAAATTGGATTAATTTTAGCATATTCATGGCAGAAGGACATCACTGCCTACCCTCAATATTAAGCTAGCTGAATAAGCAAAGGTTGGGGTTTTTTTTCCCTGCTTAAGTAGTGAATGAATGAGACAGACAGAAAATTCAGCACAAGTTTGCTTATCCCAAATGGTTTGGGGGCATCCAGGGTGTTTTGAGAGATGGAGGTGAAGTCAATCAAAGAATTGACAGAGAAAAGCGACTCATCCTGGGGCCCTGACCTTGAAGAATTTCAGTTAAGCACTGCTCAGCTAAATAAAATGGTAATTGGATAAAGAGAGTGGTGGATGTTTGGGTCGGGATATGGACAGAACTCTGCACATGCCTGTAAGGTTTTCTCTGTACATTTACAGCATCTCATGCAGCCTTTGCGTCTTCTCTGACACCACTCACCTGCCTTGCATTCTGTGGTGTAAATGCACCACAACTTTGGCATCAAAGACTCTCCTTTCCCCCCATTTAATTATGTGCCATTTTGGATATACTTTCTTCCATGGGTCTGTAAGGACAAAGGAGCTCTACCTTTTCTGAGCCATGCTCAGCCCCTGCACACTGACTTTGGGAATGTTGGGAGCTGATCTGCGTGATGCTGACTCTCTTCTTGTAAGCAAGTGGTAACTTTTTCCCAGAGCTACGTCCAGATGGTACCCTCTAAGTTATATACTTTTCAGGGGTTTGCTTCTCTTTTCCCAGTTCTCCTAAAAACATGGGTGGGTCATCCCTTACTGGAAAATGCACAGTTGAGAAATCCTCATCTCTGCATTTGTCAGCTGAACTGAATTTTGGAATAAGCCTTGAAGTGGAAAGCCTTTTTAGTCAGAGATGTGACTTTTGGCTTTTTTTTTTTTTGGCAGATTGATTGATTGTAGGAATGCTGTTCCTTCTGAGACAGCAAGCTGCTGAGGACTTGGACAGTGATCTTGTGCCATGATACAGTATCAGGAACAATCTGGAGAAAAGGCACAGGGATCAGGCAATGTTGTATCATGAAAGTCAGTAGCCAGCTCTAAAGGCTCTGTACTGTGGAGACTCTTATTATTCACTTATCATTGACTGAGAAAGGCACCATCATGCAACAATATTTTGGGTGTTCAGTGCTTAGATGAGGTGGTGTGCACAGGAATTTTAGGGTCCCAGCTCTGGGCCAACAGGATTCAAAAACCTCAGCCAGGATTCTGAAAATACCTGAG